>NC_134949.1:26366227-26692616 GCF_965638725.1 Aptenodytes patagonicus
TAATGTCAACTGTTTTTCTCCCATTATTCATAATCTAAATATGCATACTAATATTTTCCTAATTTTAATAACAATTGTTTCACATGGTCTTGAGGATGGCACGATGCCTGGAAACTGTTTCACTAAATTGCATACCATGATGATCTACTCTTTAGATAGTCTCCAGGACAAAGGCCATGAAGTATAATTACAAGCGACTAATAATTAACTCCCATAAAATGCAACATGAAGGAAAGGAGTGATAAATTTAGATATATACTACAAGTAGCTTTAATACTTTTCCCCGATGAGCTAAAATAGCTAGCTCTTCTGGCAATTACCGGTGTATGTAAATATGCTAAGATAAAACCTGAGAAACGTGGCTTATTCTTTACTTCAGTACATCAAAACAATGAAATCAGTACATCTTAATGAGCACTTACTATTTTGTATTTTGTGCTACATGCAACCTATTATCAAAACTGCAACAGTGCATTTTATATGGAGAAGTTTCAGAGGCTAGTTTCACAGGAACACAGAACCACAGAATAGCTGAGGTTGGACAGGACCTCTGCAGGTCATCTGGTCCAAGCCCCCTGCTCACACAGGGCCGCCTACAGTCAACTGCCCAGGACTATGTCCAGACAGCTTTTGGATATCTCCAAGGATGGACACTCCACAACCTCTTTGGGCAACCTGCTCCATTGCTCAAAAAATTCAAAAAGTTGACTTTAGTGTAAGTAAAAATTTTCATAATGCTGCAATACAAAGAAAGAAGAGGAAGCTTCAATCAATTAAACATACTTCTATTTAATAGAATTCTCATAAATTAAATATATTAAATTTACTCTGTCAAGCTGTGATAATTCTACTCATACTATATATGAACTCTCACTATACATAAATATATATTTAGGGAGGGTTTGAGTGTGCATGTGTGTCTTCAGTTACTATGTACACCAGCAGGCTAAGAGATTTTGCTTTCACTTGCACCTAAGTAAATTAAAAGCAATTCTACTGAATCACTCTCTTTAATGGAGTTATGTGATGTGGTGAAACTGAGAATAATGACAGATCTACTTGTATTTAAATTACCACCTTAATGACCATCTATTTTTAGTGACTATAAATAGCTAAAATATTAGCATATCACTTACTAAAGGTTACTCATTAATGTATCAACCCAACCTGGTAAATAATGCAGTAGAAAACTCCAATGTCTAAAAATATGCCAGAGTCACAAATAACAAAGCATGCCTATTCTGTTAAAGTCCATTTGTGTTACAAACCTTAAGAAACAGGTGAGCAACAATATATTTATCTTTCTTAATACGTCTTTATGAGTATGCTCCATACTTAAGAACATTTTTATAAGCAGTGATTTATAATATTAATTGCAAAAATGAAACTTAACTGTTTTTTAAATATGTGAAAGACATCTTCTGCACTATTAATTTTGTGGGGTCTACAAGTCATCTTGGAGGCAATCATGTTACATTTGTGCCTGTGAAACAAGACAAACATGAAGAAAGTAATTAAAGATGTTGCAAGCTTTGCAAAGCTCTGATTCCATACACAGATAAACTGTTGTCTTCTTGATATGTATTTAATCTTTCCTTCACATCTACCACTACCTTAAAGGACCTGCCGTATAAATATTTCTAATGATCAGTCAATACTGCCAGTGTTGTCATCAATCACTACAGAACAAGTACTCTTTTACACAGTAATCGCATAAATTGTCTTCCAAGAAATTATAATTCTTCCAGACACACCTCTTGATCTTTGGCAAGGTCATCTCAGCTCTTGAAGCCTTCATGCAAAGACAGCATATGTCAAAACTCAGAGATGGATGAATGGAAGGAAAAAGTAGATTCAGTTTAAAAAACTGTCAAAGTAAGCAAGCCTCTCTGTTTAACAAGCAATGTATCAGAAGCATTTTTAATGAAGAGTTTAATATTTGCTGATAATATCTAGTAGTAATAATGCTTCTTCTACACAAATAAATAACAAATGGTGGTTTGGAATATTGCCAGGAATTACTCAAAATTTTGCCACGGTGCTCTGGAATGTTATTTGAACCTTTAAAAATAATTCTTGGGAGAAATGTGTGTACCTGGTTAACAAAAGTATCTGTGCATAATTTCTGACTACATGAAGGAAGGAAATATGTTCAAATTAACTTAAATTTACAGCTGCTGCTTCAGTGTTTGAGATGCTATTAGAATTATTAGTAATAGACAAATCTTTAGGGCATTTAGGGCAAATCCTTGTGTGCCTTTTCTTTTAAGAATTTCCATTGTCTTCTTTTGAGCAGCCTTTACACAGTGTTTTGTCTTTATGTGCATATATTAGGTTTTGCTTGTTACTATTTTTTTCCTTTTAAATGTTCTCTTCTCCATTATATGTAAAAAAATACTGAAAGCAAAACAGAACAAAAATCTTTCATTGATTGCTGTTGTTTGTCTTCCTTAAAAGTCAAGAGAAAAAAAACAGTAAAACTTATGGAGAAATTATTTCTGCAACAACATCATTATAAACCAATTGCTAAGAAATGGCTTTATGTAAAACTGCTTTACAAGAGAAATGGTCCACCAATGGGAATTATTTCAGCTGATGAAAAAACAGGGATAATAAAAAGGCACTGGGGTAAGAGGTAATTAGGGTCTGATTTATGAAAAGAGGCCACATACAGACGAACAGTTTTCCTCCTAACATGTTGTATGCATTACTGAATTTACAGGTCACCTCAGCCTATCAATAAAGAATAAATTTACGGAGACATAAAGAGACGTAAATGAGTTGGAATAGTCATCTTGGAAAAATCAGTTGTTACTTGAATAAAGTTTAATGGCCAAATCTTGTCCTGGGGAATGAGCTCTTGGCTCCTTGAAATGATGCTGAAGTCGCAGGTAACAGTCAGTCAGACCAGAATATGCCAGGAACCAGAAAAGGAGCAAACTTGTAAATTATATCTAAGGGGGCAAATGTCTCACTGGAGAGAACAACTACTTATTACCTTTACCTATAACATGAAAGGTTTAAAAATCATCACAAGTTCTAAAAAACAAATCAAAAGAAGAACTGTTTTCTTCACTTAAGGGAACTAAGCTAGATTTAGATGAATGTTGACACACAACACAGGAATGTAATAATCCTCATATTTCCCTATGACAACTAAACATATGACAATAATTCACAAGAGATTTTGCAGCATAGCTGAAAGACGTTACTGGTAATCAATAGGACAAGGTTATTCTCTGGAGAAATAGCACCCACTTAATAGTCTGGAAATAAAGCCCACATACTTAAAGTGTTTACTGTGAGATAACACAAAATAAAAAATATGCATAAAGCATATATACAAGCTGAACAGGAACACCTGGGCTCCTGATGTATGAGAGGTGTTCTGGAACATTTAAGTGCCTTCACTGCAATGTTTCCTTCATAATATTATATCTTATCTATACTGCTGTAGCAAAGAAGTATTCACTGCCAGGCAGCTTGATTCAAATTAGGAATGCAGTAAGGCAAACTCATCTGAATTCCAAACAGTTTAAATTGATATATACAAGAGAAGGCTGGTTCTGTGGCTATGTCACAAGACAGAAATCAGGAAAACAGATTCAGACCTTTTCTCTACCACAGCCTTTCTCTGTGACCTTGAGGAAAGACAGTTATGTCCAGGCTGTTAAAGGTAAAGAGCTGGAGAATATCAAATATAATTTCTAGACAGGTCAAAATAAACAAAATCAGATTTATTTTTTTTCCAGATAGAATGCTGATAAATCCATTGCCGCATGACGATGTGCATGCAGAAGGTGACACTGGATCAAAACCTGACCAGGTGAATTCCAGTAAGAAACACCTTACAAAGACTATTAAAAACAGAGATACAACTGCTGGGACTAGACATCTCTGAGACTCAGACTGCTGCAGTTTTGGAGGGTATCACAGGGGAGATACCACAACATGTTGACCCTACTCTGATAGTCCTTCAGAGACACTGCTCCAAGTCACTGGTGGAAGTAAGATGCCAGGCTACATGGATCTTTGGTGTGGCCACTTTTGTGTTCTTACAGAAACTTTTAACTTGCTAGCTTGGGAAGTACTTTTACTGTACTTACTACAAAATGAAATTCATGTCTGACAAGCTGGGTAAATATTGATGCAGTTAGCTCACCGTGAACATTATGTTGCCACAGTTTCATTATTACCACTGCAGCTAATATCTACTTAAGTTGTAGTTATTCAGGATAGAAATATCTTTAGATATCCAAGATATACTTGTACAAATTAATTATGAACTTTAATGTTATGACACATAATACATTTTGGGATGAGCTAAAGGTGCTGTAACTCTCGGTGTGAACACGTCTGCCTCATATGAACATATGCTATAACATAGTGAAGGGGATACTCTGCCACCTTGTGCCAAAGGTTTGGAGCAAAGACAGGGACTGTCAATGATAAAAAACTGACACAGAACAAAATGTAATGCCACAGAAACTCATTATCCTATCAAAATTCCAAATCCCATTGATTTTCAAATAGAAAAATCATCCAGGGACATTGTCATATTACTATGATTTAACAAGATATACAGAATTAGCTGAGCAATTTTAAATGTTTGTGCACTCAGTCTTAGCCAGTGGCAAATATTTTTGTTTAGCCTAGCCTGAAATGATTGAAGTTCAAGCTAAGCTGATGAATGGTAACATGTTAAGCAGTAGTAACCTAATTGTGTGTCTGAGTTCTCAGGCTCCTAAGTCTGCTTAAGTCACTTTGGAAAATTGGATTTCGCTAAGTCATTTATAACAAGATTTTTCAAGGTATTTAGACATTTTAGTCCCATCAAAATCAGTGGGAGATAGATGTCACAATGCCTTTAAAAATCTTGTTTGTAGACCATTGCACTGCTGAGCAGAGAAAAAAGAAAACCAGACCTGCACCCGCAAGTTGTTTTTGGACAATGACTGCTTCCTGGGAACACGAATGCAGTGATGATTAATCGAGGGCAGACACAAAGGACTCACCATGCACTCATATAGACCTTCAGAGCAGGATCAGGCCTCAAATACATGTGGTAAGGGAAAGGCTGGGAGGGAGGGGCTGTATGATAATAATAAGATAATACTTAGCTTAGGCTGATTCTGAGTAATATTTTAATGGTTATGAATCACTTGAAAGTTAAAACACACAAATAAGTATGTATGTCACCAATTTTTTTCAAGGCAGTTGTAGTCAGTTGGTTTCTTGGCATCACAGCAGACATGAATAAACAAGACATGCTATTTCTTGCACTTTGGGTTTCAGTACTTAAGGAAAGTCCAAAGTCACAACAGAGGTGAGCTATGGTGCCCTTTCTCCCCGCTCAGACAGTGATCGGAGAGAGTCTGACAGCACGTGGAAGGATGAGGGAGTCCGTGTGTCATTCCTGGTCCTTAGAAGGCAAAGAGGGAAACCGCAGCCCAGCGGAGGGCTGGGTGACCAGGCTGGCTGGTGTCTGCAGCAAATAAAAGCTAAAATGAACAATTCCAAGAAATAAAACAGTGATCAGGATATTTCCTTATGAGCTATATGAAGAAGAGAGATCTGAATTTTTAATGTACGGACCTCTGCCATTGAAAATTGTCCTTTACTTTTCTCTGTAGCTTAACTTAGAAATGAGTGGGAGTTATACACCTGTTATGTGAGAATGGAGAGTGACCATAAGGCACCTCTCCTTAGAGTTAGTTTAAAATTATTTGAGGTGTAAAATGCAACCTTTCTTGTTCACATGCTTAGCATGATTACAGATGTCTACAGTGTATTCCCTTTATTAGCTACTTAATAGCAAATGCATTGAAATACCCTAATAAAGTAGAGCTAAATATAAAAAATTGGACTATTCAAGCCATAAATGAAGCCGTGTGCCAGCATTATTCTCTTCATAAGATTTGCTAGCCTTCCCAGTCTTTCAGCAGAACTGAGAGAACAGCAGGGAGCATGGCTGAGCCTCACTGCAAAAGTGACAACCCTAGCTAGCATTATACAGCATCCCAACATAGTTTTTAAGTTAACCCCAATGTTTTTGAAATGTAAAGCACGCATAAAAGGGTAAAAAACACTGGCATTTTTTATCTCCAGGGTTGTGTGTGTGTGTTGCAGGTTTGAGGAACTCCACATCATAAAAATATGAGAATAATTCCTCCATGGTAAAATTAATTCCCATCTAGGATTGCTGAGTTGTAAGAGTTGCACATGTCAAAATGCTCAAGTCATGGTACTAACAACATTATAAAAAGATAAAGATTGCAGAGTGTTCCGAAATGAAACTATGATCTACAGGAGGTACGTTCTTCTTTTTCTCCCCACAGTATCTAAAGTATCTTGCAACCTGTGATAGAACTTTACCCTTAATTATGCTACTCTTGAAATGAGACTCTGATACATCTGATACAGAAATCATATTCAATCTGAAGAAAGACAGCCTCAGAAATATTTCAAAGGAAATGAAAATATAAATGGAAAAGGACTTACTTTTTACTCAGCTATTTAATACCTAAAATAGTTAATGAGACAAACTCCCACTGATTTATAGATCTTTTGTCTGTTTCAGAGTTCCAAGGTTTAGAAATAGCAATTCAGAAATAGCAGTAAAGTAAATGTTTTTCATCCTTTCCTATATCCTTATAGATGAGAATTATTAGGTAAAGTGAACATTATAATGCTTATGCATGTTAGGTAGCAATTTCCTTATGTGAATGGAATTTCTCGCATGTATTAGTGTGATGCAGGATATGTCATTGGATGCTGCTTATGAGGCAGTGACATTCACTATGAATAGAGTTATAGAAATCACCACCTAATAGATACAGTGCAACATCTTGTAAGCCAGATATTAATGTTCAGTGGTCACAATTTGGAAAAGAATTTCAGAGTTCATCTTCCCTTTAGATGCCTGGATGCATAATTCCTTGGAAAATCTGATTGTTCCTAACAGACAGTCAAATATCAGAACTATGAGAAACAGAAAATCTAAGGAAACTTCTCAGAGTATCCACATCTTTTCACAACTGTATCATTTCCTCATATAATATGGTCCACTAATAATGACCCTAACTGTTGCTATCACTTCCGTCTTTATCACACAACTACACAGCAAAGCTGACTAGTGAGATGGCAAATAAAAGTCTTGACCCTTCTACAGATTTGTAGATTTTTTTACTGTAAGGTCCTCAGGCTGATTCTTGAAATTGTCATGAAAAAAAGCATTCTTCTTAGAGATGTCTGCAGATGAGTAAAGAGCTGCTTGTCTCTGGGGTTCAGCTGACGTCCTCAGCAGAGAGCTTATGAAACTGCTACCAGGCAGAATTCCTAGGAGTTCGGGATGTTGCGATATCCTTAATTTCTCCAGCTCTCCTGTTGTAGCACAGAATAGCTGTGGCTTTCCATTTTTCATGCAACCAGCAGCATTCAAAATTTTTTGAGTAAGTATAGTGGGACTATTTTGAATGAAGCTCCTATTCATAGTTGCAGGGTCTCCATTAAGCAAATGATGACTTTTAGTCCTACTTTCCAATGTCCTATGCTTTTACACATCTACCTATCTATCTATCTATCTATCTATCTATCTATCTATCTATCTGTCTATTGTTCTGTTTCATTAAAAGGCGGATGTTAATACAATACTAAATTGGCACTTGTGAAAAACTAAAGGGGTGTTTGCTGAATTTGAATTTGAATATGTCTGCATACTTCTGTGTAAGAATTTTTGTGCAGCTATTTACACCTATGTTTTAGAGGCAGTTGGGAGAAGTCTTCTCATTTCATGCTTCTAGAAGTTGCTGGATATTATTTGGCAAGAAGTGCACTTAGCTTGCTCTCATACTGCAACCTGCAATACAGGCACAGTTTTGAGCTATGCTGTGGCAAAATCACAATGTAATTTTAAGAAAAAAGGTTGAAACTATCACATTGCAGTATTTTAACTATTACTGAGTGTATGTTACATGATTTCCATAAAGTTTCATGGAATCCAAAACATTCTAATGATGATTGCATCTATTTACACTAATTATGTAATTATACCAATTGCACAAATAGAAGGCAATACATATCATTGACTGAAGCCAACAACTAATTATCAAAATAAAAACAACATGAAACCAAGCTGTGAGTAAAACTGAATGAAAAGTTAGGTGTTTATTCTTCAAGTACGTGCAACAAACGTGTACAACCTCTCGAGTGCTTTTCCCCTTCTGTCTTCTACCCAGAACTCCACCACTTAGACACTGCCTTAGGAAAATTTCCTTGTAAAGCTCCTAAAGCTTGTTCCATATATCAAAACTGAACTTAAAGACATGCCTAAATGTTGCCCCAAATAAGAGTTGAATTACATAATCTGGGTGCAATATTGATTTGCAAGTACCTTAGTGCAGAGGTCAAAAATCTTTCCAGAGAAACATGGATGATCTGTTTTTCTTTCCAACTGGAAAGTTAACGCTGCTGGTACAGATGTGAGCTTGGAGCCTGGGGTAACTAAGCCTCATTGTAAGGCAGGAACTCCTGTTCGTGAAGATTTATCAATTCAACAGGATCTGGAAGCTACACCTCCCAGGAACAGGGGTTTTTTAGGTACTTTCTGTATGAATGTGGAAGGCTGTTGTCACCTTGCTCAGTATATTGCATCAGTGAAGTCTCATCCTATTTGATGTTTTGTCTTACATCTCTTGCTAGTGTATGTAGGATGTTGTATTTCAAGAATCTCATGATAACATACAAGTAAGCATTTAAATAACAAAAATGCCTAATCAAGTACTCCAAAGTTAACTATACCTTAATTCACCAGTCAGCTGAGAATCATACTTCCTACACACAATCAACCTCACAAATATTTCACTATATGTAGATAATGTAATTTAATTTACAATCCTTTCCAATGCATTTTCCCCCTGGCAGATCCCCTACCCATTTTTTTCTTGGGGATTACAGAAACAAGATGAGTATTTCAAGCATGTCATAAATCAACTCTAGAATGAAGTAACTGGTAGGACAGCCTAAAAATGTGTCTAAAAATCACCAAGCTGCTCTGAAAGGCCACTAGCAACTGTGCTTGATAGACTCATATTTCCCAAATTATTTGGAAACTTTTGTGAGGAAAAAAAACCCAATTTGTCTTCAGAAAGTATGCCGGTGCTGTCATGATGCACAGATTTCAGTCTCTATACAACCAAGATTTGGGCTTAATGTGTCCTATTAGAGAAAAGACTTGTAGTGATTTAAACATTAATTTTCCTCCCTTTATGCAGAGCAAAGGCTACCACTGAATTTGAGTTGATGTAGGGAAAGGAAAATGACTATCTGTTCACTAATTCATCTCTCTGCCTTAAAAGCTCACAGATTGTTCCAATAAAAATGTGGTGACACTGATTTGGGACCACGTTAGGCAGAATCACTGAAGTCTGTGGATTCCTCGCACAGAACACTGTTTCCCAAGCCAGCCTAAGACAGTGACTCACTTTCCACTTTTGCTTGGCTATATATGCAACACAGGGCACAAACGGATCACTTGTAAGCTGTATTGTCCATACCAGTTTAAAGGAAGGGAATACAATTCATGGTAAAATATGCTTTATCTGTTCCAAATCACTTATTATAGTTTCCAATTATTTTTATTTTCTTTGTATGGAATTTCATGCATACACGTGTCATGGGAGTGAGTCTTTAAAGCACGGTGTTACACTTTCTTTTATTTGTTTCTGTACTAAGGGATATTAACATACACTTCTAACGACAGATATCGTTAACTTTTAAAAGAGCTGTGGTAGTTTTAATTAGGGCACTCAATGGCATTTGCTAGCAACATTTAACTTTAATCGACAACTTGTCAACATGATCTAACATTTCCTATTTTCAAATGACTATGGGAGAAAGGAGTGCAAACACCACTAAATGAAACTGCTAAAGGACTTGCCATTAGTTCATGCAGCTAAAGAAACTGCTTTCATGAACAGCTTGATTTTCAGGTTTCCTTTGAGTTTGTTATGGCAATTTGTATTTTTAAGCAGGGAGAATGGTTTTCTAAACTTCAGGTTTTGCATGAGGGTCATTTTCTGTCTTTTCTGCAGAACATTGAAACATATTTAAATTAAATCTTGAAAAACAATACAATTATATTGACTAGTAATTTATTTTTTGCAGTAGCAACAACAATGACGATGTACATGAACAACTTTAAAAAAATTATCATTATTATTGTCATTATCATTATTACTGGAATGCTTGGAGATTCTAACTGACCTGAGTGATCTGTTTTGTGCAGCATTTTTTTGACAGCTGTTGCCTGCATTCATTTAAGAAATAATATGAAGAAAAAACTCATCCCAACACATACCCCCCCAAATAGGTGCAGAGAAAAGCAGTAATTCATCAAAGCTCTAGTCTGGGAGGAAGAAATGTTCTCTCCTCCTCTGCTTTCTGTAAAGTCCATTGAGGGAAAACAGATTATCACAAGAAGGAAATTCAAAAGAGAGGGAGTGGAACTATAAATTGAGCAATTAAGGAAAGTTCATTATCAAGTGTTTATTATAACAGCTGAAGATGAATTAAGTTGTCTAGCAATTTTAAAGAGTCATAAACCAATGGTGACATCCTCATATTGCAGCAAACTATCAAAGTCAAGATAGAACAGTATATTAGGGTAGATAATATAAACATAATAAAAAATGGGGAATAGCAGCATTCATTAAATCATCATCAGAGACAGACAAATTGGATAATGTTTTAGGTAACTTCTGCCAAATGAAAAATCAAGTTTGATGGTCATTATAAAAAAAAAATTAAATTGCCTATTATGAAGCATATACTGTTTTGTAGGAAACAAAACATTTATCTATGCCTGCAGAGATGAATTCCATTCGCAAGTGTCAAGAACTTTTGTTGGGATTTTAAGTGGTTGCTAAAGGTCAAGGAATATATTTTTAATGGCAATAAGAAAAAAAGATATCATAGTATAGTCCCTAACCAAATACCCTTCTTAATCCATATTATAACATTAGGGCTCAGATTGACCCTATTTGAACTAAATTGAGAACATAGCTTCTTTGTATTTTCTGTTTCTAGCCAAAGGAAAGAAATAGGAATTCCTAGATGACTATGCCACACAGGCTCCACTGTCTACCAATGGAGCTAGATGGAAAAAAATCTAGATCCAAGGGCTTTTCTGCTTTGGAATATTGTTTTACATAGCTATGCTTCAGTTGCTCTTCTACTCACAAAACTCTGAGATGTTCTTATCCCTCATTTGTGAGGAATAACCATACACTTTAGAAGTGGATTAAGGTAAAGCATGTGAAGAGCTTGATGTCAAGTTTTTAAGCAATAGTTACCCTGAAAAGCCTCAAGAGACAAATTTACACTAATGCAAAGATTTTATCAAGACCACAGGTGATCTGATTGTGCAAGTTACTGTGCATCAGCTGATCTTGGATAGCTGTCAATGCATATGGTCTTACCTCAGGACACAGTATGATAAATTTCTTCACGTAAGTAATCACAAGCAGAATTTTAAGCACGTGCTTAAATCTATCTGAGATTCAATACAATTTGAAGTTCGAAGTTAAGCATATGCTTAAATATTTTCTTGAATATGCATGAGTTGCTCAGCTGGGCCCTTCAGTGAACATGCCTCCTTTTAAAATTGTTTGCTAGGATATTTGCAGAAAGTGAATCCACGGGGGCCACAGACACAGCCAATTTTATTTTATTTTTTAGTTCAAGTAAATTTTCGTGAATAAGTTTTGCAGTATTTGCTTAGCATTTCCTAGGGGAATAATATCTGCCAACTGGCCTTGCCATCAATAAGGAAGTAACTAGATGCAAAATGTCAATATACATTGCTCTCTCCAGAGTAGACATGTCAATGAAATTAAAAGGTAAATTACTGAACATCTGGCTAGAACTATATTTTTAAGAAGCCTGTTCTAGTTCAAGTCAGAGAACTGGGAGAAGAATGCCTAGCCTCTACTCAGGCATCTGTATTCAACAGCTGCCTATTCCCAAAAGCTTTGATTGAGCTGGGAACCTAAGAGGGCATTTGAAGATTCAGCTTGTGCAAAAAGAGTGGTTGCAGGGCTGCAAGTCACAGCCATGAATGAGGGTTTCCATGGTTCAGCAGCTGCACAAACTGATCGCAGTGACCTGTGCCTGTAGAGTGATCAAGTGACCTATGGAAAAGAAAGGAATCACAGTGTGGCTTCAAACCTGCAGCAAAGATAGAGCAGAGATAAATCTCAATAGGATTTTCTTATGAATTCCAAAGCTAAAGTATTATCTATTACTTTGTTAACTATTTCTTTCTCATTCATATACTGTAAGATAACAGCAGATGTAATACAAGACTAAAGAAAGCATGTCAATGTCCTGTCTTTTACATCTTTTACATCTGCTATGAATTCAGGTTGGGCTGGTGTTTGTGAAAAGTCTTTACTAGGAAGCACCTACACAGTGATAGGGTAGAAAAATGTCTGATACTCAACAGGTACCATAATATTCAGGAAAATAAGATTTTTAATGAGTTATATAATTCAATGAACATAGTTTTGAATAAGTACTATATCCATTAAAGGAGTGATCTCTTAATTTGTGATACACGTAAAGCTCCTAGATTTTCCCAGAGAACCAAACCCCATAGCAGACGAATCTATGCTTGGAGAAAATAGCACCCATTTGTACAATTCATTGTGCATTAACTATTACTGATTGCTACACATGAATCCGGTTATTCTTGGTCTTATTATTCTGCCTACAATATACTGATTAATTATCCAAAACCCGTTAAACAACACTGTTCATTGTGCTACTTAAAACAAAATTATATGAAGGATGTGATAAGGTTTAAGATTCTTATTTTTATGGTAATTCTTGAATGTTAGTGTAGCAAATCCAGAAAAGGGGGGCAGGGAGACAGGACCTCTAGCCTGGGTTTGCTCCTAAACTTCAGTACATATGCTATGATCAGTGCTAAGAGATAGTGGTTTGTAAAACATGATACAGGGATGAAGTGGAAGAGAGTGATTTGTTCTTAAGAGTTAGTAAACTATTCTGACATTGAGTATAAAGGTAAAACATTTGTGAGACCTACTGATATGTGCTGCTGGTCATGTGAATTATGATCTACCTGGAAACTATGTTTATGAGTAAACAAATCTGCTAATTAGAGCTAATTGTGTCAGATGCATGGCCAACAAACATAATTAATCTAAGCTCTCTGATTCCATTGGGGAAAAGGTATTACTGAGTGCATGAGGTGAAAAATGTAAATAAACTTCAGAGTGGAAGGCAAATAAGCAGCAAAGTGTGAAGAAGCATTCAACTTAAGCATAGTTGAAAGCACAGAACATATTAGAGATTTGACAGAAAGTTAGGCGATAGGGAAATACAGAGACATATGAATGCAGAGAGGGAAAAATTGTGCTGGTTGATCTATGGTGAATATAGGTAAAAATGACTGATTTACAGGTTTTACATCAAAAACAATTGCCACATGGTTACTAATACTCCATTTGCAACCCTCTGACATCAGAACATAGAAACAGCTACTCAAAATGTCTACATTTATATATAAATAAGTAAACTGGGTACATATATCATCCTTTTTGTTGATGAAGAAATATAAACTGTTCTGAAAATCCTGCTCTCTGCTATCATTGCAGGTAGGGAAAGATCACTGTCGTAAGTCAGCTTGGTTGCCATCAGTGATCAAATTCCTGTCCAATTAATCTATCTGAGGGGCTTCCAAGCCATGCTTTCCTATTGATGTTCATGCTCTGAATTGCAACAAAGAGCCTGGAAGGCTGTTAAGAATTTGAAAGGAATGTTTACAACCCTATGATTCAGACTCCTTTTCCTGAGAATAAACAGGCCATTCTGTGGAGAGCAAAGCCATCAGCAAACACTTGAAATTTATTAAATATTTTTCTACAGTGTTACTCCTCCACCTCACTAATTGCTGCAGCTGCTGCTACAAAAACATTTCAATTACAGCTGAAAGGAGAGGTGGCCCATGCAAATCTTACAGGGAAAAAAGACCCCTATGATAATCCTTTGTCATGTGGTCCAACACATGACTGTGTGACTCTTCTGCTTTCCACAGTCATCGCTGGGTGACATTCTGGCTGTTGTGGTGCAAATGGAAAAACTCCATTATCTTTAACAGAATATGATTTCACCTTTTGCCTTTTTACATTATACAACTGCAGAGCTTCATTGTAGGAACGAGAACTGTGAATCTTTTTCTTCTCAGTTACAATAAAATTAAACTCAGACAAGATAACCACGGCGTTACTTCTAGGTGCCACTTGAAAACAGAAACCAAAACAGAATGCGGACAGGCTGGATCAATTTTCGTTGAAGGAGTCAATGAGCACACAGAAGAAACCAAAAATGTGCTGTGGATTGCCTAATTTATTCTGTGCTGGGGTAGAGTAACTCTGCTGGGGTAGAGTAACTCTCCCGGACAGTGTGATCAGACCACACATTCTGGGAGGTTCACTGAATTTTGTGAGTTACTCTTTGCAATGACCCAAGTGGCACAATATAGATTTCCAAGCTTTCATTTCAGAAGCAGGAAGAAACCTATACTATCACAGGCCCAAACTGTTCTCTGCATTTCAAATCCCAGGAATGTTTCTAGTCAAGTGGGACTTGCAAACGAGGTGGATGAGATCTGTTATATTTGTTTGTTCACTGCTTACCGCACATGTGCTGTGTACGGTATTTTCTAAAAGAACCATCAGCAAGGAGGAGGCAGCTACCTGTTCTCTTTGGCCTGGGTTAGGAAGAAGATACTAAAAGGCACAAGGGATTGTTCCTTTCCTGGAGGCAACTATGCAAAGCTTTGGGAGTGCTCACTGGGATGGCACACAGATGGCCTGCAGCCCAGGATCCCCTAGAAGTCTGCGGTGACACAAGAGGGAGGTCTCCCTAGGGCCTGAGAGAAGATAGTGTGAAAGGTTTTGCTGTCCAAGCAGCCAGTGAACATTGGTGATTAGAAAGCATGGCTGTAAGAAAGGTTTAAAGAGGAGGCAGGTTTTATGAACATTTTATTTCAAACTTACTAGAACTGAGCTTTCCGTATTTCAGTTACCTCATTGTAGTTTGTCTTCTAATAGAGCATGGCTTTAAGGAATGCTTTTACTGGGTTTTGTTTGCCCTGTTAAAATAAGATAGGATATTTGTACCACACGGCCATGGTTATCTTAGAGTAGTCGAAAGATCCATTTTCCCCAAATATTACTGGATGAAGAAAAAATGCTAGGCCCTTTCATCTCCCTTTTCAGCCGCCAGGAGCAAGAATCTGTGGCTGGCTGCTCTCAGATGAGTGCCCTGGCAGCTGCCTTATCTGCATTTCATCCTGCACCACAATCTTTGCATTTAATGTGCTTCTGCAGGGTAACCTCAGGGTTGGAGGTACCTAAGGGGTGAGATCCATCTTACCCCTCTTTGCCTTTCCTTAGCCCAGAATCTAATGACTTAGCAACAGGAATGGAAACTTTAAACCTGGTTCATGGGCATAGGAAAAAGCAACTACATATCTTTTCACTATATTTTTAACTCAGCCAGAGTGGGATTATTCTCTCTTTTAACCTCCAGATAAAATCTTGTAAATTTTTGTATAGATTTTGGCTAGAAATATCTGAAAATGGTCTCTTATGTTTCACTAAAATGTTTTCAGCCTTTTAGAAGTCTTTCCATGTATTCTGTGACTAGGATTTAAATTTTGAGAGATTTTTAGAAAATTTTGTCTTCACTCTAAGCATGATTGTCATTTCATGTCGAAGTATCTCCTCTCCTCTCCTCTCCTCTCCTCTCCTCTCCTCTCCTCTCCTCTCCTCTCCTCTCCTCTCCTCTCCTCTCCTCTCCTCTCCTCTCCTCTCCTCTCCTCTCCTCTCCTCTCCTCTCCTCTCCTCTCCTCTCCTCTCCTCTCCTCTCCTCTCCTCTCCTCTCCTCTCCTCTCCTCTCCTCTCCTCTCCTCTCCTCTCCCCTCCCCTCCCCTCCCCTCCCCTCCCCTCCCCTCTCCCCTCTCCCCTCTCCCCTCTCCCCTCTCCCCTCTCCCCTCTCCCCTCTCCCCTCTCCCCTCTCCCCTCTCCCCTCTCCTCTCCTCTCCTCTCCTCTCCTCTCCTCTCCTCTCCTCTCCTCTCCTCTCCTCTCCTCTCCTCTCCTCTCCTCTCCTCTCCTCTCCTCTCCTCTCCTCTCCCCTTCCCCTTCCCCTTCCCCTCCCTTCTTCTTGGAGAACAAGTCTTATGAGGAGCAGCTGAGGGAACTGGGACTGTTTAG
Source organism: Aptenodytes patagonicus (assembly GCF_965638725.1). Taxonomy (NCBI): domain Eukaryota; kingdom Metazoa; phylum Chordata; class Aves; order Sphenisciformes; family Spheniscidae; genus Aptenodytes; species Aptenodytes patagonicus. Next base: position 26,382,527 of record NC_134949.1, read on the forward strand.
CCTGGAGAAAAGGAGGCTGAGGGGAGACCTCATCGCTCTCTACAGCTACCTGACAGGAGGTTGTAGCGAGGTGGGTGTCGGTCTCTTCTCCCAAGTAACAAGCGATAGGACGAGAGGAAATGGCCTCAAGTTGCGCCAGGGGAGGTTTAGATTGGACGTGAGGAAAAATTTCTTTACTGAAAGAGTGGTGAAACATTAGAACAGGCTGCCCAGGGAAGTGGTGGAGTCCCCATCCCTGGACGTATTTAAAAGACATGTGGATGAGGTGCTTAGGGACATGGTTTAGTGGGCATGGTGGTGTTGGGTTGACAGTTGGACTCGATGATCTTAGACGTCTTTTCCAACCTTAATGATTCTATTCTATTCTATTCTGTTCTTCTTTTTCTTTAAAAAAAAAAAAACAAAAACAAAGCAACACTCTTCCACACTTTTAATATGTCATAATTTATATTCCAGTCAAGAAAAATAGCAATTATTTGTCCATCTGCCAAGATCAAATATCTTTACCTCATTTTGAATCGCATTGTAAGAAGAAAATAAAGATGTCTTTCTTCAGGAGTATGGCAGGTAGATTGACAAAAGATTGTGAAGCACTGAAGTGCTGTATTGATCCTTCAACAGTACTAATTAAAGAAAGAGAATTTAGCTTGTGTTGAGATGAAATAGCAGAGCAAAATTAGTAAAGGGGTCTGCTTTTTTATCTTGAATAATATAATTAAAAATGTTTGCTTAGCTATTTCTATTAGTCTGCTTTTCTCTCTTTCTATTTGTAGCTTTACTACTTGGAAAATAATATTAGGGATATGTTAAAAACTTGCATATATCTCAGAACTCACCTGAAATCAGGTAGTTGCTAGGAGTCTCTGGACAATTGCAGTACTCAACAATTTGATTTTGCCTGAATAAACATCTAATCCAAAACACCTTAGGGTGAATGGAAAGTCAATGACCTCTGTAGTACATGGGAATAGAATTTGGTTTTCTAACATTTCCAAAGCCATGTCATACTGTTGTTTGTCTGTTTCTCCTTCTACCATCCAGTCTCCTAAATATTTTTAAATCAAATACAATAAGTAAAAAATAAATAAAAAGACACTACAGCTATATATACTTATAGAGAATCAATATTCAACCTCAAACTTGTGAAATTCCAATAGCAGCAAAAAAAGTTCTAAAATAGAAGTGAAATTAGATACTGAGCTACCATTTCTAAACATAATTAAACATTAAACCTATGCCACAGATGTGTTCATTAAATAAGAAGTTTCTGTATGCTTTACATTTATTTGCAAGGGTTTTACCTTATTTTTATACTATTTTATTTTATCCTTTGGCTATTTGTATAATAGCTAGTGCTGCTTTATTTATTTTATTTTAACTCCATGAAACACTTTCATGAACTGCATTTTATATATCAATAAAAACTTGTGTAAATAATGCCTGAAGTGGTGAAATTTATTCCTCACATTAGGCAACTAATGAGACACCCTGACTGAAAGACTGCCATTATCTTTCAGAAGAGTTAGACTGGGCCCTTAATCTTCTACAAATCATGTACTTAAAAAAGAGAGAAATTGTGATGTCTGATTTTACCGGAGCTGTTAACAGAACTGAAATAAAACATCTCCTATTGGTGCAATAATGAAACCACAATGTGATTATACAGCAGTTAAATATATTTTAGTGTGAAACACACATCTGATAAATTATTTGAAGATTAATAACCACATCTACTTCATAACAGTGGTATGACAGAGATGAAACGCTGAGCTCCACAAATGAAAGGTTGTAATTCATTTACTTCTATGCTCTACCCATGCTCAACATCTAAGGCATTTACACAGTGCAGTGCAGAATGGGTCAAGCTGAATCAATCTGTGAAGTATTCTCTAACAAAGTGGTATATTCTCTCCTAGATTTGCACGTAGATTATTACAGAAGGTAGAATATGATACACCAGCTTGGGTACAAATCAAGTTCTGAATCTCCTGCAGCCTGCAGCCGGGTCAAACTACCACGACTGTCTATGGAAAAGGATTGCAGAGTTACTGTCCTCTAAAAAAGAAATAGTTCAAATAATAACTTTGTATAGTATATCTTATTCTGTGTAAAGCTCATTGTTTCATCCCAAATTTACTGATCACATTCATTAGTTCCCTTTTCCTTTCACTTAAGTAATGAGTGGAACTTAAGTAATATCAAATATGTTTAAAATATTGAAGAACATATCCTTCCAAAAGCTGTGAGCATTATTGAAGAACATATCCTTCCAAAAGCTGTGAGCATGCTCATGCCAAGTAAAGAAATTCTTGTATAAAAGTATTCAGTAACACACCATAATGTACGTAACCATCTGGCAAAACTAATTCATTATCATTATTCACCTTTCCGGGTACAGAATATATTGAACCTTCGTGCAATAACTTACTTACAACAATCAACAAACTCTCACTCCTTTGTTGAGGTGTTACTGCTTCACGTTTGAGATCTGACAATAAACTTGAGCATCTGGGTCTGTAACAGGTATCTCGTGCTATTTATCTGTAATACAAAGTTTCTAGCGCATTTCTGAGGTACTAGAGTACAAAATCAATATCAGATGTTAAGAAAGGACAATATATGATTAGAAATAGTGTTTATTAGAGGTTAAAAGAAAGGATAAATAGCAAGCTATTACCATTAAGCAGAATCTGAAGATATAATGTTTTGCCAGGTAGTTCAATAGTGAAATAGGATCTGCATTACTGTCTTTGCTACTTTTTGCTTAACTCACAGGAGAATACACGTCTATGACAGCTATCATGTATTCCTATTTTAAGCACCCTTTTCCAAAAGACCTTTCCCTGAAGTTTCCTCTTGGCAAGGGAGGCTGCAATTAAGGGCAAATTTCAAAGTTGCTGTTTCACTGACCATGACATCTTTATCTCCAAGGTGATACCTTTACAGAAGGCCAATTCCCATCTAAGTTTTCTTTATGTTTTGTAAGAATCCTGTGACCATATCTGTATTAAAGCAACCTTTAAGGGACATGTGGGTTCCCTCCTCTGCTTAACGGGATTCAAAGCCTTTCCCCACCCCCCCCACCCCACCCCCCCAGCCTATTTTTCTAGGGTTTTTTCCTGGTTTCTTTACTGAGTATTAATGTTCTCAGGTTCAGCTTGTTGTATTCAAGTACACTCATACAGAAAGTGAAATCAATGTTTCTTTGTAGTATTCCACTTCAGATGTCAAGTCCCAAAAGGAAATTGATAGTCTAATACTTGAGACTCTTGGGCACTAAAATTAAGCTTTTTCTTCTTGATACCTGCAGAAGTAGTAAAAACTGAATCAGCAACAAAGAAAGAATAAACGATTGCATCAGCTAGAGTGAAAGTAAAGAATCAAGAGCAGTGTCAGCAATGTTACAATAGTGCAATCTTCTTTGTTAAATAACATTATAAGAATTTATTTAATAGCATGACTATTTGTTAGCACTATCAAATTTCAGAGCCAAACAAAGAGAAACATGAAAGATCTTTAAAAACTCTTAAAATATTAACTTATTCAGAATTAAATTCTGTGCTGATTTTCTAACTGTGCACCTTGATAATAACCACTGGGATTACACAATTGGAAAGCCAGCCTGAAAGTAAACTCTACATTTCTGATTTAATCAGATTTTTACAACAGTAGCTGTTTTTTGAATCAAATGATACTATACTGAAATAAAGAAAAAAGGCTGCGTGTTGATGAGTTTACAGAATTTCAGCCAAAGAAAACTGTGAACATTTAGTTCTACATTCTGCCTAATATAACCATGGAACTGCTCTAAATTATGTCTTGCTATTATTACTAGTATTTCCAGTAGCTGTGGTTGAAATAGATGTGTTCTTTTTGAAATGAAAATCTCCTTTCAATATCTCAAATTATAGCTCATACACTATATACTTTGCTAAGTCATTCTGATGTTAATTTCTAGACTGTTTGAAAAAATGTCTGCGAAAAATTATGTGGAAAACACTAATTAATTAAAAGAAAACCCAGATGGGCTTATGGCCACCTGTACAACTTGGAACCTAAAAGTCTTGATTGAAGCTAGATGTCCTGTGGCTTTGTGCCTCCTCCAGCACTGTGAGGATCTCAGAACCCATGAGGAGTTGGCTTGATTTAGCGTTTGGAAGGTGTCAGGTGGACTTCAGACCAGCCCCCAAACCTCACGTTCCAAAAGCAAACAAACAAAAAATCCAAACCCCAGGCAGTCTTATCTGATGTTTAAATTGTGAGTCTTCACTTCTCAGACTGTAATCTGTTATAACTTTTTCTACTGGACTGAAAAAGTCTCCGCTATCAAATTTCTCTTTTGAATTTCTGTTGCAAACTACGATCAAAGTATTCCTCTTCATAATGTGAATGGACTAAGAGACTTTGTTTTCTTTCTATTGTGCATGTGTTCCATTAATTTAATTGTCCCTTTGTCATTTCACTGAAGCTGATTCATTTTTTAATGTCTTTCTGGAAGTTTGGTGACAACTGAGCACAGTAGCCCAATAGAAATGGTCTCAGTACCAAGTACAGACATGCATTATTGGTATATTTTCTCAAAAATGTGTATGCATTGTACACACCTACATCATCTTTGTGTCTTCATTCTCAACTGCAGTAAGAATAGCATGAAAACTGTTTGTAGAAAGGTTATATAGAACACACAGGCCCCAAATGTTGAACCAGTTTTGGCCCATATGATGCTCTTTGCAGAGTCAGCAAAAGGGAATTTGATCAAGGGTTAGAAATGAAAAATATTTGCTGTACAGGTATCAGCTTATAAAATCTAAAGTTAGTGCTTTATGTGGTTCCAGCAAATTCCATTAAATGGAGAGAATATTAATACTAAAACAATTATAATATGACTGTGCGGCCACATCCTTTCCATTCAGTTTTCTGCTGAAAAAGGACCATTAGATCACTTCATATGTTACATACCAGTATGTGCTGAAGCCAATGATTTGTGCTTCACTGAAGTACAAATTGAGTTTGGCCAAATAATATCTTCTTGAAAAGAATCCAGACTGGATTGGAAGACATCTTGCCACTGAGACTCTAACGGTTTCCTGTAGTTTTCCCCAGCAATTAGTTAATCTCACTGTTGCAAATTTTGGCCCAGTTTCCAATTCAGCTTAACTATCTTCCAGTTATGAGTTCCTATTAGTTTTTTTCCCACATTAAAGAGACCTTTAACAGTCAGTAGTTTCTTTCTGTGAAGAAACTAATCCTCCGGTCCCCAAGCCACCTCTCAATCTGCTTTTGAGAAGCTAAATGGCTCACTTTTAAGTGTTTAACCAAATTTCTGTTTATCCACACTTAAATAATTCTCAACATACTTTTGCAAACATGCGTATCCATTTACATTTTTAAGAAGAATCCCTTTAACCTGTGAACACTGTATACATCTTCAGCTAGAAAATGCTAGTTATGCCATCTCCAGTAGTCCTATGGAGATGTGTACCATCCCGAGATGTCATTTAGCTATGGTGAAACCTGTCATCTAAGATGAAGCCATGGATTTTCTGAAGTAGCAAAATTCCTACCAACTTTAATAGGGCCAGAATTTCCTTCAAGAGGAACTGAAATCAAACAAATGGGGAGAAACAAATATTCGAAGCAACAGGAAATGAAAGTGAATTGCTGAGACATCTAACATTAGGCCTGTAAACAAAACACATGACAGAGCTTCTGTAATCTATATTACATGTGGTTACATTGATGTGCTGTAGTGAAATAATATGCACAGGATCTTAATGGAGCACAAGTATAGATATTATCTTTCAAAAGAAAACACTTTCTAGGGAATTTTATTGGGAAAATTTTGAACTCCTCCAGCACCATCAAAATCATAAAGCTGATTAAAAAGCATTAAGGTGTGGGACCTTAAGAAAATAAACAAATCCCCCAGTGCACAAATTCAATTTTGTAACAATGAAAACTTGCATGTTAGCAGCATAAATGAAGTTTCCCCATTTCAGGCATGTTTTGTGGGTGATCATATGTATGTCTACTGCAGGAAGAAGTTCCCATGTTGCATCAGTAACACTAACTGTTTACTTAAATTATTTCCGCTTCCCAGACCCCAAAGAATGAAATGATTTAGACAGGGTGAGATTCTTCCAACCTAACTTTATACATTTACCATGTGGATGATCTACAACAGACCAAGCCATCTAAACTCCTTGTAGGTGGTGAGAGGAATGTCACCCAGAGGTACTGCAGTGACTAACACAGGACAGAGGGACTGGCAAAGAAATCCATTGCTGAGTACTCTTTTCTCTTGACCACAAGTAATGTCTAAGCTAGATTTAAAGATCCATGTTATAGATACCAAAATTGGTGAGATGCATTCCATCCATATTGATATCTAGATAAAGGAATTTTTAAAAACAAAGTCGGACTTGTTCTTTGAGAGTCATCCCCAAGCATTTTAATTGGTGGGGGGAAGTAATTGAGTTTCCTGGGGGGAGGGGGGGAAATGTGTATTTAGGAGCTATGATGGAAGAGGAAATACTCATCAATCTTCTCTGTGCTTGAAAATGAAAATTCTCTTCCAAACATCTCCACCGCCCCTAACTGCCCCAACCAGATATGGAATGAAGATAAAGTAGACAGATGTTGAAGTGACTTCAGGAGAACAAATTGCAGATTGAGAAACCTTCTTCTTCCTCTTTGACAGCTGGTAAGTATTTTCACTCTGGTAATTTCCGAGAGGGTGAAAGGAAAGAGGTAAATATAAAGTATAGTGGTAACCTCCCCTCAGGGCATCACAGATTGTTATTATAGTCAAGGATTCATAGCGGTATGAGTGTGTGCAGATGTGCAAGCTGAGGTGAAGATGGAGGGTTAAAACTGGCTTAATGAAGAAAATCTATTGTGTTGTCCACAAAGAGTGCCCAGTTTATGTTCCTCTCTGTGACAACTGGAGTCGATTTGACTGACTTGGGAATAGCATTTCCTTGCATTGGAACGAAGGCTCACAAACTCCATTTTCTGTCAAAGTATGGCAGTCCAATAATGGTTTGGAAAAAAAGTGACAACGTTTAACTGTTTTCAAGACAAAATATGATTGCCTGTTTGCCTATTTGCCCAGGGAGTAGAGCAAAGGCCAGGGATCCTTGGTTGCCAGACCTCTGGCTGACTTACAGACTGAGCAGCTGCAGCATGGGCAGGCTGCCCAGCACACAAATATGTGAAGGTTATCAATAAAATTGGAGACTACCAACTCCTTATACATGCTTAATGTTTGTGTATGCAGTGGAAATGCAACTAAGGTCCTCCTAACAAGCATGATGGTTGACAAAAAGCACTGCTGCCAATTGTCAGAAGGCAAAAAGCACAAACAACCTGGTAATTAGAGGCTGATAGGCTGAGACGGCTAAAACTCTAATATTCTGAATTAGCAATGGATTGAATGGAATTTGACTAATTATAATTAGAATGTAAGCACTTGACTGAGAGGACACATGTCCTCAGCTAAAGCAGAGATAGTTGAAAATTAGGGTTTCAAAATTATAAAGGTAAGAAGGAAAATGGCTTGCTCTGATAAAACTGCAAGGGATATTTGCACTGAATTGAGACAGAGTTAAGAAGCAAAAGTTTCTACAAGAAAACATAAGTATCTTATACTCAACACAAACTGCATTAAAATGCAGCTTTTTATGCAGGGTCTGAACATTTACATGGTGGCCAATGTGTACTTTGGGAAAGCAAGCAGTTTTTTGCTGCTGTAAGAGTAAATTGAAAATTTTTCATCTTCAACAGCCTTGCAGCAAGTCACATGATGTAATGATAAAACAATTCCTTACTCTATTGTATGCGTACCTGTTCTTCTACTGTGCTAGAATTGGTTATTATTTTGGAAATCGAGAGTATGAAACATAAATTAATGGTTGCACTTTCCACGTTCTTTGGAACACACCATTCTAAGGAGACCTGATCTAAGATGAGCATACGAATTGCCATAATGGGTTAGATCAAAGGTCCACTTAGCCCATTAGCCTGTCTCTGACAGCTGCCAAGAATAGAGGCTTAAGCAAAAGAACAGATACACAGTAAGAATAGCTTGTGAATAGAGTGCTCTTCCTTCTGGTGTATTCTTTCAGTTTCCAGCAATAAGTAGCAATGGTCTGAGCCACAAATTGCATCTAAACCATTAATACCCAACCTAAGACATATTCTCCATGAATTTAATTATTGTTTCAACTTCTATATATGAACAATCTCCTAATCACACAATTTAAATTACATACTGGATGAAAGCAGTACTTTCTTTTGATCAATTTAGAACAGTTGCCTGATCTTTTAATTCAGATGTTCCCTAATTCCTTTGTTGTGAGAAACTTAGAGAAATCGTTCTGCTTTGCCTTCTTGCCATTCATAACTTTAAAGAAAACTATTTTGTCTCTTTTCCAAGATGAAGAAGCACAATCTATTCTGTCTTTGCCCATTCAAAATCTGTTCCTTGTCTCATAATACTTGTTGACCTGCCTGGTAGTTTTTCTTTGTACTGCCCTGTTTATGGCAGGTCCCAGAACTTCTCCAAGATTTTGCTGTGTCCAGCTCAAAATATCAGGCTAAGCTAATGATATCTTTTATGAAATGTACTAATGATTTCAAGTGAAATCATATGTTGATTTTTATGTGAAAATCTTTTGGAGATATATAGCTGCTTGCAGTATTCAGGATAAAGACGCATTACAGGCATGTATGATGTTATGTATTTCTTCTCAGATTCTACCTAAATACATAGCATTTATTATGCTACTTTGTTTTTGGTGACTTCCAATCACTGAGTTATATTTTTAGAAATTTATTCATGATGACTCTTTTCTGAGTGGCAAAAGTTAATTTAGAGCACATCACTGTATAATTGTTGTTAGATGTTTGGGGACAATTCTGTTTATATCACTTTGCACCTATCATTACTTAATTGAATCTTTGTTTTTATTGTCCAGTCACTCAGTGTTTGGGAATTCTTCTGCAACTCTTCACGGTCAGTTGTAGATCTAGCTACCTTGAGTAGTTTAAAATGTAACCATCCCCCTATTACTCTCTTCCCTTCTCATTTTCTCTGCTCATTTATTATTTTATTAAATAGCACTTTCCTGGAAGAAATCCCTGTGGCACATACAGAAGAAAATCTATTCAAATAAGCCCAATTGTGCACCTGTTGAAATCAAACAACAAGCTGTGGATATAATGATTATTATTCATACTGATATAGGGGTTTTGTGCACATTTTCATTAAAAAAATTAAGAAAGCAAAACATTTCAGTTTTTTTTCTGTTCTAAGATTTCCCTTCTGTTAATACTGTGTACAACTGAAATGGCTGTTTTCAGACACTGCTGCCATATGCTTTCTACAAAAATTCATATTCAGTATTACAAACTGAATTTCCTGGAGATTAAAGCCACATCAACTGCATGAAAAAAGCAAGAGTAGTAGCTATTTAAATTTTCCTAATATTCATAACCTAACATAATGTTTAATAGCCATTTATACTACTGAAAATCAAATCATTTCTCCAATTGTATCAAGGATGAACAGTTTTATCTCACTGTATTTCCTATGTTCTGATATCTAAATGTTGCATGAGTATGACAGGGATTATCATAAATTGTGACTCAGTCAGACATCACATCTCTGAGAGGATAAAGTGGGGTTAATAAAATTGCTACTTATTTTTTCTTGTAAGTTTTAGTTTCTCTTTCTGCTCCTGCTTGCCCTTGACAAAGATTTCCCTTGCACAAAGGTGCCTCTGCCCTTACCGAAGAAGGGAATTGATCTGGATGTTCAATGACTCTTGCTATCAAGATCTCTTTCACTTCAGCTTGACAGCAAATACCGAAAGGAACTGGAGTGTTCACGATCATTCCACAGTCATTTGTTTAATGACAACTGTCATCTCCCCGTCTATCAGCAGGACTTGCTTGCCACCTGACAGAACAGTGAAATGATTTTCCATACAGCTTTAGATTTCCATATCCCAGGGCCAGTATGGCGAAATGTTAGGATTAACTGCCATCCAAACACAATGCTTTTATTTCAAAACAATCCTTTTAAGCTATCCTTTATAAACACACTCTCTCCTTCCTGCCTTTCCACCCAGAAAAGCCAGTTATAGCAGTTACTTTAACATAAGTAACTCTGACCACACGAAGAAGAGTAATTACCTTGGCCATTGAGAGGATATAATGTCTTGCTGTTATTCTAGCTGTTTAAATACTGTTTGAAAGTGTAAGCAGCAGCAGCAGCAAGAGAGACACAGTTTATTACTTTTTTTTTTTCTTTTTTTTCTTAACAGCTTGCGAATCCAAAAATGTTGTACTGCAGAGTCTGGCTAAATATGTATCACCTCCAATCACTTCCTGGATGATTGATTTCCTAATTCCTTTAGATTTCAACACTGAACATCATTCATCTTAACCAAATGTTTAACTTCTTACAAAATATAGACAACTATAATTATTCCATTTAGTCTAACTTTAAGTTCTTACCTGAAATGAGGCATGAGGTCAAAACTTCTACAAATTCATACTTGCATTTTGGAAGGTGAGATTATGCTTTCTAAATGTTAAATTGTAGAGAATATCGGGAAGAGTCAGAAGGGAGAAAGATGATTTTGGTAGTTTTAGAAACCACTATTTTAAGATACAATCTAGAATCTTTAGTTGGACATCTTCTTCATTCAGAGTACTGAAAAACTTCCTACAACACAAATTTAGAGATTGTGCAAGAAAGGACAGTCACATTGCAAATTTAGGAGGGGCTGTGGTCGTAGAAGGGTATAATATTACAACAGGTGTTACTAACATTCTTGGACACCCAGTTAGTGCCCTAATTCAAAGCAAAATACTTCCAATATATATGTTAGTTAAAGGACAAGATTTTCTTTGTTTGTGAAAGACTGTCTTAAACTGTTCACTAATGGGACGTAAGCCTAGGCTTTGAGTTAAGTATCCCTTTTAAATACCTCACTGAATCATAGCTTGGATGTTTCCAGGCACCCAAACTCATTTGCTTTACACTGAGCGCTTATTCAGTTAATAAAAGTGCTTTTTACTCTTGTATAGACTACCTGGCTCCTGAGTGCTCTCTAAGCTTTATAACATATACCTCTCTATGAGGGTGATGATACATGAAAATGCTGCTGCCCATCCAAATAAGATTCTAGCTTTTAATCACAACCTGAACTTGGAGCAGCTGAAGATCATGAGACACCAAATGTCAGAGAAAGGTAAGAATTGTCTTTAATGTGTGAGAAGGAAGACAGGATGCTAGGCATATGGTTTACTTCAGCATTGAAGACAACAATTTCCTCTAACTCACTTGGGAATAATATAACTCACAGTACAGCTCACTATTCCTTCCTTAATTTCTTCCAGTTTGTAGAAGACTGCCACCAACCCTTCTCTGCTCCAAGTAGAGATTAACTGAGGCGCCTAAGGTGAGTTTGCAGACAGCCCTCCTCTTCTTTCTCCCATTCATTCTACCCAGTGAGGTGCATGCTTTGTGTGTCAAAAGATACAATGAATATACACCTGCATAATCCTCCCCTAAGAAGACAGGCAAGCCCTATTCTGTTCTTCATCTTTGATTCCAGCTAAGAACATCACAGCCTTCACCAGTTTCTTCTTAATCCTTCCAGGATTGCAATCATCACAACCTTTTTCACCTTTTCCCAGCCTTTGGGAGGATGACTACCCTATCTCTACTTCCATCTGTGGATACCCAGAAACAAATGTATGTGTAAACTGCAACTTGAACCAATCTACCTCATGGAGGTTCCACCTCTGCTCTCAGAAAGGTAGAAAACCCCACCCTCCTCTCAGAAAATTTGATGACAAAAGTCCTGTCCTTCAAAGGTCAACCAGTGTGATGGATTTAGTAGACTGTAAAACCCAGCCCCATGCCAAAGGGAGGCTGGAGCTGCTCATCTGTGAACGATGAATCTGGTTATATTAGGGTTGTACAACCTCATCCAGTTGTCTGGGTGTCAAATGCTTAGTTAAGTCACACTGACCAATACACTTGCTCATGTGGTCTTCAGCTTTCCTCACCTGACAACTCCCCGTTTTCATTCCTCACACAGAGCAAAATTTAAAATGTTTTTTGTTTGTTTCTGGTGGGCCTCCTATTTTGAGTTCATCAGATCATCAGGTTGAATTGAGAGCCTAGGCAGACTTCACAGTGCATTGTGGATTTTGCCACCTCCCGTGCAGCCTGACATTGCAGTCCATGTGGAGGGCTACATAACATGACACGGAACATTTTGCTGAAATTAGCACACCTGCTAGGCATTAACTGTACAGAGTAAATTTAATAGCATTATATGGGTATAAGGCAGGACAGACTTTGGCCTAAGAATTTTATGCCGGTTTTACATATGAAATGTTGCATTACATTTTCAGCTTCCAAAAGCCAGTTTGAAATCTGATATGTTAATGTGATACAGAGGTTTGGAGAACAATAAGGTCTAGTTGGCTGCACCCTCATCTGGCCAGCCAATTCTATTTCCCCTCTTGTGGATATTACTGGTTTTATAAGGTGATGTATCACGATGAGAGTGTCAGCTGCATCGTTCTACAGCTGTGCTAAATCCTTCTTCACACAATGATGTCCATTATGGTGTCCTGATACTAGTAGGCTGAGTTATGAGCTGGACATGGAGTGTTGTGGAGTGCTGAAGTGGTCTGGCAGCCAGCCAGGGACATGCTACAGTACTGTGTGCTTGGTGGAGTGTAGCAGATGATAGCCCGTTGCTGGAAATTGCAGTTCTTTCCTGCTGTGCAGAGTTATGATAGGGTGTGATGCGTTGGCAAGTGGTGGCTATGATTTCATGGTAAAATTGAACTGCAGTACGAAGCAGGATGAAATTGCTTAACAGCTTTAGTTTGTCAGGATTTGACTTAAGCCATTTTTTCTAGTAATGAACTAGGTCAAAGTGCTGTGGTCCAGTACTCCAGGAATGTGGCCATTTACTTTTTCAGCTATGAGTCTTGAGGTGCCTAGGTATTTTTAGTTTACTTTTGCTTGTGTTTTGTTTGAAGAAATAGCATGACTTTAGAGCAGATATTCTCATGGGACTGTCTCATGTACGGTACTTTAGTTCAGGAGAAAGAATATTAGGGTTCACACAATTTCTATTTGTAGGTGTCTTCCGTGGTCTTTCAGCATTTAATACTGACTCCTCACTGGGTTACTGCTGTACGTATGGCCACATCCTAATGAACTAGGTAGGCTTCACTGATTGTTTCACACAAATGCATTTACTCTTACTGGAACACAGTTGGCAATTCCTTTGATGAATTTCTTTATGGGGAAAAAAATTCTCACATGAATCCTGAGAGCTGTGAAGAAACAAGACCTTCAGACATGAAGGTCTAGATTCTCTCATCCCATTCCTTATTTTAATATTTTTCAATGGAAAAAAAAAATTCTGTCTATATGGAAGAAATCTTTTCTTGAATTTAGGTGAAATTTAAGAAGATGATGTTTGGCTTTTTTCTAGTTTTGGTGGGGTTTTCTTGTTTGTTTTTGTTTGTTTGTTTGTTTGTTTGTTTTATTAAAAAGGATTTGGAGAAAACTACTGTGATAGCCAATTAGTTTACATTTTTAAGAATAATCTCTTTAACCATGGAACCTGCCTGTACCATGTAATGCAGAAGGGGACAAGAAATTAAAATTGAGACAGCAAGTCTTCTTCCAAGTAGGTGAGGTTATTTAGTTCTTTACTGATCAAAGCCAACATTATGTCATTCAATACACGAATTGTGGAGTTGTAGTGTCTAATATTCACAATAACAAGTGGTCACTGAGTTCTCCACTATTTATCTCTTCAGTCTAGCCCACAATAAGCATATTTAACTAGGCTTGCCTGAAGGTGGCAAAAGCATGGGCCATGATACTAAAGTCCATATCTGAAAAGATATGAAAAGAACATGGTCTTTCATAAGAAGAACTTAGACTTTATCTTTTCCATTTGGAAAATTTTCCATTAGATTTTCTCAAAACACCTGAAAATGAAGGAAACTGCAATTATTTTTTTTTTATTGTCCAAATGTCTGGCAAATGTTCTAGATTCAGAAGACTGCCAAAATACCCACATGCCATCATTATCTCCTCACTTTTTATCTCCTTCAGACATGAAAAGGCAACTTGCTTTCATCAGTGTCCTGATTGATGTCAGTAGAATATTTAATACAAGAGAGAGATGTAAAACTGGGCAGCATCAAGATGCTACTCATATTTCAGCTGACATCTCCTCACCAAATCCTAGCAATCTAATCATCCTTAGATTTAAAAGAGGTAACAGCAGCTTGAATCTTAAGCATCCTGTGAGAACCTTTAGTGTGAAGAAACTGCTTAACTCTAATTTCACTCAGTCTGAGGAGAGCAAATGAAGGGAACAATAGGATAACCTTGTCCATTCTCACATGCATGCCTACACCAATTTTAGCACCCAGACTATCAGAAGTACCTACTGGTTCCATAACAGCATGAACATTAATGTTTAGTTGACATCAAGAAATCATCTATCAATGAGTAAGTAGTAAATGTATTGCTAACGTACTTCAGCTGGAACCCAATAATCATGTTTAGAGAGTTCAGGTACATTTCTGTCTGTCCTACCCTTTTGTGTCCTAACTTTTTCCGTAACCTTGAACAGAAATCAAAGGGAAGTGGTTAAAAGTCGGCATGAAAGGTGCCATAAGAAAATAAAAAAATACTGTTTTTTACAGCAGTTATCTTCCAGACCTCGTCATAGAAGACCTTGACCTCACAAAATAAAAATGATCTGTAGTATCTAAAACTTCCATGTACATTACTTGCTTAAACTGTTATTTTATTAATAGCTGTTATTTATTTTTCTGGGTACTAGACTGTATTCAAGGGGATGAAATGTAAATCTACTTTTAAACCTTATTTCCATTAAGGATCATGCTTGTTGTTAAACATTTGGATTTTTATTTATCTTGTTGTAGTCGATCAAGATATGTATTTTTAATTTTCTTCCATTTATATGTGTGTTGATTTCTACTTTTATGAATTTACTGAATACTGTGATGTGCTAACATGTTCTCCTCTGTGTTATAGTCCCATTTCATAATATTTTAATATCAAGTATTACAGGAACCACCTTCTATATTGTAATTTCTGTGCATTTTTGTGTTGTAGTTACCTGTTCTGAATTTAGTTACTAAATTTTAGACTTTAAAAATGATATATATGTCCACACACTTTAATTTTAGTCATTTATTTAAATTTTATACCTTCCAAGACAGCCAAGAACCCAAACTACCATGAGTTCTGCAGCTGAAAGTACTACAGTGGTATCATCCAAAAGCTCATTGAAAATATTGGGCCTCTATTCTGAACATGACACTATGGTCCAAACAGGAATGAAATTGGACTTATATCTCCCCTTTCGGCAATTACACCACAGTGCAGCTTTTGCTTCTTTAAAGTTTGCTTGTTAGGACAAAAAAGAGTTTGGACTGTAACTGCAAAAGACCTTGAATTTTACATGGTTTTGGGGAATTCATCCTACAACTATAGCACGGAATAGAAGTACAACACTGTTCCAACTAAAATTTCTGACTTTGAATGACTGCTAAACAAAAGTTTTAGCTTCTGAATTGATGCCTATGCTCTTCAAATGCTTATTTTATTAACTAAAACTCAAACAGCATGACAAAGTGACAGCATAAAGCTTTGCTATCAGTCATGTTTAAAAGAAATTAAAATTTCAGTATGAGATATCTAATAAGAGAAACATTAATTTTTTTGTAAAAGATGGTTCCTCATACTAAAGAAAAAAAAAAAATGGAGTTGGTACATATCATGGAGCAGATTCACAGAGTCTAAATTATAAAAGCATATTTATGAAAATGGCACCACACAGAAATCAGCTAATGATCTATTACAACAGTGTTACGTATTGGTTAAAAGATACTTTTCTTAATGTATGTCACCTAGCCTTGCAATACTCTTCTCATCTTTCAAATAGTCATAATTCCAGAGGCTTTTTCAGGAAACTATTATTCTTACATAATGTATAAATAATTATATACATATATGTAATATACCCTTATATAAAAATAGATTAGCCAAATTACTGGGTTATTAAGCAGAAACTGTAAGACATGAGCAGTTTTTAGGCATGAATGTATATTTATGGTTATCAGAATAGAGAATAGTATCAGATTTACAGTAAAAAGACATGAAAAGTAACACGAGACAATTTTTAAAATATACATTACTATTGTTTCCTGGCAGCAGGGTTTTTTTTTTTCCTTTTCTTTTTAAATGAAAACATGTAATTTTAAATCAAATTCTCCACAGCTTCTTACAATAATTGCACTCAGTGGAGACTTCTGAGTTTACTGTATTGGAAGAAGTTTCATGTTATATATTGTTGCTTGACTAAAAGAGTAAACTAAAAGCTCTAATAACTTTTGTTGTTGGCAGAGAACCAGCAAAATGCAATATATGTGGCTTATGGATTAGCTGGTATTTAATGTAAAAATACACAGTCATCATAAACAATCCCTTCTTCATTTTAATTGGCTTTACTCTATTTGAGTAAATTTGCACAAATCCTATTAAAATACATAGCACAGGATGAAACCGAAAGTGGCCACAAAAATAATGCAGTAGTTATGGTTTAATTCACACATTGCATTATATCACCTCATTCACAGATCAGTCAGCCAATTTTGATCAAAGCATTGGTTTGCTAATGGCTAAGATTTTTCTGGATAGGAACCCATTCTTTTTGAGTTTATACATTTTAACTACACAAAGTTAGGAACAATAAAATCATTTGTCTAAATGCTTAATGAATTTTAAAAACATTTGTGATATTAGTCCACTGAAGTGTTTTCCAGTATTTATCTTCTTTTTTTTTTTTCTGCATAAAGGTTGAGGAATTTATCTAGAAAAAACTCTTTCTATTTTAACTTTTTGTTTCTCCTGGAACCAAAGGAGAATGATAGCCTCAACATCAGATTTAGTGCAGAGAGAAAGAAAGAGAGCTTGAGACCAGTAGATTAGCATACTGTATATTCAGAAAAAGAAAAATGCCTCAGGAAGGATTTGAAACATAATAAATCAGTTTCAAGAATAAAACAGAACCATTTATTGTTATGCCACAAAGCCTCTTAAGGATATACTGATTTATTTCTATTGTCTACATACAAAAAATGTAACCTGAAATGTTGACTATAATAGAAGAGAAACACTTTTTTTGAATATTCAAATAGATGGTTTTAACCAGGAAGCTGCCAATATCTATTTCTAGTCATCCTGTGGAAACCTAACTGTGACAGATGGCATCCAGCCTGCCTGACATGAATTTTACCTGCTGTATATTCACTGATGATTTAAATCACTGATACCTATCTATGTGTGCTTCTACATACATATCTTAGTCTATCTTTCCTTATCTTGGGTTATGCTGCACATAGAAAGCCTACTCTTCTGGCATGATAATGATGGTATAGTACAAATCTTTTATACTAGGACATTTTATTTCTTGCTTTTTTCATTTAATTTCTAGGCAGGTTCTGTGACCTATTCTCTTTGGACATCTCAGTTCTTCTGGATGAACATGTCTCATCCCTCAGGACCCCCTCAGAAGAAGCCTTGGCACAGCTACAGCACTCAGTCCATTTCCTTTTGACCTATGCCATTTTTCCACTTTCTCATTTTCTCTATGGAATTCGAATTCCTTTTCTTTCATTTTTGGATGGAGTATTTTCGTTTGCTTCTCACTTGATATTATGCTATGCCAGCTGAATCTTTCCCTTCTTCTCCATCTACACATTCTCCTACTCATTAACATGTTGTCAGTATTCAGCATTCCTCCCTCACCTCACACACGTGGAGGTGCTATCTCTTATTCACCTCCTTTGGTGGCAACAGTCATGAAAGTGCTAGAGCAGGAAGGATGCCAGCATTTTAACTACTGTGTTGGCTAAACCTGAGCAGATGGTCTTGTAAACTCCTAGGCAGAGGAGGCTTGAATGTGTGATAGATAAATTCTTTGGGGTGAATTTGTGGGAAAATGGAGGGCTCTGAAATACGTGGTGCACTGAGGTCAATGTTTTGAAGTGAAGCTGAGAAGTACTTTGACTTTTCTTCCTCCCTCTATTTAGAATTTCATCCTAAAATTTAGCCATGACAAAGGTGAGGCTTTGGCCATTTTAATTTCACATAAGCCTGGCTATTGTACAGCTGGGAATGAATAGAACTTCATTCCTTCTACTTAAAAACATAGAAGGTTTCCTCACTAAATAGTGTCAGTCTCCCAATGTCACTGGTGTGTAACCTCTCTTCTAGGCGTCCTCTCAGAGCTGCCTGTGATTCAAGGGCTGCTTTTGATATAACATGGTTGTGTAATCTTGGCTCAAACTTCTGAGAAAAATGCTAAGTTGTGAGAAAGAGCTGTGAAAAAGTACTAAGCTAGAAAAGAAGGGTAAAATGACAGGCAGAGGTAAGATTGTTGAGACAGGTATAGTTGGCAACTCAATGATTCCAGGAGAAAAACACTGCCATGAGAAGGTATAAAGATGGCACACCAGCAGCACTGAGGATTAGCAATGGAGGCTGACCCTTTCAAACCTGCCATCAAGCTGTCTGGCCAGCACAGACTTGATGCATGCTTTACTGGGGGTTGTAAGCATATTAATACTTATTCTCCTTTCTTGTTTGTCCAGATTCTCTGCTGTGTGTAACAGCCAAAAATATCTGCTTTATACTCTTCAGATGTGTACATCCTTTTTGCAGTGTCTTTGTTCATGGTAAAAGTTGTCCAAACAAAGTGACGCAGAGAAGGCAGGTTACAGACATGAGCTGAGCAAAGGCATCAGCCCTGTCAAGGCAAAATGTCAGGTGGTGATTAACCAGGGAGATTTACATAATAGCTACTGAGTGGGAAGCCTCTCCCTAGAAATCAACATCACTGAGAAAAATTTGGGCCATATAAATTCTTAATATATGTAAATGGAGAGCTGAACACTTCACCATCATTCTTCTCTCAGTGATCACTAGATCACTACGCCACTAGTACAGAAACCAGAACTTTGTGCTAAGGAAGCAAAGAAAAAAACCTTAATTTACTGCATCAATTGAATTAATTGACTGATATGGACCCTCCTTGCCCCAATCTGTCCAAAAATACTGATGCAATATAAAAAGGCAAATACATTTTCCCATTGCAGTCATATTGTACCTTAATTACAAGAAGATGGATGCAGAAGTTTCTAGGCAGAAGTTTGTCCCTCCTGTATTTGATATAACGTCATCCATGATGATCCAACGGGCCACTTCCACCCACAAGTCCACAAATTAAATCCTGGCTCTGTTACTAGCAAGAGCAGAACTCCTTTTCATTCAAATTTAAAAAGTCAGAAGGCCACATGGATCTATGAACTACTAAGTATTTTATCAATGCTTATTCAAGTATATCGAAAATAATGGAGGTTTGTGCAAGTCAGTATTGCATGATGACAGGGACGGATTTCAGTAGGATCCATCTGTTTTAGCATTTTATAGTGGTTCCTGCCCTTACATTCCCGAACAGTTCTTAAGTAATTAAACTGGGATTAAATCTCATTATGACTTTGACTCTTTCTTCCCTCATTAAGGGATGCTCTTTTTTGGGGCAGCCAGATGTGACAAAACCTTTAACATTTTAGAAGACAAATGTACCCAAAAGAACGTCTGTGACTGAAAAATGAAAACAAATGCATGTGCCCTCTTTGAATCACAAGTCAATATCTACAAAACCATGAAAGAAACCAATTAAGACTGAATGCAACTTTTATTCCTTGTATCTCACAGTATTTCCCATGAGGTTGTTTCCTGAGATGTAAAATGTTACAGTGAAAACATACTGCATACTCTAGTTCCATTTTCTAATTAATATATGTCACGATCTGCCTCTAGAAAGAGAATATATCCATAAAACAACAAGTAATTTTTGTAACTGTCTGTTGGAAGTTAGATGATTTTAAGTTGTTCTCTGTGACTTAGGTTTGCCCAGAGGCTCTGGATATTTTTTTTAATTGATTATATCACAGTATAGATTTAAAATAAGAAATTTATATGGCTACATGTACAAATACATGTTTCTGGTACAACGATAATAGGGAGTTTTCTAACATTCTAGTGTTTTCTATCAACATTTGAGGCCACTTTACCTTATTTTTATTTCAATGCCTTTTGTATTTCTAGGATCCAAAAAAAAAATTCCTGAAGTCTGTTTGTGTTTGTTTTTATGCAGATGTGCTTTTTCATCAAGTATTGAGATTGCTATAGCATATGAAAGTGATTCAAGTAATACTGTAAGTCTGCTCTTACTTCTTGTTATTTCAAATACATTAAAACACTAATTCCCCATTCAATGCAGCTTGACCTACAAAACTAACAACTTAGTATTGCCAAAGTATCCAAAGAAGCCAAGCCAAATGGGATTCAACAGGAGAAACACTTTTGAACTGTAGAATTCTAATAATGCACAGTAAATAGGATTTAAGATAGAAACCAGAAATGCATCACACCTTTGTCTATTCAAACTGAAACTAATTATTGAAATATAGAAACAATTAAGAAATGTTAATATTTTAAACCACATTTATATATTACAATATGAGAAGTTACTATATTTCTAAAAGCTATAGTCAGTGAAGATATTGACACTATTTTTATACACAGAAAAACTGCGAATATTTTCAGTGTAACTGCCAAAATACAGGTCAACAGTTTTCATGCTGCATGTTTGTTTTGCAACGTTTGTTATTGGAAGGAGAAGAGGGAAGGAAGAGGGAAGGAAGGATAAGAAGGAGAGGTTGCTTGAGGTCTTTTTGTAAGCAGTGTTGAATAAAGAGGGGAACTCAAGCAGGTCCTCAGCACATAAGGTGAAGAGCAGAGATGTGGAAGGATGGCAATGTGGAGGCACTGGCCGATTGCTTGAACATTGCATCAAGAGGAATAGCTTGAGAGAGAAAATACACAACTGGGATGAGCAGTTGAAGTAGTCTGGGACAGGGGCATGCAGCAGGAGCAGCGGGTGTAGGGCCTTTAGCGTAAAGGAACAGGTACAGTGAGATCCATACCGAGGCAAGATTCTTCTTTCTGTATTTGTTGAGAGAAACTAGAAATCCTAACGCCACCGTGTCCATGCTCTTGAATACCTTCAAACTCTTCTGAATACGTCATAGGTGTGTCAATGTGATTCCACATCATAGGATTTTTTAAACTGTACTTTACTTTTTAAACTTGAGAAATCTGAGACAAAAGGAACTCAAGCTGCCTTACAAGAATGTTATTCTCTTTGGAAAGTCAAATACATGAGGCTTATGTAACAACATAATTAAGATTGCACTTACTGCCTTAGCTCAGATTCTCTCTGTGTTTATTTGTATGATTTATTTTGTTTTCCAGTCACCAGGATATTGGAGATCCTCATAATCTTTCAGATTTTTATCTTCACAGCATCCTTGTGAATCTCTACTCAGCACTGGCAAGGCCACACCTGGAGTGCTGTGTCCAGTTCTGGGCTCTCCAGTACAAGAGAGATGTGGAGTTATGGGAGAAAGTCCTCTAAAGGGCCACAAAGACGATTAAGGGACTGACGCATCTCTTGTATGAGGAAAGACTGAGAGAGCTGGGGCTGTTTAGCCTGGAGAAGAGAAGGCTCAGGTGGACCTCATCAATATGTACAAATATCTGAAGGGAGGGTGTAAAGGAGCTGGAGCCGGGCTCTTTTCAGTGGTACCCAGTGATAGGGCAAGAGGCAATGGGCAGAAACTGAAACACAGGAAGCTCCCTTTGAACATCAGGAAATACTTTTTATCTGTGAGGGTGACCAAGCACTAGCACTAGCAGAGTTTGCCCAGAGAGATTGTGGAGTTTTTATCCATGGAGAAATTAAAGAGCCATCTGGACATGGTCCTGGGCAACTGGCCTTGCTTGAGCAAGTGGCTTGGACCAGGTGACCTCCAGAGGTCCCTTCCCACCTCAACCATTCTGTGACTCTGTGTGAGAATAGTACCTCGTAGTTTTTCTCATTTCTGCATTTAGAAATCCAAGGTAGTAAGGATGGGATCCAGACCACTTAAATTCACCAGGTATCTTCCAGTTTGACTTGGAACTTTCCTTAGTAACTACAGGTTACCTATATTTGACCCTCTTCCATTCATGCAAGGAGGCTGAAATTAGAATAAAAGGAACTTTTGTCACCTTAATATTAATGTGCTTTATATTCCCAATTTATAGGACTTACATAAAATCGTGTTTGTTGTTTTTTTAATTTCTTGTGCCATTGCCTTCTTCATTTGGCCTCTGAATTCCCTCTCACCCTCAAGTCCCTGTTGCTGTTCCCCAGAGCCTCCCCAGCCCCTTGCTGCCACTTGCCACCTGGCAGACAGAAGCAGGTAAGCCCCGGGACTCTGTTTCTCTGCTGTTGACAACAACCCTGTGTGCTAATTCTGTCATGCATGCCATAGGCTCGCTATCACTGCTTATTATAAACTGTAGATGTGCATGAAGACGTGTAATTTGAACCCCCATAACCTAAAGGTTTGGATAAAGGTGGACTGATTTTTAGAGATGCTGCACATTGGCAGCTTTCATTGACCTCAGTGCTGTTTGTTTAAAAGTGTGCACAAGACACTTTTAAAGCCAAACACATAAAGAAACATTAAAAAAGATGAGTGGCCTTGCAAAACACAGCAAAATTACTAAAAGGAATGAAAATATTACCAACCGATTTTAACTTCATTTTCTGAAATAAAAAGTGGTGGTTTAAAGTTGAGCAGTGAGTGCTGAAAACCTTAAATATCACATAAGTATCACATATAAATAAAACATATATTTTACACGTGTGTTTCCATCAATCTACCTTTAGAGAAGTGAGCTGTCTCCAGTATTTGACACTTGCTATTTGTGATTTTATGCCTTGATTAAAATGTGTATGTTCATCCAGGCACAGTATTTTGACATAATCTCTGCCACACTAATAAAGATCTTGTACTACAATTTACTCTAGTTGCTTGTCACCTTTTCCAAATAGCAGATATTTCGGGCTGACTAACTCTAAATTTCCTGTTGGAGCACCACTAAGTATAGAGCCCACAGTCTTAATTTAGGTCCCCAAGTTAGATGCCAGAAGTCAGGTGGTGTGAATAGCCCCCTTGGAGAACAAGCCATATAAAGGAAGAGCAGCTATGTACAGAACGCAGAGCAGCCTAATATAAATCTCCTGCACAAAAATGCTATCTGTCTATATTTGGCAAGTGAAAGCCTGTTCCTGAGAGTTGCTCACGCCTCTCAACTCCAGTAAGAACTTTAAGAGAAGCTCTGCACCTCCCAACATTGTGCCTTAAATGATCAAGCATTTCTATCCACTGCCGTGCTCTACCTTGCCTGATCTCAAGTGGGGTTATTACAAGAACAAGGATTACACATCATTTCCCTCTACAGTACTTTGAATTATTTAATCAATGATGTGCTTTATTCCTCAAGCCATTCTAACCATGCTTGTGACGGTTTAAATCAAAAGATTGCATTGTTACATGAGCAATCCTTAGAGGAACAAAGCGCCCTGCTGTACTCTCTGTGGCAACAGTTAGAAAAATGGCATATACCATGTAGACCCATGGCAGTAAGGATGGTTCCTAGTCTGATGTATTATTCTAATATTCTCCCAAGTTTCATTATGATGTCATGTTGATCATGCTGCTGTTAGTAAATTTTGGAACGACTCACTTCCTGCTGGCAGGTACAGTAAGAGAAGCTTGTGCTACAGCTGACACCAGGCATCTGTCATTAAAACCATCAGGAAGCTAAATACAAAAGAGGTTGACTGGCCAGACAAAAATTCCCAGAATTTTTAGCTTCTATATCCCTTCTGTATATCTTGCCATTATTAGTAACGTTACAATGGTTACGTCAATTATGAACATGAAACAACATTTTTAAAAGTAAAACAATGGTAAAAAAGGATGTAAACTTTTTTTTTTTCCATTTTAACAGTATCATTACTGTCTCTTTCACCAGCAACATTACAGAGGCCATCTTCAATTTTAAAATCCCATACCACTATTTATAAAACAGTCGAGATAGTATTTAGATAGTAAAAGTAAGATATTTTTAGCCTTTTTTTACATTTTTAATTCCACTGTATAATTTACCCTACTTATAATGCTTTCTTTTAAAACTGAAACATTTACCCTAAGATTAAATTATTGCTTTCTGATGTATAAATAGTATTTCAATTGCTTAACAAACAAACCTCACTGTGTCTTTCAACATTCATTTTCAAAACAAGATATGCAGTCTAAAGGGGAGACACAGCAATTACAAAAGAACTTGTGATGCTAATATAAAGCAAATTTATTGCAACATTAGTCCTAGAATTTCAGGACAGGAACCTATTATTTGGGTTCACTTGAGATTATCAATTTATAAGTGGGTTTCAATTCAATATTTAGGGGCTGTTGCCAAAGGACCTCTTTAACTAAATCAGAGGCCATATATAAAACCATTTGTTTTGGAACATTTATCTAGAGTGAGTATAACCTTTTGAATTGGCCTGATTCCTCTTGGAAGAGAAAATAATAAATGCAATAAGGAACAGGAAAAATGGTGTTTGTATTTTTGGACTGAGTTAAGAAACAAATGGCTTGTGATTCTGGCTAACCAGAAGGAAAGCAAGCAAATAACCAGACCTGTGAAGAAGATGAGCCATAGTTTCCTTGTTGCGCTGGCCAGGTCCATAGGACTTTCAGCCAGCAGAAGCAGTTCACATCAGCATCACATGCCTTGCTATTTAGTCCCATTTTTGTCATTGACTTCCTCCATGACATCAACAAAATTACTTAATTTCTCTCACACTTGGTATCCCCTTCTGTAAAATGAGATGACAGTAATACATATCTTTAATGTCAGGAGAATATTTTTATGAAGTATTCTGAGATCCATTTATATAAAGCTTTAAAAATGTTTTATTGTATATCAATACACAGAGAGGAAGAGTTTCAAATGTCCTAGTTGCAGAGTTTGATAAAAGTTTAACCTAAGATAAATACGGTATCTGGTATTTATCAACATTGTTGATGTTTTACAAAAATGCCAATATGAATACTTCCAGCAAAGTGGCACTCTCTTTCTGGGCCATGTTAATCTGTCACCATTCACCCTGAGAAGAGGATCTCCATTCTGTGTCCTCCATTTCTCAGAATAAAATGATTTTTAGAAATTAAATTAGATTTTTTTTTGCTTTTTCTTGTTTTAGTATCAGAAACAGAAAATAAAATGTTTAAGCTATACAGGATTTCTCTAAACATGATGAGATTTCAGCATCAAGGAATTAAACTACCTGGAATATATTTTTCTTTCCTTAATGATGTCCAACAACATGAACAGTTCATCCCTACTGTCGTGGTTTAACCCCGGCTGGCAACTAAGCACCACACAGCTGCTCGCTCACTACCCCTGGTGGGATGGGGAGGGAATTGGAAGGGTAAAAGTGAGAAAACACATGGGTTGAGATAAAGACAGTTTAATAGGTAAAGCAAAAGCCGCGCACGCAAGCAAAGCAAAACAAGGAATTCATTCACTCCTTCCCATCGGCAGGCAGGTGTTCAGCCATCTCCAGGAAAGCAGGGCTCCATCACACCTAACAGTTACTTGGGAAGACAAAATGCCATCACTCTGAACGTCCCCCCCTTCTTCTTCCCCCAGTTTTATATGCTGAGCATGATGTCATATGGTGTGGAATATCCCTTTGGTCAGTTGGGGTCAGCTGTCCCAGCCGTGTCCCCTCCCAACTTATTGTGCACCCCCAGCCTACTCGCTGGTGGGGTGGTGTGAGGAGCAGAAAAGGCCTTGACTCTGTGCAAGCACTGCTCAGCAGTAACTAAAACATCCCTGTGTTATCAACACTGTTTCCAGCACAAATCCAAAACACAGCCCCATACTAGCTACTATGAAGAAAATTAACTCTACCCCAGCCAAAACCAGTACACCTACCTAGCCTTCAGTATCACCTTCTAGGCTTTTTAGATATTGGCATCAGAAATTGGTTTCTGTAATGGTATCTTGGCCAAGCTGTAGGTTTTCATAAATTCCTAGATCATGAACCCAAAAGGACCTCAGCAATCATTGCCACTTACGTAATACAGATTGCAGGGCTTCCCTGAGGGTAGTTCTTGCCCAAATGACGTCTTTCAGAAAAAATGATTACTACTGATTTTAAAAGTACTTTTGATAAAGTATCCATCTCAAATCCTTGGAATTTACTAAAAATGTAGATGAAGCATTTTCTAGCTTCAAATCTAATTTCTGTCTATTAGATTACAGAGCCTATGCTTGTTACCCACAACATCAGTACATGCCACGGACAATCTTAATTGACTTTTTATTTTACAAACTGAACACATAGAGCTTCTCCCATCTTTTAATATATATTTTGCTTTTCACTTGTTTAAACACTTTATGATATTTCTCTGTACTGTTTCTGTATCAATATTCTTCACGTAGTCATCAGTCGGGCAAAGGATCACTGGGGAATTGTATCAACACTACAGACTGAAGCAATGGGAGGACTTTACCTATTGTTTGGTATAGGTCTGTGCACCTGAGGGGCATATTTGGATTTTGCTACTGTGCTTTCTATAAGATTTACTATTTATTTCATTGTTTATCAGTACCCTAAGTTTTCTGTCAGCTGAAAACTTTGTTTTATATTTTTTCACTATATATTAATTAAAATAAGATGAGACTGACCTCGTCAGAATAGCAGAAGTTTCCTTCTGCATGTTCATCTGAGATGTGTCATTTAGCTAGTACTTAACCCTCTTGAATTTATGGTAAATTTTTATTCCCACATTTTTCAAATAAAAATAATTAACAATGTTAAATCATTGTCTTAGACTTTTTGAAATATAACTTATGAACAAAATTTATCAACAGAAATTGTCTTCTTATTAAAATGAAACTGTGTTTGAGGGGAATAATTTTCCTTTTATCTTTCTGATTGTCTTTCATTATATTATCCTTGTTAATATATTATTATATTATATTATATTATCCTTTATATCATTATTATATCATTATATTATCCTTTATTAATTGAGGTCCGTATCACTGTTGCATTGCTTTTCCTGTAGGTTTATATTTCCTAGGTTGGCTTATTTACTCTTCTTAGATAATGATATAATAGTTATTATCTTCCATTCTTATGAAATTTCTCTATTTGTTCCAAGAAAAATAAAAAATCAGTAGTAATAATCCAGAGAGCTCCTTGATTCCAAGGCTCTTAGATGCAAGGTATCTACAGATGGTAGCTTGAAATTGTTTAACTTCAGTAGCTGCTGTTTAACCTCTAGTTACAACTGAAACAGAAATTGTTTTTCCTCATCCTGTGATGTATCTATAGTATTTGGCTTTTTCCCCAGAACAGAAATATTTATTGAACATTTTTTCTTTTTGAGAATTATTACTATGCTCAGCTATTTCTATTTTGAGTAACGTATTCTGAAATCATATCTGTATCATAATGAAACTAGTCTTGAGTTCTTTATGTTAATTGATGAAGCTATACAAACTAGTTTCAGATATTTTGAGCCAAACCCCGTGAAGCTTTGTGCATCTTTGTGAAGTAATGAATATTGTCTGTGTGACAGATAATCCTAATTGATAATCAATATCTCAGCAATCGTTATTGCTGAGAAATTAAGAACTATTAAATAAATATTTGTTTACAGATGCACATACATGCACACAACACACACATACAGTCACTTTCCTTTTATACCTGTGACTGACAGAAACTGAGCTCTTGCCTAAAAATATCTTTCAAAAGACTTCAAAGAGCTTAGAATTTTTTACAACAAGTACAGAGATGTCCCCATTTTCCCTCCATATGCTGGGGAGATGTGAATCATTAAAGTTCAATTCATGGATGTATAGCACCTAGTGCAAATATTCACAAACGTTATTCTGTTTTGATAGTAATTTTGCATTTGCAATGGACACGTGTAAAGGATTACATGAAGTGCAGGGCTCTAGAGACTCAGTACATTGGAACACGAAAAACAAATGACTCTAATCAGGATACGTAGGAAGCGTTAACACATTCATAATGTCAAAGAAACTCCTGAAATTAACTTGAAATAAGAACAAAATAAGAAACAGACAACATTCACATGACTGTGGGAAACACAATGCCATACAATTTAGGAGGAAACTAGGATAGATAACAATAGCTAGAAGCCAGAGTGTTTTTGGATGCACCTGTGCAAATGGTTTTTTTCAGGGTGCTAAATATAGGAGATACATTCATGCTTGATATAATAAAAGATCAGACCTTTTACTTCAAAGAATCTAAGGGGTATAAATAGGAAGAGAGAAAAAAAAGAAGCGTATCTGTATGTGTGCGTGTGTGGTTTCAGTTTATAAAGATGCAAGTCCTTCTGACGCACAAAGGGATAAACTACCGACAGTCTGCGATGCTGAGAGGCAGGAACTCTGGCAACATGTGTTTAATGCTGGATACCATGTAGTTCTGTTTTCTTTATTGGCATGGCTGTACATGTATAATCTGTGTGTTGTCTAGATGAACAGATAGCCTGCATTTAGGGCCGATATGATTTCACAGTTTTATCCTTTTGAATTGATTTGATAGAATCCTCTCTCTTTAATTAGCAAATAAGACTGTTACTGGAAAATTCTTAAAAAGCCATTTATCCTGATGAAAATAAAATCAGACTTCTACATTTGAGCTATCTTGTAGTTTTGTGAAAAGCACTGCTAGACGGTTTGATACCATACTAATCTGTGACCAGTGATGTGATCAGCACAGGATGTTAAAGAAAACCTGAAGTCCAAGCCCTTATCCTGCGACTTTTTGGCTCAAGTTTGCTTGTCATGGTGTACTCCTAAGCAGGAATTCAGTATAGTGCATAGTCAGATATACATGCTCTTTATAAACTGGAAAAAATATGTTCAATGTCCAAAATGCTTTATTTCCTTGCATCATTTTAAACAACATACAAGATGTGACCAAAAGACACAATATTTTTCAGAAAAATCCCCAGAAAGACACTTCCCTGAAAGAGGCCTTTGCAGCAGTGTGAAGATCCTATCTTGGTGACTGAAAGCAGCTAGCCATGGATTAGACTAGGGCAGCATGGGAATATGCACTGGCAGTTCCTGAGCGGCGGATGGCCTTTGGCTGCCCCTATGATCCCAAAGTTGCAGTTCAATTTTCCATTTCAGGGAAATGAAAGGGAACAGGGTCAGCCCATACTGTCTACAACAAATTGGTATCTTAGATGCATGGCCATTTCAGGGGGGGCATAGGGTTCCCTTACATAATCCCTCCCTTCTCTTTGTTGGGGCTTTCTTTATTCTCTTTACTAACCTACTGTTCATTCCTTTTTACATCATGTATTTTCAAAAGACGTAATAAAAAAGCATAATTTTAGCAATAATTTAGTGACAGCTTTAATGATGTGATATAGCATCTTTTTAGTTTATTTTTAAAGCTTAAATTCCTCACTGTTACTGCAACAGGGTGGTTTAAATGAAAGTTAAAATGTTGACTGATGAGGTTGTTATGCATCACTTCTGTGTGATGTAAAATCATTGTGGCTGTTTTCTCAAGGGCTGTTCTCTTATGAAACTGAATTACATCATTGCTTCACAGAAAGCATTTTTCTGCACTATCAGGAGGCACACAGGGTGAGAAAGAGATGAATGCCAGCAGCCAATGGAAGATGCTGCTTCGTAGCATTACTCCGTGAAGACATGTTCCTAAGGGCATGTTTAATTTTGAGCATCAGTGGCCCCACTAAAATCTGGAAGACTAGTCACGGGATTAGTGTTCTTCTAGGATGCCCTTGGATATTTGGGACATTTGGGGGACAATGGCATTTACAAGCAGTTTTCTTCCCCCTTCCTTCTCTCAACTTTCTCCTTCACAGACCTATAATGTGCTAAAACAATAGCCTCAACTTGTTCATCTTCCCTTCAGGCAACACAAGGATATCAAGGACAGCAGTTCTCATCCTGCTCCCTTACTGCAGATATCACTCATCTTGCCATACACCACCATATGTGTTCAGAGGAAAACTCTATGTCCACACCAGAATCACTATAATAATGCCTCTAAGCAGGATAAAGACAACTTTGTACATAAGACTGATGTTTCTGATCATGTAAACCCCTTTCCTTCCAAAACTCAGGATGACTGGCAAAACAGAAACAAATTCTGTCACTGGCAGTGTAGCACAGTATTTCTTAACAGCAGCAAAAATAATGCTTAAAAGTAAAGGAATTACATGTTAGAAATGACTGATGGGTATTTAGTAAGGGTTTGATTGCATCCATGAGGTGCAGTCATTTCTTGGGGTAGTATAGAGTTCTGTCCTTAGAAAAGAAAAAGGGTCATAGCAAAAGGCTTCAGAGAGAAGAGCTCAGGGGCTTTTATATCTTCATCTACAATTCAGTTTTTTGTTCGCCACTGCTACACGGTGCACAACAAAGAAGGCAAAATCATAGCTCCCCTTCATAGACCAGCAGATCTTCAGAGGGATGGGGAGGAGAGGGTAGCAAAGAGAACATGAGGTCTGCGTGCAGAGCTAACTTTTTGGCAGACAGAACAGGCGAAGGCAGTGATAGAAAGAAAGGTTGTTTGCATACGCCAGCTGTGCGTTTCGAGCTCCAGAACAGCATATGAGCTAATTACAGACTGCCCTGCGTGGCTAAACTGAACTGACAGACAAAGAAACTATTTGGTGATGTGATATTTATATAAAAATCAAATTAAAGCTGTTTAAAATGGGCATAATACTGAAATGACCCACTAGAGCTCAAATACTCAGGTATCTCTGCTGTCTTAATCAATACACAAGAGACGCCAAGGTCATGCTTCAGAAGCAGCATACAAATTAGAGCCTGTTTCCTGTAAGGAAAATCACATAAAGCTGAAGAACTTACATATAGAAGAAAAAAACCTGACACAATCTACTACTAACAAAGCAGTACTTAAGGCTTTGAAAATTATTGAATATTCTGTTAAACTAAGAACATGGCAACATTAATATTTATACTGGTGAGGTGCATTTTGCTTCTCAGCACATTTCTCCTCCCCACAAAGAGTTCTGGGTGACTGGGTGCAAGAGAGAGAGTGGGTACAAGAAACCTACTTTGATCAGGGCAGAGTGGTATCTAACCAGGAACCTACATGAAGAAAATGCAAGAAGTAAGCCTATTGCGTGTTATAAATTAATGTCTTTTCTTCAGATCTGAATCAGTCAGCTTGTTCTGGGTCACTGGCTCCCAAACATTTCTCTTTTATAAACCTTGTAGCTGATGAGTTCTTTTTCCTCACTGTCCAACCCTGCAACTGCCTCTGTGAAATGCCTGTTCCCTGCCAGCTTTCTAATTCTTGGTGCTGTTGCCTCCTGCAGGTCTGTTTTCTTGTACCACTGGCCTCCCAGCAGCACTGGGTCCTAAAGGAGGTGCAGTAAAAAAGCAGAAAACCGTGAAACAGCAATACAGAGAGTAGCAGATTAAGATGGAGGAGTGGTTTCTTGGGAAGGATAATGCCTTCCTGTTCCCATAATAATTTTTGCTCCCTCTGTGCAGTAGCATGGGCTCCAAGCTAACAAACCAGGCTGATCTTGTACTCCAGGTCTTATCTATGATGTAGATAAGGTTGGTATCTGCTGCTCTAGATGCATGTAACAGGAACTAAGTACAAATTTGCTTCCTTGAACAAAGGCATGGTAAAGAAATCTATACTGGTTTTCTGCAGCGTTAGTTACGTCTGCCCTTCACTGGATGGGTGAGTGCAGGGGTGCCCCAAATCCTTGCGTGCTCCATGGACCACCCGACCTCTGCCTGAAGGACAACCTGCAGTCAGCCTGTCTAGTCATGTCCAGTTGTGTACCAAACTATTCAGTGTGCTCGGACTTGAAAACCTCAGAAAAGAACATCAGTTCAAGACACAGCATAGAAATTGTACCCAGCCAGATTTTACAAAATACCAAGAAACCCACCACCTCCCCCTGCCTTTCCATGCCATCCCAGCCAGCAACCAGCATCATACAGCTGTGGGCTACCACTGATCCCATTAGGGCTGCTCGGCTCCTTATCTGCGTCTGACAGGATGCGTACAACAATCTCTTGCTGGGCAACTGGTGGAGCTCTGGCCACTTCAAGTAACGGTCTTTGAGACTGACAGCCTTCTGCGCCTGAAGGGATCAGAAATACGACTGGGAAACAATTTGAATCCTAGCTCTGACACTGCCTTCCTGTATGACATTAGACATATCAGCATCTTACCTCAGGGTGCTGCGTAGGTGACTGTGGAAAATAATAATGCATCATCCTAAATTCCCCCGAGACTGGCTCAGACATCCTAAGCCCAATTGCCTCAGAGAGAAGACTTAAATCATATTCTAGGGGGTATTAAGCTCTGAGAGATATCAGAGTGTTCATGAGGTTTAAGCTGGGGATTCTTGCCAATTCTATTTTGAGAATAAACTCTGCTGCCTTTTAAGAAAACAGTTTGGAATGACACAAAAAAAACTCTGAGAAAGACCCTTTTCTTGCTGCTCTTTGCTACAGTTGTCTGCTGAATGATGCAGCTCAACCCCAGAGGACTGTAGTAGACTGAAGCTTGAGATGAGAGTCATATTGATCAAGGGCAACATGTCTACCTAACAGCTCCAAATAACAGTTGATTTATGTTCCTATGTTCTATCTTATTATATATACTGTATTCCTATATTGTGTCCTATATTCATTTATACTCCTATAAATTTTGTTCCTGTATGCCATAAAGAAGCTCTACCTGGTTTAGCAGCATTAGGAAAGAGTAACAGCAGTCCTTCTAGCTAAAATAATTTCATTTTATTCAGAAAGCTTCAGCAAGTTTAAAAGACATTCCTACCCTTTAAAAAAGTGTTTTCTCTGTGCTTCTTTCAAGGAGCCTAAGGACAACAGATCTGATTCTCAGAAGTTGAGAAGGATGAAAATTCAAGGGTAAAGCTACTCTGTTGAGCATCAGAGGAAGGAAAGTAGGATCCTGAGATGTCAAGAATGAGAAAAATACAGAGACATAAATATAAGGCATTAGAGGAGTATAAGACAAGCGGAGAACAGGGGAATGTTTGGAGTGACAACAGTGATGGGAAGATGGGGGGAGCCAAAACAAGTTTCATGTCCTTCAACCTAACTTTGTGCTCAGAATAGCTTCAAATAGAGATAAAGTTGCTGTGCTTCACTGGGACTGATTGCTATTTATAGACCCATATTTGTCCTAGTTCTGCAGTATTTATGCATTTTTTTCTTACATTAGAACGAACAAACAATAAAACCTGAAAACATTTGCTCTCAATGTACAACGTACCATGGAGCACCTATTTGACTTGTAAAAATAATATTTTGATACTGAGCTACTTTCAATGATTTTTAATGATTTTTTTTTAAAGCCATAAAGGTTCTAGATCACATAGTGTAAAAATTCTCATTTCAAAATATTTCAAAAATCAGATTAATATCTTAATTTTTAAGAAGTAACTTTTTGACATTAAGGATTGTGCTGCTTATTTTTACAGCGAGAGAGAGACTTTAATTTTATAATTTTTTTCAAGTTTTCATCCTGTGTCTACGAATGACCATCACTGTTCAAAAAGTTGGAGATTTAAAGGTATTTCTATTATTTCTTAGTAAAAACTTTGACAAATATAAAAACTATCCATT
The DNA here is from genome assembly GCF_965638725.1 of Aptenodytes patagonicus. Classification (NCBI taxonomy): domain Eukaryota; kingdom Metazoa; phylum Chordata; class Aves; order Sphenisciformes; family Spheniscidae; genus Aptenodytes; species Aptenodytes patagonicus. The sequence goes on from NC_134949.1 coordinate 26,416,332, forward strand.
TACTCAGTATTCTAGCTTACAGGTTTCTTTTGAGATTCAAGCTCATTTATGAAGTTATTTAACTGTTAAAAACTGTATCATATATCAGTTTTTAATCAGAAATTTTCATCAATATAAAAAATGAATGATGACCTGATATAGCCTGTTTTAAGAATCAAAAATAGCAGGCTGTGCATTCACTAGGCAATCTTTTTTTTTTTTTTTTTTTTGGAAACATTCCAATAAGAAATGAAGGAGCTCAGTTTATCGGTAACCTGAAACGAAATGAAGCAATCATCTTGAAACTTTCTATATTTAAATCTTCAGATGTTTACGCAATCAGAAGTTAAATGAATGATTTAAGTAAATTTTACACTAGCCAAAAAGAAAAGAAAAAGGACCTGTAGAAGAAAACAAAGCTACAAAGAGCAGAGACAAGTAACTTAGGTTGTGACAAGTGATCTGCATCAATTACTAAGAATTTAATACTGGCTTCAAAGTTAGATGAGACAAGAAAGGCTGAATTTGTCATTGGCTGAGAAATCCATTCCAGCAAAAGATTTTAGTACCTGAAAGTATTGTAAGATATTATTCAACTTGAATATGGAGGTGGGACTGGCAGAAAGGAAGCACCGGAGCAGTAGACAGGAGGTGAGAGGGGTGGTGGGAATGACAGTTGGGGAAGTGGATGTGAGAAGAGCCAAGAGTAAATGCAAAAATGTAAGATGCTTAACAGCAATTGAGAGAGTTGCCTTAAGAAGATGAGCAAGATACAGTGCCAGGAGAGTTTAGATGAAAGGATATCTATAATAAATGACAATATGATAAATTAGGAAAAACATGGGTCTTGCTTCCTATTTAGGTGATTTATGACCTTAGAAGCCTGAAGGCTCATGTTGTTAGTGTTCCCATAAGGGGACAGAGGTGGAAAAGCCTTATGCCTTATTTGCTCTGCTATGAGGGAAAATAGCTACAACCACCAATTTATCCCCTGTATTTACAGCAGAAAGTTGTGCTGATGATTTTTGGGAAAAAGAAAGATGTGGTCATCTGGAATAATGCCTAATGATTAAATAATGTAATAAACTATTGATACATTACATCTTTTCACATGTAAAGAAGAGAAAAATGAAGCGTTACAATAGCTTATATCAGACATGAGACACATCCAGCTCTTTCGACCTTATTTGAGAAGCACTCTGCTCTCCTGGTTGTGCATTCAGAGCCTTGTCATGCTCCCTACCCTGACTCACCCTTCTAGTTTGTCTCAGGTATCACGAGGAAAGAGACAACAATGGGCACAGGAAGAGAGAGAAAGGCAACGAATTGAGTGAGACTTCAAGAACACAAAGGGAGAAGACTGAAAGCAATGGAAAAATTGCATGCATCTGAAGAAAAATTATTTAAGCCAATCTAAACCAATATGTCTTGCCATGGGAAGCGAAATTTACCCTTGATAAAAGCATCTTAAAACCCAGCACGACTTTCTCCTGTGAGCTCCCAGGATTGTTAAATAAGCCATGTAGTCCATTGTGATACGTTACTGTAATCCTTGATTTTCTCTATGATTTAGGGATATTCATCATACTCATCTGTTGTGTTTTTTTAGTTTGACAGTATAAGCTCCCTGAGGACCAGGAATTGAGGGCCAGATTCCTAGATAGTGTAAAATATTGGAAATGCATTGACTTCAGAGGCAATTCTGTCTCAATTGCACCACTGAAGTCTGGTCCTCATGTTTTTTACTTGCTGCCTGGCACTCTGCAGGGTGTACGTAGTAATCACAACACGACAACGACCATCATTTAGAGTTCAGAGGATATCATACCATTCAAGGGGAAAAAAAAAAAAGAAATCTACATTCTGTAGCTACACCAATTTTTCACTCAAGATAAAAAAAGATTTTGTTGCATGCATGAAAAACACAGTGAAAAACATGCAGTAATTTAGACTTGATCTTCACCAATGTTTAGGTGTGTGTCTTGAGTAATTTTCCTAGAAGACGTCCCATTTAAAAATTTACTGTCAAAACATTTTATGATGTTCTGGACTTTCTGTTCTGTGTGAAAAATCTACAGAGATGTACTCAAAAAAACCCCCAGAAAATTTGTATGAAAATTATAGTTTAAAATTGCTTTTGCCCTTCCCATCTTTTTACAGCATTTTGAGGAACATCTACAGTTATTTAGTCATGTCAACAAAGTAATCTTGAGGGGAAAAAAAAAAAAGATCTGCAATAATTCCTTATAAAATGGTTATGCTTTCATGCTGTTTTTATAACAGTCTCCATAATAAAAACCCACAGAAATATTACTGCAAGGATTTAAGGTTTTTTCAAAACAATTTCTAGGGATGGGTGCATTATGCTCATTTGGCATAACACAGGATAACAATCAAGCAGGGAATTGAGTATTCTTCCTTGAAAAATACTTTCACTCGAAAACCAAATCTAGGAATTCCATTTTTTACCTGATTGTACTATAAAAGGCAACCTCATGAAGAAAATATCCTGTAAGACATGTTTTACATTGAGTCTATGGTATGCAGTATGTGGTAAAAACTCCAAAACCTTAAAATAATAAAATAAAAGGATAGAAGATGACCTTTTTATGCTCTCATATTTTAATGGATTTTTAGTTATAATGCTAATACAAATAAAGGTCATACAATGCTAAGATCCATAAAATGCCTTACCGTAACAGTCATATTTGAGGGATTTATATGATTAACATTACATAAAAGTGACCTTCCCTTTAATGTACTGGTATTATCATTCCCAGTGAGAATGACCTCACTTTGAGATATCTTATCATATTAAATCATAACATTTTAGAAGACACCCCCTAATTTGCTTCTTAATGTAATTTTTGAGAAATTGTAATCCAGTGACGGTTATAACAGCTCTAATGCTTCCTTTAAGCATCTATAGGTGACCTACCCATACTGTTTACCCCGAAAGCAAAATGAAGTTGCCCTCCTCCAGCAATTTGTATTGTAACAGAATTTTCTGTTTCTGAGTCACAGTAACTATAGCACAACAACTATTTTAAATAGCCTCAGTACTAAATTACAGCATTCCATACCCGGAAGGATATAAAGTGAAAGACTCTTTTAGAGAGTATGATAGAATAAACATACAGCTATATAAGTGAATTTGTAGTTTTTTTATCAAAGTCAAAACCCAAGCAGAAGCAAGGTTTTAACTTATTAAATCCTTAGGTCCTAAAATTGAGTCCTAATATTTACCAACCTATAATTTTATATTGTTTCTCAGCCATTACCAATGAAAAAGGAAGTCTGTGAAAATAAAGAATTTAAATGAGTAGACCTCAGAAAAAGAAAATCTCAAAAATTATAAGCAAGAGCAAACAGATTTGTAGCTGTTCTTAGTCGTACTTCAGATATCTCGTTTTTCTCCCCTAAAAGTACACTTTCATTAACCTATTTCTCTACAGAGCAGAGCAGCAATAATTCTAGAGCACAATTTACCTTCCCAAGTAACTAAAAGGGGGTATGGACAGAAGGAAAGACAACTGTGTAGCTGCCTGGAATATAACACAGCTTGCCTCTAGCAAAGGAACATAAGGAGCTAATTACCTTGAAGGTGCAAACTAATCAAGTTAGGGTGATAGCCTGCTCACGTTATTCACATGAATAGCCCAGATGAGGTTACTGAAAATAGTGAGAAGTTGCTGATGAAACGGACAATAACATTTAAAGGCATATGCCCAAAGGGGTCAGGCCTCAGTCCCAATCCCCATTCTGTCTTACTGGTCCTAAAGTTCAGATGTCCCATCTAACACTGCATCTGAGCTGAACCCTGCGTGTTATACAAAAAACGTATGAAATTGTTCTTTCCCCATATGTCTGTGGCAACCTGCTGCTTTTCCAGCTGTTCACCAATCCCGAAATGTAGTAACTATCTCCCTGCACACAAAGCCTGAACAAACAAATACGTATATCATGGGTATGGGTTCAGCTGGACTCATCTGTTTTACACATGATGTAGTCTTTTGCACATGCATGATTTATCTATTTGGGACTGAAAAGGATCTCGAGCATCTCTCTGACAGGGGCATCTCATGCCCAAAGGGGTAAAACCATAATGCCTTGAAGAAAAGAATAGCTTGTGGATGGTGCCTGCTTTGGATGGCCAGCTCTGCACCAGTTCCACGTAGATTAGGACTGTATTGCCTTCCTATTTTTATATATACAGTCATATTGGAAGGTGAGACTTACAGAAGTTTGGATCAATGCGTAAAAGCCTTCCTACTCATTTAGAGAGAAATAATATTGTTTGTTTCCCAGAAATGGAACAACTCTGATTTTCCTCTCCAAGCTGTTTTACACTGATGTAACTCCCTTCAGAAAAGTTATTTACATCATCATAAAGAGGAACAGAGTCAATAACTACTGAGACAAATAAAGGAAATCTTACTGAGGCTCCTGCGTGCGTTTTTTTAAAATGTTAGGTGAATAATCCCAAGAAGGGCACAATTATGCACCATAAAAGGCTGTTGCTACATCAGCCTCAAAAGGCTGGGGAAGGGTTGCACACCACCACAGCTGGGACAGACAAGTCTGACTGTTGCTTGCACTTCTCTCCCTACACAGCAAACGCTTGACCACCAAGCATAAAAGTTTTTTGCTCACTGGATAAATGAATTAAGATGAAATATAAGGGGAGGGGAGCGCCTTTGAACAATTCACATTTTTCCCAGCTGCCACACTTGAAAGGAATAGGTACTCCTGCTCTGCTGAAGATACTGACCTGGAACTTTTCATAATGGGTAAGAGAGGAAATAGATTGCCGGTTTCTCAGATGTCTGTATGCACTGATCTTCCCTCCCACTTCTATTTGGCAAGACCAAATCCAGTATCATAAAAGTTAAAAAGGGGGGTTTTTTTGCCTTTTTTTTTTTTCTGTGTGTGTGTGGTGGTGGGTTTTTTTTGTGTATTCTGAAAATTTGAAGATGATCAACTAACGTAACAGATCAGACGATGTCAACCGGCGTAGTATCAAATTTGGAATAAGGCAAACTATTCCGTATTTCATTTCTCCATCTGTAAAGAAGGAACTGTATTTCTTTAATTGTCCCTCAGGTAGGTTGTGAGTGAAGTTGAACAAAATGTTTCAGAATCTATAATCTATTGATTATATACAATCAACTGATTATATATCATCTATTGACTATGCATATCTTTTAATGATATACTATTTGCCAAAAATATTTTATTGGCATTACTTGTGAATTTTTCTGATTTTGGATTAATTATTTCAGATGAAAAGGTGTGTTTTAAAGATAAAATAAAAATGAATTATGTGAAAACAGCTGTCTGTAAAACATATGAAAAATACTTTTAACTTTTCATTTAAAAATTTCCCCTTTTTAAAAAAAAACAATTAAAGATGGTATGAACCTCACTCAAAAACAGTGAAACTTTCAATTATTGTCATATAAATATTTCAGTCAAGCTGAAAATATATTTTTTTTCTATTTTGAAGTTTGGCTAATTCACTAAAAGGAATCAATTCTTTGCTCAACCCTTCTTGTGATGATAAACTTCATTAGTGTGAGAAGGCAGAAATACATGAGTAGAATGTTATTAATAACTGAAGTCAATGTGTATTAATTGTCTGAAAATAAGCACAGTAAGGGTTTTTTTATGTAGTTTGGTGTGTATCCAACTCTAAATTTTCAAGGAGATTTAAGAGTTTATGTCAGAGATTTAATCACTTTTTCAGAGATAAGGGTGATCAGAGATAACCTTCAGGTGTTCCATAGTTTCTTTAAACTTTGATTTGTCATTAGGAGAATTATTTAGGGTCTGTTCTATTCCTGAATACTTCCATCTTTGGTATTCATGAAGGAAATGTGTACATGCTTTGGAAAACAAACAAGTTGCCGTTGAAATTTTTGTTGTTTGTAAAAAACCTGATCTATTTTAAACAAACGTGGAAATGGTAGAAGAATAAATTCTACTTTTTAAATTGGTTTTATTCTGAGCTATATTCTGTATACTTTGCAAATGTATTAAATTTAAGAGACATGGGAGTAGCAACTGCATTCTTTCTTTCCTTTAAAAGAGGCCAGACTCAGATTATTCTTCAAATGATAATCACACTTTCAGCTCAGCTTTCATATATTGACAGTTTTAAATTTCACTGAGACACAATGCACTTTTAAATACCTAAAATATTTTCTTGATTTCCTGAAAAACACCTGCTTCCAGATGGAGGAAAAAGTAGAAATGACACAGAAAAATCCTTGTCTGCAATTTGGAACACCTCAGAAAATGTCACAGCTGGGATTTATTGGCTACAATAGTCCCATTGATTTCTGAGCATTTTGAGGGCCATCTTGAGACCTTCTGAAAGACCAGATTTGCTGTGTCAACTGTTATGTTATGATTGTGGTGGCAGGCATAGCCAGAGCCTGGTGGGATGCCACATGCCTGCACATATCTACTGGCTTCAGTGAGCAGTCAGAAGCGTTTTGCAGGTGAAGCACATGGCAGGTCTGAGGCTGGAAAGCCGGTGGCTCACCGCAGTGCTCAGCTCATGAGGTTTTCAGGCCAGCTAGACACCTGGGCTATCGAGGTAGACAGTGTGCCTCCACAGGCCAACTATTCATAAAGTACTGATTATTCAGTTTGAAGAACCATAAATTGGTTTTACTGATTAATTCCAGTTTAGGCAAACACTGAAGAAAACCCTAATCTTTCTGCAATTTTCAGATTGTCCTCACTTTTGCATTTCTTTGGCAGTTTCTGTAAGAAAAAGAGTTTGCTGTAATAATCCTGAGTGTATCTGTCAATTCCCAATCAATGTTTGAACCCATTGTCCAAAGTGTACCAAATTTGATAGAGGAATAATGATATCAAGTATAACAAGTTCTTCAATTTTTTTTTAAAATGACTACTGCTAAATATGAACAACCTATTAATAGAGATTACAACTTAAGGAGTTAGAAAATCCAAACAAGAGGCACAGCACAACACAAAAAGAGTTCATCAGTTCTTCCATTACTTCTACTACTTTTTGTCTATGAAGTAGCTTTCAGAAACAGAAAATCTGTTCTTGAAATGAATTTTTTGAGTACGCAGTTCATAGTTAGTTAACAGTATAAAGTTTTCTGTAATTCTATGTATAAAAATAGTTATAGAAATGGAAAACACCAGCACTGCATATATAAATTCACATTTAATGAATTATTATTAACTTTGCAGAGGTGCTAATTCATTATAGGAAAATCTCTTTCTTCAAGTTGTAGTTTCACTCTGAAAGAGATACATTGGTTCACATTAAAAAATTATGCCCACAGTTATGAGGTACAGAACTATTACATTAAGATGAAAGTATACAGAACTGATATTTGAAAAGCAGGACTAAATTAGATGACTCGACCAGGTGTTTGACATGAGCGTGCACCATTTAGTAGCTGAGTGCTTTTAGTAATAAAAAAGTTACGTTTTTTAATGTATTTTTTGTGGTACTAGTACACTAAATGTTTGTTGATTTTAATTTATCATTTATTTGATTCACACAGTATTGTTAGCTTCCAGGGTGTGAGGGAACATGCAGATCATCCAATGGATGGTTTTGTTCTACAGTCCAACTCTGTATTTCTTTCTCATGCTAAAACATGGCTCTACATGTGCCTCAGCACAAAATTCTGATCCACAAACATCAACAGAGTTTTGCTGTAGAGTCTGATGGGACCATATTTTCCAGGAATTTACACCTGATTAATGATTGTAACAGTGAGCCAGAACAGGGAATAAATTTGATGACCTGTGTGAGAAAAAAAAGAAGAGAACTAGTAGTAGATTAGTGATCAACAACATACCTGGCTACTCATTTCTTACAGAACTGTTTAAAATCTTTAGATGTCCACAGAGATGTGTGTATTCTTATGAGTACCTAGAATTGCTGCCTTGGTGTAGCTTTTGCATCAGTTTTCAGAACAACACTTCAAGTTAGAACTACAAGTGTCAATACCCTGGACATCAGCTAGATTTCACTGCGAGTGATCTTCAGATCCATTTTGAATCCATGTTTATAAAATCAGAGGAATTACATTTTATTATTTATTCCCACTGCAGTTTTGCCTGTATTCTTCTGCTAAGGTTCTACAAACCTCAGAAAGATCCCAAGAGGAGCTCTTTAACCAGAAATAATGAATGCTAGAAGATGCCCAAATCTAATTTGTATCATGCATCCCGATCACTCCACCAATGACCCCGTTTACAATGAAACAGAGCTGGCTTGACTCTGCTTTAGCCCCTGGTAAAGCAGTTAACCTTATGGTGCTGAACCTTCTGAATATTATTGCAACAAAATATTTTCCATTCAGAAGAGTCTGTCTTACTTTCTCTAAATGGCTATTACAACTTACTAGCTATTTATTTCAGCTTTATTTTACTTTCAGCTACAAATGAGCTGTTCACTTAAAGTAACATAAATTTTCTGCACAGATTAAAGTGGAAGACATGAACCATTTACTGCAGAGAAATGTAATATTACAACTATGATTATATCACCCCTTCAGTCTCTGCAAAACCTTTTAATATGCCAGATTTATTAAAAAGTTCACATGTTTATCAAAATACCAATCAACTAACACCAGTCATTGAGAGAGGAAAAAAATGAGTTGTCTGGGAAGAAGTACATTTGGTTTGGATTTCACTGTACTTAACAGCAGAAGATGTAGGATAATGTCTCAAAAGATGGACATTCCTGGCATTCACTCCTTCTTTAGCTTTAGAAACACTGTATTCTACACTGCCAAAGGAACTCTTATTTCTTTCTCAAGCCAGAAATAAGGGATGAGAAAATCCTTGAGCCTGGGAGTCCAAGCCTTATTCTTTGGATGACCAGAACCAGAGCATTAGGCAAATGCATACAGACTGTCTCCATCCCTTTTGCCCTCTGATTTTTTAAAAGGAAAGAGTGATTCAATTATCCATGCTCAAAAGGGATCACAGACTTTTATAGATCCATGTGATGTTTACCAGGCTATGAATTTCAACCCCATGCAGATGCCTAGATCGGGATGGGAGTTAAATTTTCTTGCATTTCTAAATTTACTTGCATGTCTTAACTGCATAAACCACTGCCATGTTAGGTCTACTTGGATGAACTCTGCACAAGAATGTAGGCCCACACAGCTCAGCATGGCACCACGCTTGCATCTGGTAAGCAATGGTGGTGTGTTTCTGCAGCACAAAAAGGTATCAAGTTAGCTGGCCTTGAAGTTCAGGTCAGATTAGTTATTTGCTTGTGTAACACTGAAGTAATTGTGCTGTTTTCAAACTAGAAACCTTTAGGCAACTCTAATATGTGGGTTTGTGCGCTGTGTTTTACTGAGCATAAGAAATATGACTTATGAGCAAAACAAGAAGATATGTTCAAATTCAGGAAACCAAATTCCTTAAAGTATGGAGTTAAAGAAAGGAACAGAGGGATTATGACGGAGATTTTTTTTTTCCCATTCTTAAAAGAACATTTACATTGCAATACAAAACAAAGATAGACAACATCAGTAATACCTCTGCATTTTACAGAACTCAGAGAAAAAACTTAAAATAACCGGTACCATGCAGTAAACCCTTCTGATGGATCCAAACCTTTTGAAATGGAAAGGCCTGCCTTAAAATCTCGTTTCACATCATACTTAAAAGTAGTCATTTCCATGTTAGGGTAAAATAGTGATGCTATGCACATTACAAAACAAATGAACAAGTAAAGAATTCTTGCCTCCACTGGTCTCTGACTCTTGCATTCTTAATCTTTTTTTCAGAACGCTGAAATAAAATTAAAACAATCTAGATTTAAATTGACCATCTGTCCATTTTGCTTTCTTCTACTGTCTTCACAGCTTTGATTTCTTCATTGTGTTTTCTTAGGTTCAATACTGAGTAATTCACAAAGCCCAAAATGCTGGTTGGTAAACAGAAAACAAGGTGATGTGAGACAGTATCTCTTATTGAACTTCTTGAGAACAAATGCAATGTAAAGGTTACTGATCCATAGTGCAAGAGGCTATTAGACCCTAAGGACTGGATCTGTTTTGCATCATTTTAATCATCCTAAAGTCAGTTACTTCATAAACTTCAGTCATCTATGCTCCCTTTCTAATCAAGGAAGAGAAAAAAATACTTCCAGAGGATAATGAAAAGAATATGCACCCTCATAAGATGCCTTTTCCATTCTTCAGTGACGGAAAACTTCCATGATTTACCTAAAATATACCCATATCTATAATCTTAATTGAGACGACCCCCAAGCTAAAACCTGAAGCTAAATGCTTAAGTATGCCATGAAATTGTGTATTACTAAGCTTATTTGCATTTCTTTTTATGTAATTCTGGGGTACGGGCTGAAAAGCCAAACTTCAAACAAGTTACAGGCATAAATCATGTACCGATTCATGTGCCATGAATCACATGCCAGTTCTATTGGCAAACCTGGGCCTGCTTGTATGGATGTGGCTTTGATGGAGAATTCTGTCACAGTTTCTATTTTGAGACATGCGAAGATTTACTTCAAGATTGCTAGGGACCTAAAAGCCTGAAACTTGATTTGATCTTGAGAATGACAGGGAGACACTGACTCATTAATCTGTTTAGGAGCCTCTTGTGTTCTTTGTTTTGTTATGAACAGAATGGTTATGAAAAGGAAAAGAAATACGATTTTAGAGCTGTTAAAGAGGTTAAAAGAATAAATAGTCTTAGTTTATTTAGTTTTAAATTATGGTCTTTCTATTACTTTAACTTGTTTTTTTTTTGTGTTTAGCATTCTCTTTGGATGTTAGGTCACTGGATTATTTCAGCACACTATTGTGCTGACTTTTTAAAGTATATTGTGAGCCTTAAATCTTATTTTTATGTTTTTCCTGAAAGAATGTTATTTTCTGCATAGGATAAATCAATACAGAAGATCTGATTTTGAAAGCAGAAATATCTCTAAACCATCCAAAATCGTAGCCCCTGATGTGAACATAGAATACCATAAGTAGTTAGGCAAGCTGGGGTTTTTGTGCAAAAATGTTCAAATTTATAAAGGTAATTATTGTAGTAAAGCATGCAGATTTACAATTTCACTCATGTTTTCTATGTTGGCCCTGGGATTCTGCATATTTCAAAAATTAGTGCTGAATGTTAATACTAGAAATACAGCTTTATGAGGATAATTTTGTTCAGTATCTAAGGGCTAAAATTAATTAAAAAAAAAACAGTTATATTTTTATAAAGGTATATTTTATGGAAACATGATGAAAATGTTGGAGACATTATTTCTGTAATCAGGCCCAGTACCATGCTAGCCAATTTCATAATCTTTTCTCTTTGCATTATCTAGAACAATAAAGACTTCACAGTAATTTAGAAATTATATTGTATCAAAGAAGTAGAAATAGTTATTAGGGTATAGAATTTTCATCTTCCTGTAGTTTCTAATTTTATATAAGCTTTCTTATTTAATTCCTCAGCTGTTATGGTAGAACCTACTAAATTCCTTCAACTCTTTCAATTTCTATGATCTCATATGCACCAAGCTTTCGGAGGGGGAGTTGACACTCTTGCTTTTGTCAAGGGTACCTATGGGATTTCTTAGTGGACTTTCACCAGGCCAGCTTAGTACCGAAGAAAGCATCAGACTTTTATCCAGCCCTCTGCAATCTAACTAAAATGGAAAACAGTCCAACCAATTCTGTCTCCATTTTCACTGGAGGCATCTGTAACTCCTAGGAAAATAAAGGTAACTATATACAAGGTGCACAGTACAGTGTGGTTCTAGCCCTAGGCATTTTTTTAAACTTTCATTGCATTGTATATGCATCTGTGTAAACAATGGCTTATGACTAGATTACTCAACAGTTTGGGGCTGTAGTAGATTGCTTTGTTTCACAGGCAAAATCTGTTTTCTAAAAAGGTAAAGTAAGCAAAAGTGTATAAAAAGTAAAATAAAAAAGGGTAAAGCTTATCTGCATGAAAGTAAATTTCTTAGGACTAATCTGAAGATGTGGACTGACATGAAGACGTGGTCAAGCATACAGATCAACATCCTGTAAAGAGACATGGAATAATAGAAAACAATTGCCTCTCTTGACAGAGGATTTGAAAAAGAACGAGCTATGTTTTATGTTAGAAATGGTAGATAACTCGGTTAAAGACTATGGAGATGGACATAGTACAAGACACTTAGAAAAAAAATTGACAGACCTTCGTTCATCTTATTGAACACATAAATCCATGAAAACTGTGTAACTATTGCCTGAAAAACTTTTCTAAAAAATAGAAAGAACTGATATGTAGATATTTAATATGAAAGATTATTATGAGAAACTGCACCTCCCACAAGTGTAGTATTTCTTCACAACTTACATCTTATTTGAACTAAGTGAATAACCATCTCCTTTTGCAGGTTAATCTCTGAACATGATACACAGACTCTAATATGGCAAAATGATTCTGTAATACTTAGAAATAAATTGAGGATATGTATGATACAAAAAAGAGAAACTGATTTCTGAGCAATCTTCTGATGGGAAAAAACTTGTTAACTGGATTTTCAAATGCCAGCCTACAATTCATTAGGTTTAATTTAACTAACTATGTCATATAGGAGGTAATCTTAGTGTACACAAAATTTTGTTCTACCACCTTTTGGGTACATAAGAAACGGCCTCCTTTGATTAATTCAGTTCCAATTTTTTAAAGAAAGTATTATGGACATAGTGTTTTAGTAGTGCTTTAAACCAGCATTACCAACTGAAAGATTTATTCAATCATCCCTTGATGCTTAAAGATTTATAGTAGGTCATACAGTTATTATCATAGAATCATAGAATCATAGAACAGTTTGGGTTGGAAGGGACCTCTAAAGGTCATCATCTAGTCCAACCCCCCTGCAATGAGCAGGGACATCTCCAGCTAGATCAGGTTGCTCAGAGACCCGTCCAGCCTGACCTTGAATGTTTCCAGGGATGGGGCATCCACCACCTCTCTGGGCAACCTGTGCCAGTGCTTCACCACCCTCAGCGTAAAACATTTTTTCCTTATATCTAGTCTAAATCTACCCTCTTTTAGTTTAAAACCATTCCCTCTTGTCCTGTCACAACAGGCCCTGCTAAAAAGTCTGTCCCCATATTATGATAGCTAAACTTTGATAATGGTGAATAAGCTAGATTTCAAAGAAAAGAGGTGTGGACATACAATTTAGGAAGTTTTAAGACAACTCCACATAACAGCCAACTCTTTGATGATCTAGCTAACACAGAAAGTGATAGAAAAGACATTCTACATTTGCTGTGAGAAATTGTGACAGCGTATGTCATTTAATCCTTTGAGTGTAATAATCCAAAACTTTAATAATTACTGTAATTAAATGCAATTTAATTGTGATTATTGATCTTGAAAAGAATTTTATGATTTTTATTTTGTTGTTCCTTCCTAAAAATTACATTTAAAAAGTGATCTTTTTTTAATTAATAATCGTACAACACTGCTAAAAAATAAAAGCAAAACAGTTTAACAAGGCTTTTACAAAGCCATCAGGCTCTAGCTGGAACAGCAGTTAAAACAAAGTCTCCAAGAAAACCAATTACCTTAATCCAAAGGACATTGGGGGGAGCTTCTTTTGTCTTTGTGCCATTAAAACCTAAGTCCCACTAACATTTACTGAAATCTGCTCTTAAGGACTGGATTCGTAGATGTGCCTTCATTGTCCATTCTCCTGTCCAGCTGTTACAGATGTTCTCAAGACCACATCAGTACTGGCGTGTGAGTTCTCACTGCACCCCTGATGCAAATGCTGACATCTCCCTGCTAATGTAGAAGGGCAGGCAGCACTTTTGCTGGTCTTGCAGGATGGGGCAGCAAAGGCACTTGGCTTGGCTTTGGTATGTTCACCTTAAATCTCAGCAGGACTGCTTCACTGCACTCTTATGCTCCAATTTCCTGCCTTTTATTTTTATATCCTCTCCTCTCTGACTTTCAGTTATTTAAGTTGGAGCTTAGATTTGTCTTGCTGGAGCAGTTCTGTTTTGTTTAAGTAATTATCTAACGATTGACACAGAGGTTTGAACTTGGGTTGCCACTCCCTGGGGAAATGCTCTATAGCTGAACCATAAGCGTGTCCTTCACTCTTTATTTTTTACAGAAAAAGGAATGGTTCCACCAAGCAAGAAACTGCAGCTTGTGTAGGCAAAGGTATCTGCCTCCTGCTTAGGCAACCTTTGCTCAAGGCCCTGTTTCAGGTCAGGGGAGCTCATGTCTCCCACATTCCTTATGGATACTCCTCCCCCCATAGGTTTTTAAAAATAGAAAGGGAATCTTTCCTCTAGATGCTAGGATGATGGCTGTGAGGAACACAACTCACAGCTGAAGATACTGAGAGGATGGAGGCATTACTGAGCTGACTTGGCTACACACATTTCTTCTCCACCATTTTCACTTGCATTTAATCACACCCAGATGAAGCTCTTTTCCATGCTGTGGGTTTCCGGCAGGCCGAGGTCCCTGACTCTCAACTTGTGTTATTTGCTGGGCTCAGGACTTCATGGCATGATAAGATGATAGTGAGGCCACATGGTGCTGAGCAGAGCATGCCAAATACTCTTAAAAACTGGCTATGTAATGCAGAACTGTGTACTAGTTCTAGACTGAAATACCTACATCACTTTCTGCAGATAGATCCTACACAATATAACTTCCCTAGAAAATCTAAACTGAGAGATTTGCCCAAGCTAGTTCAAAAACTATGCAGTAGGGAAAACTGTTCCCTGGTTTCACCCTCTCTTTCTAAAGGATGGACCCATGAGCAGTCTATGAGTCACTCAGGCCAATGCTTGTTAACAAATATGATCCTGAAGAAACACACTGAGTTGTGAAGCTTACTTGGAAGGGGCTTATGCAATGGCTGAAGCACCAGGTAAGCTATCAGCCATGGAAGAAAATGTACAGACAGGCTAATTTAATGATCCTGTAGATTTACAAAGCACTGAACATAAGTTTGCTACTGTGGGAGAGAAAGCTGCCTCCATCCCTCCTGATTTTTCTCACCTTCATTACCAGCTAGTTAAAAAACAAACAAGCAATCCCCATGCCTCCAAACAAGGATTCCCAAAACTGTGATGACTTCCTATCTGGAATTCCTGGATAATTTGTCCCCAGTTTGCACTCAGTTTGCCTTTAATGACAAGAAAAAGTAGATATAAACTTTGTGATATAATCTGCTCCTGAGAATTTGCATTTTGTGTTAGAACATGCGACAGCTTGTTGTAAAAGAAACTGCTAAAATCCAAACAGGCCCATAAAGCAGAACTGTACTCCTGGGTGCAAATTCAGTTTTTGAATTGAAGAGAAATGTTAGTTTAGAGTGTACCATTCTTGTTTGCTCTGTCTCTGATGGACATTTTGTTTTTTCATCTGGCCTCTTTCTAATATTTTTGTTCTGAGCATTTATGTAGCACTCCAAGGAGTCAAGGATAGAATACTTTTATAAATAAAAGATGTGTTTGTATAATTACTAGGTAGAGAAAATAACTATTTCTGAGTTTAGCTTATTTCTTTTTGAATGCACACAGAAGGCCTATTTTTTTTCTTTCCACTTTCGGTCAATGGCCAAAGCCCTCTTTAGAATCTTGATATATGAACACTAATTCAAAATACTGCATGGTGTGACAGTACTAATAAAAATAGTGTTACCTTTCTGTATTTCTCTTTAGGTGGCTAGCTGGAAAGCCTTCTGGATTCTGTGGCATTCTGTAAAAGGCTTGGTAAATTAAAAAATTGAAGGGTTGGATGTTTTAGCTATAAATAAAGTCTTAGGGCATTAGATAAGAGTGATGTTAGTCATTTTAGGGTTATGGTTTAAACAGCTTATTTTCTTATTTCTGTCATAAAATTCAGCTGCAGATGAAATGCTGAATAAGGATGGCACGTCTTCTAGGCCTAGCATTAAAGCAAAAATAAAAGGATGAACTTTGAATAATTTTAATGAATTATTTCACTTTTTTGCTTTTGTTGATATTGAAATCAGGCTCTTAAACCAAGTATCTTTCTTTACTCTAGCAAAACAAGCAAGTAAGATGTGGTGGTACTCTTCACCTGTATCTTAATGATGAAATACTACAATACCTACCGACCATATGGGAGAGCACATCCAGGTTCAAAGTTTATCTCTGCTTGATCTTCAGTAAATGTTCATATTTTGCTTTCCTGTAAAAATAGCCTCTTCTACTGGACATTCAAAAGTGAGGTGCTATGGAAGTGAATGAGTTCATGCGTAGCAAGTCACACAGTCCTGACTACTAAAATATTAGCAAGACATTACCTTGGGAGAACGTTCTTCAACATCAACAAATTTAGTCCTTCATGGATCCATGCAGTTTTCTCACACTTAAAAATTTCTTCTGATGTACAATGAACTTGCTCCTCATATTTCCAGTTTGCAGTCTGCTCACTGCTTTTATAGGAAGGATGGCTATGGTTTGACGGCTTAAGCATCACCTTTTGACTCCTGTGTCTCTGGCCTTACTCCCTCCTCTTGACACTGTTCCCTCAGCTATCACCCTGGGCAGTAACAAGTTCAAGCTGATTTCTGAGGTTTTAGGTAATCATAAGGAAAGGGGACAAAGGGAGCAAAGATGACATGACAGAAAGTGTACCAGAAAGGTTGGAAGGGTACAAGAAACTAGGTTAGGGTTTTGTTTTAAGGGAGTTGAAGTATGCAGTAGGATAGAAGGGATACTGAGGCACAAGGATGGGTTCCTAGTTTGGGAAGGTGGGGAACTCAGAAACAAGGTAGAGTTTTTTGCTTTTACAGTAAAATCTGGGCCCAGCTCTAAATCTTTACACAGCCATAGACGGGAGAATGAAGCAATTAATGAAAGGGAAGAGGAAAGGATTTGAGGTTACTGCAAGAGGGGAGTAGAAAGATGCAAAATGAGTACAAAAAAGGACCTTCAGGTACCTTGGGCTTTCTTCCAGACTGAGAACTGTCTTCGAATCTAGATACAAATTCAAGGATCTGCCTTTAATCCACTTGTTGGATATTGAAGGTATGTGATTGGACATTTATTTTTAGAATTAGGTAAGAAACAGGACACCCTGTGTGAGGCCAAAAGCCTATCTGATGCTACACTTGATTAATTGGTAGGCTGGGTTGAATTCATTTTAAGATTAACTTTGTTTTATTTCTTTCCTGTGGCATTATGTCAAGGTGAAAATGTATTGACTTATATTGATTTCTTTTGTTCTGGCACATTCTATGTATTCAAGTTAATTTATAAATGGGTTGTTATAGTCTGGTTTGGCACATCACCTTGATAGTGACTTTTGAAAGGTACTGGTTAGTGCAAATGCTGTTGAAACTCTTTATGCAGCTGATATCTAGAATCTCTTTAAAATAGCGCAATCTGAGGTAGCAATTCATTATTATCCTGCCACCCAGCAAGAAGGATGATCCTTACTTCAGCATAGCTTTGACTGAGGAGGATTTACAATGATTTACATCAGCTCACAAGCCAGTCCTAACTTCTTAGCCTTGTAACTGCAAGTTCAGTCATTCTAGGAAAGATGACATAATTGTTTCTATTCTACCACCCATTTCCTGAAAACCTTCTGAACAATCCGACACCTTCTGAGAATAAATAATCTGGACACAGAGCTTCATCTTTCATCTCTTGCTTTTTGTGCAGAAAATAACTTCTGTGCAAAATGATTTGCAAATTGGGTATAATAAAAAACACTAACAATCAACATAGTTGTATAAGGCACAACACAGTATGTAAGAAGGCAGGGGAGAAAAGAGCAATATCCTATTTCATTGAACTTTAGTAAAACGTGACTCAAATATTTCAGTAGTTTAGTGAACCACAGAGAAAATAAGTTTTCCCCACTGAAAAAAAAAGGAAAAAATGGTGTGCACGTGTTGTAAACCACTTCAGAACTGAAAGGACTGAAAAGACAGAAAATCCCCATTTGCCAGTGAAACTACTCTCAATCAGGATAAAGTTCCAGCTGAAATTGCATTTGAATTAACACCATTACACTTCACTGAAAAACTCTCTCTATATAAGCACAGTAAACTCTAAGGAATGGTAACACCCAACAGCCACCCAACAGCCTCCTTCCCTTGATTTCAAGGGAACTATAACAAAGTAAAATATCACTGGATCTTTTGGAAAGCAGGCTACTGATGACTGTGCACATAGAACATTTGCTACAAAAACTGCTTTAAATGTATGGAAATGTAAACATTTTTGTTGAAATTCTATGTTGTTCATCTCCCTAGCTACTTTTCTATAGTGAAAGAATGTGCATTTGAGCTGAAGCCTGCCTATGAACAAATGGTGCTATCTCTGAAAATGAAGGGTCAACACAAAAAAAAAGAGACAAAAAGTGGAGATGAAAAGAGAGATAGAGAGAGACCTTACTGAGTAGAAAATATGGGCAAAAGATCGGAGGCAGAAGATGAGGAATGCATAAATGGAGTGAAGAATGATGGGGATGAGCGAAATAGATTGCAGACTGGAGCGTGGTACCAACTGTGAAAGCTGTGACTGAGATGAAATTCATAATGTCTCTAACAAGAACTTTACAGTTCAGAGTGGAGATACCAAAATGTGTGATTTGCTTGCTTAAACTGTATCGGCCAAGCAGACAAAATGTTATACTTGAGTCAGTAAAACTGTTACGTTGTTTTAAGAACCTATGTGAGACTCTTAGTGTCTGGGATCCTGGAGGCTAAGTCAAATTATGTGCTTACAGTACAACAAACCAATGTTTTTATTCACACTAACTAATATAAAGAAGAATTGGGTTGTGTAGGATAACAATTTAAAAATAACTTGGGGAATTCCAGCATTCTGTCTACATATATCTGAAGTTTTTGCATGCAGTGCTAAATTATAGCTGGGCAAAGAACTACGTTTTACCAGATATTAGTGATTATCCATAGTAAAGTCAGTGCAGTAATATCAGATCAAGCGTAAAAGAGCTGATACAAGGTTCAATACAGCTTTTTATATTTTACTTAATACATATCACTTTTTTTGCTGTTTTGGGATTTTTAGGTAAAGAAAAACAGAAATTCAAAGGGGAAAATTGAGCTGGCATCACAAGGCATCTACAGGTACACCAGCAGCAAAAGGAAGACTAGGGAAAACATGGCCCTGCCGCTGGATGGGGCAGGCTGACAAAGGACATGGAAAAGGCCAACGCCTCAAGGCCTTCTTTGCCTCAGTCTTTACTGGTACAATGAGACTTCATGAATCTCAGGTCCCTAAGAACAGAAGGGAAGTCTGCAGCAAAGACGACTTACCCTCAGTGGAGGAGGATCTGATCAGGGAATATTTAAACTAAGTAAAATCCATAGAACTCAATGAGATGCACCCAGGAGTGCTGAGGGGGCTGGCCGGTGTCATTGCAGGAGCACTCACAATAATCTTTGAAAAGCCATGGCAAACGCTGGAGGTTTCTGAGGACTGGAAGACAGCAAATGTCACTCCTGTCTTTAGGAAGGGCAGGAATGAGGATCGACAGAGCTACAGGTCAGTTAGCCTCCCCTTGATCCCTGCAAAAGTGATGGAGTAAATAATCCAGGAAACCATTTTGAAACATATGAAAGACAAGAAGGTGATTGGGAGTTAGCATGGATTTGTGAAGCATTCCTGACTGACCTGAAAGCCTTCTGCAATGAGATGACTGGCTTGGTGCATATAGGGAGAGGGGTTTTATGTTTGTCTTGACCTCACTAAGGCTTACAGCACTGTATCCCATAAAATCCTCCTAGACAAACTGGTGAAGCATCACTAGATAAGTGAATGGTGAGGTGGTTTGAAAACTGGCTAAACTATTGGGTTCAAAGGGTTGTGGTCAGGAGCATGAAGTCCAGATGGAGGCCAGTCACTAATGGAGTACTCCAGTGGCTGATACTGGGGCCAGTATGTTTTAACATCACTGATGACCTGGACGACAGGACAGAGTGTACCCTCAGCAAGTTTGCAGATGATACAAAACTGAGAGGAGTGGTTGATGAACCACATTGTTATGCTGACATTCAGAGGGATGTCAGCAACCTAGAGAAACAAACACCTGGGAAGGAATAACAATGTGTACTGGTACAGGCTTGGGGCTGACTGGTTGGGAAGCAGCTTTGCAGAGAAGGCCCTGGTGGTCCTAGTGGACCATAAGCCAGGAACGTGCCCTTGCGGCAAGGAGGGCCAACAGCCTCTCCAGGGCTGCATCAGGAACAGCATCACATTGCCTGCAGGTTGAGGGTGTGATCCTTCTCCCTTCCTCAGCACTGGAGAGGCCACATCTGGAGTGCTGGGTCCAGCGCTAGGCTCCCCGGTACAGGAGGGACATGGACATACTGGAGCAAATCCAGTGAAGAGCCACAAAGATGATGAAGGACTTGGAGCATGTGAGCTACATGGAGAGGCTGAGAGAGCTGGTATTGTTCAACCTGGAGAGGAGAAAGCTCAGGGGCATCTTATACATGTATATAAACACCTGGTAGGGGTGGAAGTTAAGAATATGGAGGCAGACTCTTCAGAGTGGTGCCCAATGACAAGGCAAGAAGCAACGGGCAGAAATTGAAATAGTGAGGGGGTTCACCTATAATGAAGAACAGCTCTAACACAGAATAACACATTTTCTCCTACACATAAATATAAAAGGATGAATGTATGTAATGATTAAACCTTGATCAACACCCCATGCCCAGTATCTTTGCCACTTCAGCTGTATGTTTCTGTTAATTTTGTCAGGACTACAGATTCCATTTAACCTTCCCATGGAACATGCACTTCTCTGCTAGCAAGCTTTGGTTTGTGTTGGATATTTCAAAGGCTGAAAAGTCTCCCATTTGTTCTCTAATTGAGAGGAGAAATTGTTCTTTGTCAGTTGACTTCAGCAAGACTCAGACTGAATTATTATAAAAAAAATTGCTAGCACTATGGAGAAATTAAAAGAAATGTCCTTGAAGCTAATCCAGAAGTTGATGTCATTCGTATTAAGATTCTTCTATATATGTGCAGACAATAATGGTGGGAATTTACAGAACAGGTTACTTTTGAAATGCAAAATTCCTGTTTATTATTTTCTTTGACACCCTTTTTTTCCTTCCTTCCCATTTTTAGTGAGAAAACTGGACAAGGATGTACTCGTTCCCCTCACCCCTGCTGCTTTCAACACAGCTGTTGCCTTCTTCGTGATCATTTAATGGAACTAAGGAAATAAGGAAGAATGAGAGAGCGGAAGATGGCATGAAAGGAAGAAGAAATCTTCATACAGATAAGTAAAATTAAATCTGGAAGGAAAATAACTGATGAGGCAGGAATAGCTGTGAGCATTCCTCTAAATCCTCCAAGGAATACTGGCAAACAACACTACAGTTCCTAGGGGACTTTCCTGCGCATCTCTAAAAGGTAACATATGCCATCCAAATCTAGTAAAGTGAAAGGGTTTTTTTAAAGATTAAAAGTTTTTTTGCAAGATTGAAACCAAACACTTTATCCTGAAAGGAAACTTCATAATGAAAGATTTAATGCCCACTAGACTAATCAACTTTAAAAAGCAAACAGAAAAACAAACAACTTTCCCCTTGAATCTTTTAGCTTTATTAAGCAAAGAGTTGGTTAGATCTTTGACAGCAGTTCCAGGTCCGGAGTACAACATATAGCTCTGATCTTCTACTGTCTGACAGTGCTAAGTTTAGCTGTTATATTGTTTGAGATTTTTTTTTGTCTGTCTATTTTCTAGAACACTGGAGAAAAAAATTAGAAGGCCTGTCAGAGGATTAGGAAACGAACCTTCTTGTGCAGAGCTTTCTCTGTGTAGTGCCAATCTACTTTGCAGTATTAAGAGACAAGGGAGAGGGTCTTCCTGAGTGAAGTCCGATGAAAGTTTTTAATCTTTTAAAGGTTATGCATTATGCCTCCACTTTCACATCTCAAAGTGAATAAAGTTTAGGACAGATTTTCAGTGAAGCATGTTTTTAAATGCTATGATACTTTTATAAGTAAATAATTAATAAACAAATCAAACATTTAAAGACTAGGCTGTCAGCTCTGCAGTGTGCCTGGATAGCATTTGCAGTCGGTGGAATATACCCTACCTGTGTCCGTGGGGTCAGGGTAGGCAGACAGCTGCTCTTTCTGTGTCACCACTGCTGGCCTTTTCCAGTGAGAAGAAAGGGGCAAGGAGTGAACAGAGACCACATCCAACTTCAAGCAAAAATCTCAAATTCAGCAGCTGGTATAGCTGTGGGTAGAGAATGTTTTTGCTTGCTTGACTTTTTTTTTTTTTCCCATTTCTTTCTTTTAAGCTTACATTTTGGGAAGAGCTCAAACAAATTGAAACAGGGCACTGCATCACACTCCATCTGCACCCTCCCCAGAGCCAGGATCAGACACCGAACCGCATAGGACAGATGTTAGCCACATCAGGTACTGCTGGAAGATATTTAGATTCTTGGTGGATGAGCACTGGGCAGCCTTGCATGGACCAGAAACAGAGCCAGCAACTCCAGCAAAAGGAGCAGTGCCAACTGCTGTCCCCCCGCCCCGATCGAGGGGGAAGCACAAATCAGAACCGAACTTTGCCAGTCTCTTTTTAAGGGACAGTAACCCTAAGGCCATATAAAAATCCTTTATTTCCTAGGAGGATTTTTTATTGCTTTGTCAACTTTCCTCATGGCAGAATCTAGCCCTAATTAGCACTGTGTTAATGAGCCATTGCTAAAGATAGATGAGAATTACTGTTGTCACTGAATAGTAATTTCATCAGGCTGCACTGATACCTTTATGTATGGGTCATGAAAATAATATTAAAAAGACAGCCATGTAAAACACTTAAATGAATACTGAAATTACTTACTGGTGTGATACTGACTAAGCAATACAGCAGATTTTAAATAAATCTGCTCTAATTACTTTTGGTGAGAAGGATCATCTCCCAAGTCCTGCAGTTTTATCTGCCTTGCAGAACTGGGCAAGCAGTTTTGACTCAAGGAAATGGAGCACTGGCTTACTACTTTGGACCAGGATTTGGGTTGGCTTGCGATTTGTTTCTTTCCATGATGACTTTAAATCTGGTGAAAGAAATGTATTTCTTTTATTTTGGCTAATGGACTTTAATGAAAGTAGGATTGTGACTTGGCAAAGAAGTGCAAGCTGGAATGTACAGGCATGGAAAAAAGCCTGGAGAGAGTGATTGGGGACAAATGAAGCATTGAGACAGGTGTTGGTGGCATAAAGAAGAGGAATGCAATAGGGAATAAGGTTAGAGAGATAGCTTGGGGCAAAACTGAGGGTCCTTCAAGGCAAGGACACAGAGTCTGAACTCAAGGTGAGGTGTGTGAGTAAAATTAAATAGGACTAACTTTCTCTGTGAGCTCTCAAAACACACATTATAACAAATTTTGTACTTACATTTTTTTGGAAGCGCAACTTAAACAGACAGAAGCTCAGTATTTTTGGTCAGACAGATTCTGATCTTCTCTCAAAGAACAATAAACGTCTCTTGACTGGCTTAACATAAAATAAAGTAGAAAAAAATATAAATATGTGCACTCCAGAAGCTAAAACAAGCCAAGGAGAAGAGACTCCAGGTATGAGGGCCATGTTGTGCAGTTTCCAATTAATCATTCCCTCAAGGGGTGGAGACTTTGGAGCAATGTACTCAGGGACAGCCATGTGCTCCAACACTCAGAACTTGCTCCCATTTTCCCTCAGGAGCTGTGTCTTCTGCAAAATCCCAGAAAACAGAGTGAGAGTAGACGTAAAGCAAGAAGCGTTATGAATGTTGAAATAAATGTTTGCCAAACCCAGACGAAAGCAGTTGCTGTGAACCTGCAACTAAAACTAGTATTCATGGAAATACATCTGTTTCCCTCTCTGAGCTACACACAGCACCGATGGAAAAAGATAAACTGCTGGAATCCTCAGCATGTGTTGAAACACTGGATTATGGTTTTACTGGCGCTTCATAGGGTCACTTAGTAATGTATAGGACAGCTTTGCTCTGTGATTAACAAATTTTGACAGATATTAGGTGATGCATGGTTCCAAATTTGCCCTAACCGAAATAGTCAGCTGAAAATATCTGGAATTCTAAAGGAAGGTTAACCTTCACTTAAAACATTGGTACTGTTTCCTGAACAAGGTTCAAACCTGTAAGAATATGTTTGAATTATATATACAGTAAATTACCAAAGGCTTGTAACACCTTTAAAGAAAACTCAAAATCATGTCAGTAGCTGGGGAACAAAAGCAAGTTAAAAGTTTAGAGAAGACACCCTGGGCATTATCATTTCAAAATAATGCTTCTAAGGAGGTCATCCACATTTAACATCCAAGAATATTAAAATGGTTGTGTATGTTCACAGTTACTTCTCAGCAGAATATCACTTCATATGAAAATGCCAGTTGTCAAAACTGGAACATTCTGCAAGGATGTGCTGGGTTTGCTTTGGCTTTCGTTGGACTGGTTCCTTATATCTAGAACTGAGTAAGTTATCTGAGAGCAGAAATCAGCCCAGAACACACAACTGTGTTACTTATCGGTGCAGCCACCTTACATACGGAAAAATGGGTTTTCAGGTCCTTGACCTAAAGGAGGTCATTTGTTGGAACTCTCCTACATCATATGATTACATCAGAGAAGGAGATTCTACACCCCTGCAGCCAGAGTACCGATGTCAGAGAGACAGGTTGAAGCCCCTGCTCTCTCTAAGACCTGGGGTCAGGACAATACATCCCACGTTGCCTTTGAGCACTTCTGCTGCTAGGCTATTGTATGGAAGGAGACGTGGCAGCAGATGATATAAAGAATTCATTCATAGCCCCTTCACATGCCACTTTCTGTATTGTATAACTAATTCCATAAGAACCTCTGTTTTCACTAAGGCAGCTGGGACCTAGATATCAAAAATGGTTTTGAAATATCAACTCTAACCTGAAGAAACAAAGATCCTGAATTGTTTCTAGTTCCTACCTCTCTCCCTTCCCAGTTGTTACCTTTCAAAGCATCATGGAGAGCTTTTTTGGTGATAAAAAATAATCTCATATTTTTAATTCTGTCTGGGATATACTTGAGATTTCTATATACAGAAAATCCACATCGATATTTAGAATGAAGCCTTTCAATTGACAACAAAATTGTGCATGCAAAAAATTAGATATTTTTATAATTTTCTTGCAACTTGGAATAACAGGATTTTTTCACATGAAGTATTTGTTTGCCAAATCACAGCCATTGTACAAGATAGGAATAGCTGACTTGTCTGAAGTTAACTGTCTTGTGAAAGAGCAATGAATAAAACTGTAAGCTCTGATCACACAGGGCATAATCTTTCCCACCAGAGCAGTCTTTCTTTCCTAATCACACTTTTCAAAATCACTGTTCTTCAGCAACACTCCTTCCACTGTGAAATGCTGCCAGGGATACAAAATAATGTAAATTCATGATAGCATATTGTGATAGTAACAGAGCAGCTCTATTTCCTAGAATAGCTGGACAAAGATAAACACATGCATGTGTACATATATATAGAGAGAGATAAGCATGTACATGTGTTTATGTACACAGATTTATACATACACACATGCAAAGACACTACATTTAAGGTAGAAAAAAATGAGCACTACTGTTCCCAGATCCTACCAACTGCCCCAGCCTTGCTTCCTTTAAACTGTAAATGCTTTTCATATCTGCTTCTTCTGATCAGCAAACCAGCAGTATCTTTTCTGGTATAGATGTTATCAGCACGATACTTTGAGAAAGCATCTGGAATTGGGTATTGCTTTGGAAAAGCCACAATCTGTAATTAGTGACGTCAATCATATTATTAAAACGTAATTACAGAAAGCACTTTAATAGTAATACACTAGGATGAATATTAGAGGCCTTTTTCAGTATCATAGGCACAGTGAAAAAGATTTATGTTACGAATTTTTTTTTTTTGGTTTTGAGTCTGATTGATATAGTTTGAGGATTTTGGTTTTTTACCTATGAAAATCATCTTAACCATAGCTTACAAATACAGTTTTATATCTCAGCAAATTCAGCTGGCTTAGAGGATTGTTAAATCATAAAAAAGCCTTGACCATATTATTTGCCTTGATTTCCATCTATCTTTACTAGGAAGATGTCATATTAGAGAAAATCATCCTGCAAACTGTGTGCTTACTAAAAATGGAGAAAGCTAAGGACCCAATCCTAAGAACACCCACAGAGACCTTCATGGCAACTGAGGATGGACACAGAAATAAATAAATAAATGCAAGGAGATAAAATACTGAGACAGGATGAGTCATTTTGTATCAGTCAATGCCAGCTCTACATTTGCATTGTGGAAGGTCAATTATCTCACACTGAAATATAGCCGAAACTATGAACTCAGTAGCTCTGGGCACTTACCACTGTTTAGATCTGTACTTTAACACTTAATTTAATATTTTTCCTGAAGGGAAATGATTAATAATTGCATTCAGTGAAGCATACACTTTAAAAGATTGACCCTCACAAGCTGTTGGTTTTTTTAGGATTAGAAAAAAGTAGCTGTTTCCCCAGACACTATCCACTTATGTGACATTTTTTACACTTCACAAAGCTGCTGAATGTAACGTGCTAAAGGCAAAATTTTAAAGATAACTAATTAGAAGAGTACTTTGCAATTATGTTTTAGACCATTCAGCAACAAATAAGAGTGAAGTGCTAGTTGATGTTGAGTCTGATATCGATGAAAGTTCAAACTTTCCCCCTATTGAATGCAGTGTCATGTCTCAACTACAGCTTAAGTGGAACCAGGGAGCAGGCATGAAATTAGGTCTGTTAATTCTTCAGTTCACATACTCAAATGTACACTATTGTTTTGAAAGGGTTCACTCCCATATTAAAAGGATTTTGGCCTCAGTAATACCTTGCCAGACCTGAGATATATTCCATGTATATTTTGAGAAACAAGAAAATTTAAGCAATGGGAGACTGAGGAAAACAATTAATAGCATGAGGTAAGAATGCTTGATTCAGTATCTTAGTATCAAGTTAGAAAGTTAGTCGAGAATAAATTTTCTAAGTGCTGTTTAAGAGCCAGAGCACAAAATCAAGTATGGTGAAATCTATTTACATTCCAAAAATCAGTGTTGGAAGAATAAAATAGTAAATTTTCTGCTCCTCGAGCTTCTTTTGAGCCTAAAACCTCAATTACAATAATTAGCATTTCATATTTTCAGAGCACATTGCAAACAATAAATAATTTTGGCAACAAAGTAGATGATAGGCATTATTATTCATATTTTATTATGTTATAGATCAGGAAACTGGAGCAAATTATCATTTAGAAATGGATTTTCTAAGTTTTTTGGCATATGAAGTTGGAGATGGGAATCAAGAGGATTTTAAAAGTACAAAGATGTTTAACTCCTATAGATTAAAAAGCCAAGAGCCAGCCACCCCCTTATTCAGGTCTTCCAACCAGCATTCATAGTTAATGAACTTGTCCAGAGAAAATGCTGACTGGACAGAGAATGGTGCACAAAATGGACAGAGATATTGGTTAGAAACTGTCTTTGAGAATCTAGCTACTTCTGCACAGAACAACACAGCAGTTGCTATATCATCATAATGTTCAAGAAAGATTTTTTCATGTCTCCATTGTATTTCAAGTGTATATCTCATATTCTGCCAAGGCTGCTCACAGTCATGTTCGTTGTGTTTGTAATATAAAGCATTAGGAAGAGCACCAAAAGCTTAGCCACCAGCCTCAAAGATCTCCAACGAACCATTTCTTGGCAATAATTGTTGGTCCACATCTGCAATAGCTAATCTTAACACTGTGTTAGGTGCAGGAGGATCTCTGCTCCGTGCCAATGCTTTGAGAATACAGTGAAAAGAATAGGCTGTTCAGTCTACTATAAAAGCAAATATTGTTAAGCAAATGACCTTTATGTACTCTCTCGAAAAATATTCCCACTCTCAAATTTATAGAGAAGCATATAATGTAATTATTAACACGTGATCTCCTCTGTAATCTGAGTATGTAGCTTGAATATGCAGTATAACTGAAAAGACTTTCCATCAGTATAGTGGTAAACTAAAAACTGAAACTTGCAGCTGGGCATTCAATAGTACCATGCTTTTAAATAGAAGGGGAAGGTTACGGTCAGTCAATCTAATTAAAAAAATACTGTTTATTTTACTGCTACTGAGTGAAATGTGATGTGTGCAGACAGATGTTGCATAGCATACTGCATGTCATTTCACACATTCTCTGCAGTAAATTAGGCTTCATAGCTTGAAGTATTTACAATGGAAATGAAATGAAAAAAATTGCTCAAGAAATACCATTTACATTTCCAATGTATAATTATCACCATATTTAATGACACAGTCCTTTCACAGTATTCCTTCAGTTCCTTAAAATAAAGCCTAATTCTCTGATGCTTTGCACATGTTCGAAATGAGAACAACATTTTACAGTGTTGCACTTAGTGGTCTGGCTTATCTCATCTACTTCTCTCTCTCTGCACCAACCAGGTGGCACAGAGGAGTGAAAAACATCTCACCAGCAGGTGATACTCTTAGTGTGCTAGATTCCCTGGCAGATGGAGAGCTGGTAAAGCTGTTTCCTACCCCTTCTCTCCTACATCTTCCTACTTTCCCTGGGGTTAAGAAGACAGCAGATGAGCCAGAAGGAACAAGCTTACTCTTTTCTACACACCCTGCTTTACTCAGCAAGTAAATGGGCCCATTTCCCAGCAAATTGAAATTAACGTCTCTCGCTGTCAGTGCATACATATTTATTTCACACAATTCAGAATTTGAAGAAACTTCAGTGGGACCTTAGAAATCCTGTAAAGAGGTGGAATTTGGTCTCTGCTTACCTCACATCATGATACACTAATCAATGAGGTGGCTTTCGTTAGCATTCTGATGCCTGAGGAGAACAGCAGGCACCAAGACAACTATTTCCAGCACCATTAATTCTCATGAATATTTTTACAGAGATCCTGCAAGGATGCTCCTTGCCTTCCTCCACCATGGCTATTTCTGATTCAGTGCTCCAGCTAAACAGTACCAAAACTACTCAAAATGTGTGCCAAGGGGATTTCCGCTATTCTGTAAGTATTACAACTTCTGAACTGAACTGTCAGTGCCCTACCTTGGTTATTTCCCAAGTTTCAATCCTCTGCTCATGTCAGGAGTACCCAGCTTTTTTTTGTTTTGTATTAACATTTAACTGTTTCTATGACTGGTCTTTTTATTGAAATCACTGTAAATTTTGAATGTGTACAAACCATTAGGTTACAGCAAAGTGGTGGGTGACACTTGCTTCTCTGAAGACCTTAATTTGCTTCAGTTGAGAAAGAAGAGGAAATATCATCCAAAATACCTTACAGAACTCCAAATCATCTTTCTCACCAAATACTAACTCCCACTAACTCCCTTTAGAAAAACTGATCAACAGAATACAACACTGACTTCTCTTCCATGATGCAGACAGCCACAGATAAGTACTTATTAAATAAAAGGCTAAGTCCTAGGTAAGTAAAGTTAAATCCATAATACAAGAATTTCCTTTAAATTCATGATCTATCAAAGGTTTATTTCTGAAAGAATTCTACTGGAAGAACTCTTCAAAATCAACACACAGAATAACGAAATGGTCTGGCCTTAAATACAGCTTTTACAGCCATTTTACTCTCCTTCTGACAAGCTTGTCAAACAACATTTCATCCTATCTATCTTCTTTAAGAGGTACAATATTGATCCTTCCCAGTGTGCCAATTAATATTTCCAAAAATTTTAGAGAGGAAACATAGTTATATTTATCTCTAAATCAATATTCAGTTTTCTAGTTACAGTAATCAGTTTTGGTTCAGTTCATGCAATTTTAGATGGTTTAAGCTTAGACAGAAGAGAATTTGGGGCTGCAAATAGAGAATCAAGTGCTTATCTGGTGCGTGCAGAGGAACATGGACATAATGTGTTTTGTAACAGAAGGACAGATTAAGGCACTAAGACAAAGTCAAACATAAGAAACAGCTCGTTATCTGTAACCAAAATAAAGGCTTGTAGATTTCAAGTGGTACTGAGCACAATAAAATTTTAGGGTAAGTATATAAATTTAACATCTACTATAAACAAGATATTTTCAAGACAAAAGTAATTTTATTCCTTTTTTTAGATAATCTCAGAAGTCATGCATTTGTACATTTGCCAAGATTTAATATTCAAAGTATAAGGATGTGATATATTTT
The DNA here is from genome assembly GCF_965638725.1 of Aptenodytes patagonicus. Classification (NCBI taxonomy): domain Eukaryota; kingdom Metazoa; phylum Chordata; class Aves; order Sphenisciformes; family Spheniscidae; genus Aptenodytes; species Aptenodytes patagonicus. The sequence goes on from NC_134949.1 coordinate 26,446,586, forward strand.
GTAAAAACATTAAATACAGTGGTTACTGATCACGACCTGTATGAGTTCACATTTTACAATAGAATCCTAAAATTGCTTATCAAGCTTTTAAGTTCTCTTGTCTTATTTAAAGGTATGTTGTCAACTTTCACAGCACTTAATGATTCTCATCACGGACATGAATTGAAACTTCAGCTAACACCTGAAGCTGAGTCTTTCCCATGTTGTCAAATGTCGCTGTGCAAATAAGGCCTGTCAGAAACCATTCATTACATTTGTGTGTTTTTCAGTCTCATAAGTTTTCTCCTCTCTCATTAATATTGGGCAGAAGGAGTCTTTTAGCTGTCCACTTGCATGACTTTTCTGGTGTCCAATGGCACATGTATCATGACATATTTCTAGCTTTATTCTCACCACAGTTCCCACATATTTCCATCTTCTCTTTGGATATCTTTAGATAAAAAAGTTGTTGAACACCAGTCATTAACATTTCTTACACATTTATTCCATGCAATATCTAGCATTTTTCAAAGGTGTTTGCTTTTGGAAGAAATGAGACTTGAGTCTATACCTTTGATGGATTTACATCCTTCACATCCATATGTTAAAAGGAAAATAACATCTGAACTGTAAATTTCAGAATTTGGTCTTTAAATAGTAGATTTTCAAAAGCCTAATTTTGTTTAAGACGATGACTGTAACTACCATCTTTCCAATTGATATTCTTTTCCTTCCAAAACACCCCTACTGGTTTGAATGCTACTGCCAAAATATGCAAACTGCTTCACTACTTGAATTCCTCTGATTTCTGAAGCAACATGGATTGCAAACTGACAGAGCTCTGACTAGATGCTCTGAGCTAATTGCTACTTCTGCTTTCTTGGGATGTCAGATTGGATTTTCTGACGTGGTTAAGGAAAGAAGCCCTTTGCTCCCCTTTAGCCACCCTTCCACTCCCTGAAGACAGTGCTGAGGACTTGTACAAACCCCAAAGTGTCTCTCTCTCTCCTTGGCTTCTGTGGGGAGATCCCTACGTTCAAATCTGTGCTCAAAGGCCCTGGCATGGGACTCAGTGTAGAAGGAGCAGTAGGAGGAGAAGGAGGAGGAAGGCTGCCTTCCTCTATTCTGTTCCATCCTGATCCAAAATGCGGTGGCCCAGATGTGCACTCTCTTCCTCACAGTACGTCAGAGGTACATCCACTCTGTTTTCTTACCTACTGGTTATCTTTAGAAGAGCTCTAACATTATCCATAAGTAGACCTTCTTGTGGGCTGTGAACGAACCTTGTGATGCCTCTCTTCTATCCAACTACTTTTTTTTCCCCATAAGGAACCCAAGAACAATGCCAGGACAAGGAAGAAAGAGAATACAGGTGGTTTTGTTGCTAGTAGCAAATATTATGCCAGCAGACAACCCTCCTACCTGCAACAGGACTCTCCAGGCACAGGCCTGCAGAGATCACTTGAACGAGAGAAGTCACTACCTGCTTTCCAGTCAGACCTCCCTCGTGGTGGGTGTCTTTCAAACAGCAACACAGCAGAGAAAATATATTTAAACTTCTAACTGTAAAGCTTCAAAGAATTGCCAGGAAGTGTCAGAAGCACATGCAGTTTCTGAAGCTGGTTTTAGTTTGCTTCTCCTTAGCAGGGCAAGGAAGTATGAATTGATTTCTTACTTTAGTGTCTGTTCAGCTGGTAGAGTGGGAACAGAAGTGGTATGTTTCATGTAGTTTTCTCAACTTTAAGTTTGCAAGGGTGTATCCCTCTGAATTAGACACAAGTAATCCCAGTGAATTGACTTAAAGCCTCAGCATGATCTCTCATGAACCTGAAAGGATGTGCATACTGCCCTCACAGCTAACCCAAACAGCACAGGGTTTGTGTTAGCACACATGCTCCTAATATTCTTTTATGAACCTAGGACAGAATATCAGATCAGGATGTCTCGAATTCTTCCTGGGCTATTTCCTGTAAAATAAGCAACGTTCTCTTTCGGTACTTGCACCTTATCACCGTGAAAAGAAAACTTACTAATCATAAAGTTTTATGTTTTCTTCTTTTTCTTTCTTTTTTTTTTTTTAAAGACACACACATTTTTGTTCTTTGTGTGCAAATTCTTCAGCTGGTAAAGCCTGGGTAATGCATGACTCTACTGGGAAGGTACAATCTATTGAGAATTTGGGATGATATGTGGCAGTTATAATTTCTCAGGTGTGTAAGGGATTATCATCTCTTGTTTAGTAGACAATAATCTATGGTTTTACTCAGAGCTTCAGCACAATGAAAGTGCCTGTCTGGGTGCTAATTTATGGAAAGTGCCAAACTGGCATTCAGAAACTTCCTCCTACATGTCTTTCCTAATTCCAGACTTGTGAGACTTACTTACATTTTGGATTATGTGAATGGACACATACAGTTATATCAGATTGCAAGAGAGGTATATACTCAGACTGTACGTGGTGGTAGGAAGCAGCCTGGGCATGCTGCCTAACAGTGTTGAGAGGAAGGAAGAGGAGGAGCAAAGGAAAGGAAATTTCTGGTGGAATTCATAGCGAAAAAGCCCTGTATCCTTTGTATTTATCTAGCACTTCTCATCCAAGAACATCAGAGCCTTCAGTCTTTGATGGAAAGAGAAAAAATCTTCAAGACCTTACTGCTACAAACCTTTATCTAAAGGAGAATTAAGCCCATGAGTGTTAGCAGTAACAGGGCCTAAATTCGCAAATGATCAAAGCAAATGAGCAATCTCTCAAGCAGGTTGGGACAGTGCCTTCCCACACATCTTTCTAAATTATTATTAAACAATGTCTTTGCAGTCTGGAACGTATATTTCCCATGGAAAATATATACTCTAAGTGTGGTGGGTTGACCCTGGCTGGACGCCAAGTGCCCACCAAAGCTGCTCTATCACTCCCCTCCTCAGCTGGACAGGGGAGAGAAAATATAACGAGAGGCTCATGACTTGAGATAAAGACAGGGAGGTCACTCACCAATTATCGTCACCGGCAAAACAGACTCAACTTGGGGAAATTAGTTTAATTTATTACCAATCAAATCAGAGTAGGGTAATGAGAAATAAAACCAAATCTTAAAAACACCTTCCCCCCACCCCGCCCTTCTTCCCGGGCTTAACTTTACTCCCGATTTTCTCTACCTCCTCCCCGCCAGCAGTGCAGGGGGACAGGGAATGGGGGTTGTGGTCAGTTTATCACACGTTGTCTCTGCCGCTCCTTTCTCCTCAGGGGAGGACTCCTCACTCTCTTCCCCTGCTCCAGTGTGGGATCCCTCCCACGGGAGACAGTCCTCCATGAACTTCCCCACCGTGAGTCCTTCCCACGGGCTACAGTTCTTCACGAACTGCTCCAGCGTGGGTCCTTTCCACAGGGTGCAGTCCTTCAGGAACAGACTGCTCCAGTGTGGGTCCCCCATGGGGTCACAAATCCTGCCAGCAAACCTGCTCCAGCGTGAGCTTCTCTCTCCATGAGTCCACAGGTCCTGCCAGGAGCCTGCTCCAGCGTGGGCTCTCCATGGGGTTACAGCCTCCTTCAGGCACATCCACCTGCTCTGGCGTGGGATCCTCCACAGGCTGCAGGTGGATATCTGCTCCATTGTAAACTTCCATGGGCTGCAGAGGGACAGCCTGCCTCACCATGGTCTGCACCACAGGCTGCAGGGAAATCTCTGCTGCGGTGCCTGGAGCACCTCCTCCCCCTCCTTCTTCACTGGCCTTGGTGTCTGCAGAGTTGTTTCTCTCACATATTCTCACTCCTCTCTTCTGATTGCTGCAGTTGTGCAGGTTTTTTCCCCCCCTCTTCTTAAATATGTTATCCCAGAGGCACTACTACCATCGCTGATGGGCTCGGCGTTGGCCAGCGGCGGGTCCGTCTTGGAGCCGGCTGGCATTGGCTCTATTGGACATAGGGGAAGCTTCTAGTAGCTTCTCACAGAAGCCACCCCTGTAGGCCCCCCGCTACCAAAACCTTGCCATGCAAACCCAATACATTCAGAAAAGCACATTTTGACAAAATACGGCAAAAACCTCTGCCAGGTTTAAGGGATGGCAACAAATAGCTAGTATACTTAAAAATGCAGTCCTAAAAATGACATGTAAGAGAGGCATAAGTCAGTAAGGTGTGTCAGAATACTTTAAATTCATTAGCTGAGCTTTGTTATAGTCCCAGTGAGATGGGTAATGAACAGATTTTCCTTTTTCTTATGATTTCTGAAAGTCACAGTCCATAGACAGTTACGATCCCCCAGCCTGATTAATACCTTCCTGCAGTGAGCAAAATAAGCAGGGCCTGGCTAAATTTTACTAGTATAAAGCTGATTTGACATGCTATTGACAGTGCAAATAAATGCTGACTTGACTACAAAACATGTCCTGACAATAAAACAAAGGAAAACATCTAACCATATAACAAGAGGAAGAGGAGGAAAAAAGTCCTTGCAAATAGCGCTAATTGCATTAAGTATTTAAGCAAACAATTCTTTCAAAATGTTAAACATTTACAAAAGGTTCTCTTGGGTCTACTTATAACTTATAACTTAAGAGGGAGATTCTTATTTAAGCATAAAAATGCAAAATAGTAATCTAAATCAAATGTGTGAAGGGGCTGATTAATGCACACCTTAAGTACATTAGGGGCTCTCTGCATCGACAGCACCTTGTGTATGCATCCAAGGTATATTTTAATCAGAACTATTGCACAGTTTGTCATCTTATTTCTTAATCAGAGCCTTCCCTCTTGAGGGTTATGGCTCTTTGCTCATCACTATTGTCATTAAAGCATGTGCTTTTTAATGCCAAGTAATTAGTAAAAATTACAGTAAAAGGTTTCTTGTGTGGTTTCAGCTGAGAACTGCATAACTGTTGTAGCAATATAGTTAAAATTTTAGTCTCTTCCAGTCTATATTATGAATAAATAAAGCTTCTCTGAAGTCTGTGGCTATAAAATAATACAGCTGCTTTAATAATGTGCCTTACAACTTTTGTCAGTCTTGTGAATCTGTTTTAACATCTGAGCTGGTAGGACAGAGATCTAAGCCTCCAAGTGATAAATGAAACAACAGTGCTAAATCCCCATTTCCCTTGACTAGGAGAGTATTCTAATTCTCAACAAGGACTTTGATTTATGGAGATCGAAAAGATTTCTTATCAGATTTGGGGAAAGTAGTAAAGAGGAGGAAGACTTTTACACTTGATAACAATTGAGATATATACTAGAAAAAGAGTAACATAGCTGCCAGAAATGGTAAATGCATTCACAGGTTTAAAAATAGAACCTGAAGATATATTCTCATTGTTAAATCAATATTAGAATTCTGATTTAAAGATATTCACTTATACATTGAACATGCTTTTTCTGAACTAAGACACTTGTATCTTATGATTCTAATCTTGCGATCTTCCTCTTGCCATGTAAGCTCAGTGGACTCTGTGATGAAAAGATTCATCAACATGATGAGTATGGTAGGGTCAAAGTGCAAATCATGTTAACTAATGAATATTTATTTCAGATATAAATGTAAGCATACATACATTTATATATTTATGGGCATACATATACACACACAAGCAAACAGGCAATAGATATGTGCATGTGCATCCTCCTAAAATCAAAATTGTAGAGTAGGCAAAGATTAACGCCTACTTAAATGCTTATAAAAATAATTTAATTTTACTTTTATCTATTTTGTTTTCTTGAAAGGAGAGGATTGAATGTGAACCACTAGCAGAGTCTCAGCATCAAATATGACAATGCAGCATATTTAATTTTGTTACAGTATAAAATAATAGTTTAAGAACTCCACTAGAGAAGTCAGTAACATATTTTAAATGAGAAATATTCTAATCTAGATTATACTTTGTGTTTATAATAGATGTATATAAACATGCTGTAATGTATTCAAATTCGTTTTCGTCTCTTAATGCATTGCATGTAAATCTTGTATGCTGCCAGAAGTTCCCTGAAGGAAACGACGTTGTAGTTCTTGATCATTCTAAATTCATACTCTGTGTTTCCAAAAAGCTTCAGTTTCTAAAACACCAAACTTTAAAATCATGTTAATTAAATATGTTTATGGATGTCAAATTACCTGCAGTAAGTTGGCTCTTGTACTGGAAAAAAATCAAAGGATGAATTAACTTAGCTTTAAAAGGATTACTTCTGCCAGTGAAGCTATAGGTAGAAGTTTTAAAAGGGAGGGAGGAATCCAGTATATAACCTGAAAGCCATTTATGACAGTTAATAACTGACAAGTATTGGTTCAGAAAGCAAAGACAATAAAACATAAGTGGACCAAATGATGGACAGTCAAGATTTTTAAAAAATCTTGCCTTGTAAATGTTAATGTGGTCTTAGTAACAGGTGCAGGATGATGCCTGCAGATGATGTGTTAACTATAGAATTCCAAATGAATGGTATCTTAACAGAGGGGAATATAATTCCTCACACCCTTTCTTTACCCTAAAACAAGCAAAAATGTTTATGATGTAATCCTAATTCCATTTTCATTTGGAAGCTGGGTCCTGATTCAACCATTAATCTCTCCATTAATCACTGAATCCTTAGCATTCATCATTTATTCTAGGCATATGTAAGTTAGGAGCCTAGCCATTTTACCATCTTACTTCATTCAAAAGAGAGAGAGGAATACTATTCATTCCAAGCACTTTCTGTTCCTCTTCATTGACTATGGAAGAATTGTAAGGCAACTACTCTCTTAATTTGGACACATCAGTTAAATTTCCAAAATTAGGCGAGATGAATTTGAGCCTGACTCGTTCAGTTTAGGAAAGTGTGGAGTTTGTCCCTACCCATGATCAGTACCAGGAATACGGAGTTTAGGGGAACAGATTTCCTGCTGCATCTTTCTGAGAGGGACATTTGGCATTAAATAAACAAACAAACAAGCAAGCAAAAACCCCCTCTTAGTACTCTTAATAGTAATAAAACAGGGATATGTGCATACCGTTTGTACTGTCTGCATACACAATGGAAATCTTCAGTGCATTAGTAGTAAATGCCATTTCTCTAGAATCGAGCAGCATTCTGGGGCTCTATACTGTTAAACTAGGGAAAAAGGTAGCATTGAAGCATTGACATATCTAACCACTTGATTTAGAAATATAAGCTGAAAGCTAATAGTTCCTCTAAAATTAAAGGCTCTTTCTGCCTTCAGTGTATACTTATGACTTTTTGGCTAACTATTAAAAAAAAGACTCATCTGCATCAGAAGTGAAACATCAAATAACAGCACTGAGGTAAATGGAGACACAATCTAAGTGGCTCCTTTGATGCATTTAGTAGTGTTTAGAAACCAAAGACCCAGTGGTCAACTAAAATGCTGGGTTTCTCATAGTGTAGTTCTAAAGTTTGTAGATTTTTCTTTGATGAATTATTCATTAATTTATAGAACCAGTAACTGTACTGTGATATGAATTCCAATGATTTGTGTGGCTCAGCTAGTCTTTTCATATCATAAAACATTTTCATCTTTCATCATATTTACCTCTGAACATCAGTGCTTTTATCTTTACCATTTTAGAAGGCTGTTTTATTGCTCTTTCAGTTAGGAGGAAAAAAAAACCCAAACAAATGGGGCGGGGGGGGAGTAATATTGCTTTATCTTTGGGAACCTAATCCACTCCTGTAAGTGGATGCAACTCCTGTTAACTTCAGTGACAGCTGCAGCAGTTTACACCTGGGCTGATTTGGGCAGTTTAGGCAGGGCTAACAGCACTATCTGACATTAAATTTCCCTGATATTTCTGATTATAAAGATCTTGTGTTCAATTTCTTATACTTTGCCAACTCAGACATCAGTATTTTTCTACACTCAGAACCTGCTCAGACTTCAGCTTTCAGCTCTGGGCTTAGCTGTACACCTTTGCAACTTTAATCAGCCTGGCTTTCCAGTGCCTCAATTTGGGATTAGAATTTTTGTCATGGATTTCAATATTGGGTTCCCACTGTCCATGTAACTGTGTTGTTTTACGGCAGGTATGGATCAAAATAGGTAGAGTGTAGTCTAAAATTGGTGTTAATGCAATTTAACCCTCTTTTTAAAAAGGGTAAAAGGAAGCAGAGTAAATCACATCATCTAAACATTTCTTCAGCTGCACTGGTGATTTGCATTAGCACAGGTAGAGTCAGCAGCTGCAGTCTCCAGGACAAAAAAGATTACAGAATAAAAAGTATCACAAAGGGGTGATGATTAGGTCTGGAATATGGTGGTTAGAAAAATAAGCCAGAAAAAGCAAAATGGTTTTGTTAATGAAACAGTGATTTGTTGAGTCTGAAGTGTTTCACTGGAGATATCTCAGATTTGATAATTTTTTGCCTATTCCAAAGCAAGATATTAATGTGTTTTACACCTAAATTTCCATTAGAAGCTCCCTGGACCAAGGACTCTTGTGTTTCTACAGTATATGGCCATGGGAAAGACCTACAAAGAAAAGCTAGTGCTTGCAGAGAACGTCTAGACTCTCAGGACCCTGCCTGAAACTAGAGTTTCAGGCAAATGTTTTCCGATAAATTGTCATTCCTAGCAGTGATGGGTCTGGGGAATTGTCATGGTTTAACCTCAGCCGGTAACTAAGCGCCACACAGCCGCTCACTCACTCCCCCCCAGTGGGATGGGGGAGAGAATCAGAAGAGTAAAAGTGAGAAAACTCATGGGTTGAGATAAAGGCAGTTTAATAGGTAAAGCAAAAGCCGTGTGTGCAAGCAAAGCAAAACAAGGAATTCATTCACTCCTTCCCATGGGCAGGCAGGTGTTCAGCCATCTCCAGGAAAGCAGGGCTCCATCACGCCTAACGGTTACTTGGGAAGACAAACGCCATCACTCCAAACATCCCCCCCTTCCTTCTTCTTCCCCCAGCTTTATATGCTGAGCATGACGTCACATGGTATGGAATGTCCCTTTGGCCAGTTTGGGTCAGCTGTCCTGGCTGTGCCCCCTCCCAGCTTCTTGTGCACCTCCAGCCTTCTCAGTCAGTAGAGCCTGGGAAGCTGAAAAGTCCTTGGCTAGTGTAAGCATTACCTAGCAACAACTAAAACATCGGTGTGTTATCAACTTTGTTCTCATCCTAAATCCAAAACACTGTACCAGCTACTAGAAAGGAAATTAACTCTCTCCCTGCCGAAACCAGGACAGGAATGTAGTTCATTCCAGACATGCCCCGGTGGGTGTTTCTGAGAAAGATATCTTGCACTTCAGAAAACAAAAAAGGCTTGATTCAGTTTGGATATGAAGAAATTCACAAAAGTGGGAACTCCTCAGACAAACTGGATATGATTTTTCGCATATCAGTTCAGTTCATGAAAGAAAGAACACATCTATTAAAGATTTGAGAGAATTGTTTTAGTCACTTTGGAGTGGCCAGAATATCCATCACTCTTTAGTCTTCTGTCTTTGAAGACTTTACAAAATGTGCAATTATCATCCCCAAATACATTCAATATCATATCTTATTGCATAAATGAACAGCTTTCTTTCATCTGAAGATAAGTGGGCAAGGGAATTTCAAAGATGGCACAAAAACAAGATGTGAATTTCAAAACAAACCATGAAAAATAGACTACACCTCCTACTCAAAGCTGCAACAGATGATAAAATGGGTAAAAACAGATATTCTTGCACAGAGAACACAGATGTTCAAGGCTCAGAAAAGAGAATAGACACACACTGAAGCTAATCTACAAACAACAGACAAATGAAAAAATACATGATTCTTCCTCTGAGAGATATCTGTCATTGTTTAGAAATATTTTTAGAGAAGTTTTGGACATATTAAGTGCTTTCGTTGATAAGATACTCAAAAGTTTAGGCAAAATCACTCATTTTACTGTTCTTTATGACTAGCCTTGTAGAATGAAATTTCTCCCAAATCTTTCATATTTTTCTTAGCCTCAATCAGTCCTGTGATTGCTCAAACTTTGGTATCCTCAGCAGTCCACACCTGAAAACATAAGCCTCATTTGTGTGTACAAAAAAGGGAAGGATTTCTTTATCCACTTGCATAGAAATAGTGTACTAAACAGCAATTAAAGCAATATTCTTCATAAAAACATGCCTTATTTGCAATGTTTGATCATGTGGAGCAGCACTTAAGTGACTTGCTCCAGAAGCACTGATGTTACCCATACAGCTATATGGAAAAGTGATATTTTGTAAGCTTTGCAGAAATAAGAGTTGTGTTTCTGAGTTGGAGAAAAGGAGTAGCTGAGCCTATTTCATAAATAAAACAGAAGAAAAATTCCACTTCCATCTTCTATTCCATTAAAATTTACACAAATTAAAAAAAAAAAAAAAATCATTGTTGTCAAAACCTGTTTTCTCAGGAATGTTTTCCTTTATTTCTTTTGGCTGAAATGGGTTCACTGAGATTAAGGATATTATGCAAAGTATTCATGTAGGGTGATATCTGTGGGGTCAGTAATACAAAGTGCTGAGTACCCCTGATGTCTGCTGGAGTCAACAAGTGTTAAGGCTTAAAAATGAACTGTAAATGTAATATAAAATTTGGCCCTTGTATATCAGTTTTTTCTGACAACTAAAACCCACTTTTCTGCATTTCAGGGAATGCAGGGGCAAGGGACCCTTGCATCATCTTTGGACCCCATTAATAAGCAATGAGTGTAAAAGATCAAACAGTGCCCTATAGAGCGATGACAGGGTCTGGTTTTTGTAGCTGAAGTAAAATCTTGAGGAAAACACTGCTAGTCTCTTTTCTCACTCACAGAAATATTTATCATTTATAATTTTCTAGGTTTTTATTACAAGTTTCTCAAGTTGTGTTTCTCTAATTAACAGAGGAATGTTTTAGTCTGATGTAAGAATATAAAATAATATTATGTTTACATTCCTATTTTTATAGAATCATAGAATCATAGAATCATTTAAGTTGGAAAAGACCTTTAAGATCCAGTCCAACTGATAACCTAACACTGCCAAGTCCACCACTAAACCATGTCCCTAAGTGCCACATCTACATGTCTTCTAAATACCTCCAGGGATGGTGACTCTACCGCTTCCCTGGGCAGCCTGTTCCAATGCTCGACAACCCTTTCGGTGAAGAAATTTTTCCTCACGTCCAATCTAAACCTCCCCTGGCGCAACTTGAGGCCGTTTCCTCTCGTCCTATCGCTTGTTACTTGGGAGAAGAGACTGACACCCACCTCGCTACAACCTCCTGTCAGGTAGTTGTAGAGAGTGATAAGGTCTCCCCTGAGCCTCCTTTTCTCCAGGCTAAACAACCCCAGCTCCTTCAGCCGCTCCTCATAAGACTTGTTCTCCAGACCCTTCACCAGCTTCATTGCTCTTTTCTGTTGGTCTTTACTAAAGATCGAACAGGTTTTTTGTAACTAAGATACCTTTGGATTATTGTCTCAGTTTTAAGAAGCCACAGTCAATTCAGAAGACTGGACCAAGTGGAACCAAGAGTTGCACCTCTGTGCAGGAGGACAAGAAGACACTAACCTCCAAGCAACAACACTAGAGCTCTGTGTTCAGTTCCCAGGCCTGCCACAAATTCTAGAAAAACCAGCAAGCAACTTACTCTCTAGGTCCCAGATTTTCGTCCATAAAGTGGAGATACTGCATCTTTCCCCCTACTGTCTACCTCTCTTGCTTAGTATGGTCCCAAGCTTTTCAAAGAGGCTGTGAAATAGTATGGTTCTTAACCAAATGATTAGTGCAGTATGTAATGGGAAAAGTTCATCCAGGATAGGAAACAACTTGCATAGAGAACCCGTGGATGAACTATGCTTTTACTAAATTAACACTGTTAATTTACTATACACATTGGTTATTGTTTGTAAATATACTATTGGTTTGCAGGCTAAGGCCAGGGGGCTGTTGTTTCCTTTTTAGTCAGCTTTATGGAAAAGAATGTGAGGAATATATTATTATATTATATGCTAATAGGATTTAATCTTAGTCCCACTGAAGCAGAACTCCCACTGACTTCCATGCTGCTAAGATTTTACCCAGTGTGAAAATTTCTTCTCTGAATTTTTCTATTTTGATTCATTTCATTTCCAAAATAGCTTTGAAAAACAAGTGTAAATACCTTCATATGCAAGAATTAACATTTGCATAGAAATTGATTCATACCACTCTCCATATAACAAAAAAGTTGCATGAGTATGTACTTATTTTCCAAGGCTGATCAACTAGAATAAAATGCAAATTTCTTGTTAGCCAAAGGAAAGTAATGTGCTATCATTACTGTCAGTACAGAAATCCCACTACAAACAAGCAATAAATAATGTCAGGAAATGTCAGTTTCAGAGGGGATGTCACCATGGAAAATAAGCTTATGAAGTGCTGAAATACAAGTGGTATTGCTTCTAATTTTGAACTGATAATAGAAATCAAGCCAGTTTAGAGGTATATTTCACAGGAGACAGAGAGAGTATACCTTAAGATAGGAAATTAAAATAAATCATTCCTTCAACATAAAATATTGAAGATGCAAATTGATATCTGAGGATTTAAGGATTTAAGGATTTTAAGGATGGAAGATTTAAAAACAAATATAGCACACATGCTCGCTGATAATTCACAAGTTCATTTCAATTCTCCTGATGTTAGAGTCATTGTACTATTTCTTCCAGAGTGTGGCAAACTGGTTCATGGGAAGTAAAACCTAACAAAGATTTTACTTGTATTCTACAAAAATACAAACCCATTTTGGAAAATCAGACTTGTTTCACTTACTTCTTTGTCTGTTGGTAACAGGGATACTGCTGGTGGGGTCCCTTTCAGGCCCAAAACAACGCCTGGTCATGTCAGTAGGAATATTTCTGGTGTGTTGCAGATTAGACCCTTACAGGGCATTGCAAATGGCACTGTTACTTGTCAGACTTTTCATTTAGGAAGTCCCAAACATAATGCTTACACTGCTGTACACTGCAAGGAAACTTCAGAACAGGTAGACTTATGGGAAGTCATGGTGACAGCTAGATAAATTTAGTGAGTTCAGCATGTGGCAAGATTCTTTTATCAAAGAAAGCTTCTATAAGAGAAGAAAATAAAGGTTTTCTGCAGACATACTACTTATCTTTTAAGAATCACATGACAAAAAATGATCCTATAACACAGAACTTCTTCCTACAGAAGAGAAATTCAATGTTACTAAGGGAATGATACCAAGAAGCTACATTCAAATAGCTTGTACACATTTTCAGCCATTGTGAACCATTAACAGTATTAATAGGAATTTCATGGTTTAAAATGCTTTATTACAGCAGGCACATCATTTTGTTTTCATGTGTTTTGCTTCCTGTTTCGGCTTCAGATGGTGAATTTCCTATTTTTTCAATTTGTAATAAATCATGAAAACTTGTTTAATTTTCTCCAGGACACCTACTAATGTGACTAGTTTTTTTGTTATTGTTATTGGAATAATATCTATTCTTAGCTCAACTTTTTTATGTGAACACTGTTTCTTTCCAAAGTTGCTGGTTCACTAGTTTATTTTTTAATATACAAAATATGTGGGGAATATACTTGGTCACATTTGAAGAATGACTTTTTGAAAATATAAATCTTTAATTTCTAGGAAGGACTAAGTACCTGAAAAGTTTGAAATGGTAAAACTAAGGTTCTTCTGAATTGTAACCTAACAGACAAAACTAGATAATTACTATGAAGGACAAAGGCTATTAAAAGTCACTTCTATGCCTGAGAAATGACAGCTCTGTTGAATATGCACTGGTTTAAGTTTTCATTTCTAAAAGAAGATGCCTTTACACAAATATGAGGGTTTAACAGATTTCTGATGGTCGTCTCAAGTGAGCTAAAAAGAAATAATCATAAGGTGTTTTTATAGTTAATTCAATTGATCCACTAGTGAAATGTTAAGTAATCCATGTTTTTTGTTGTTGGATATGTGCCTGTAACAGTGTAAATACTTTTTTTTTCCCAAAATGGTTTATTAAAAGTAAACAAAATATTCTGACTGTAACATTACAGGTTAAATATCTTATCCACAGGAGAAATAATCTCTTGAATTACATGTTCCAGGACCTTCATCTTCCAATAATCCCAGCAGAATTTCAGGATCAATGTTTTCAACAAAGGATTAAAAATTCCCAAAGGCTATGAAAGAATATTTATGTATACGCCTTTTCTAATCAACTTGAGGTTGGCAACATTAAAAATATTCTACTCAAGAAGATACAGCAAATCTCCAGTTTTCATAATTGGTATTTTTCATAATTTACAGGCAAAGAAGCATAATGTTCTATGTTACCACATTAACACACTACCAAAGTTGAAAGTAGTTTAAGTTAAACTTAACTGTTCTTAACGCACTAGGTAATAAGTTCATTATCCCATATATTGTGGAGTAGGCTAGTGCACTTAAATTCAACTCTGAAATACAAGACTTACAAATAAGTACAAACAGCATGTTAAGTTAAAAGAGCAGTCTTTGTATCAAGTACTAACAGGTTTATATGGAAGTTGCATTTCCAGTCTGAACCCTCACGCTTTCAATACAGACTTAATGCACTTTTCTTATCATTAGCCTTATTGTGAACTTCACCCATTCTGTATTTTCTTCTCTGGTTATTCCTAAATTCAGCTGGCCCTGTAGTTTTCTTTAGAGACTCTCTGAATGTGATTCAGTTGTCTAAACCTAGGCATGGAAGTTCTGTGTAAGATGGCCTAGGGCATCTGACCTGGCCATCTGCTCTTCCAAAAAAAGGAATGGGCCTCCTGTAGGTCATAGATGTCTGTCTGCTAGCCCTGTGTGGAAGTCTTGGAGACCCTAGGGTGTCCCACACGGCAGTTGGTACACACCTGCCTTCAGAAAACTGAAATGAGCTCTCTCTGTCCTCTTTCATGTCCTGCCTTGAGCTGGCTTTGGAGTACTGTAATCCATTAGGTTTTAAGCTGGTTTAAAATTAATATCTAACTTCACATGTGTACATACACTTGTGAATTGGTGTTTAAATTCCCACTGTAGTCAACTAGTGAGGACAGTGATGCCTGCTGAGTGATGCTACTCACCTAAAGCAGACATAGTTCGGATGTCTAGTGCCATTTGAAGGAGCTCTGTAGAGTTTCTGGGTATAAATGAAAGCTGTAACATCATCCCAAAGGAGACATGCATCCTCTGGAGAAGCAGATGGCTACCATGCATCCTGTAGGAGGAGCAGATGGCTAGCAGGCAAGATGTCATAGGCTGTATAAGGTGGCACTACAGGTCTCTGTTCAAGCAACTGAATCCTAAGTCAACTGAACACCCAGCTCTGTGGATACCTGTCAATAGCTACCTACCTTCTCTGGAGCAGAATTTCATTTCCAATACCTACCCTCACAGGCAAGATCTCTACACAAAAGTCAGCATCACAGAGCCTAAAAAGTGGGTGCCTGACTGTGGCAGGATCTTTGGACAGAGATAGGCACCTTTGTCTACCAAAGATCATCCAGACCTCTTGAGTTATTTACTTCATTCCATTGACTCAATGGCAAGGTCGGTTAAGTCTGCAGAACAATTCAGTGTGCCTAGATGCTGAGTAAGGCAGTATCTGGAGACAACCAGTAGGAAAGAATATCTATATAGGTGTTCACCTTGGACCTAGGGTATTGATAATGAAGCTGAGTTAACTTTACAGAGCTTAATATTTTAAAAAAAGACTGCTGCTGAGGGTGCTGAGCATGTTTTGCATAATACTCTAGTTGTTTTGAGCACTTATCCAGGAAAATGGAAGAATTGCCCTGGGAGGAACTTCAGCTGAAGAGTAGAAACCACTCTTGCTTATCTTCTTAATGTTCCTCTCCACCCCAGTCTTGCAACTCTGGAATAGTCTGCTGCTTAGGACCTTCTCTTAGAATGGTCCATGTACATTGTATCCTTAAATGTTGTGCAAATGGACACTGCTGCTGCTGCCCATATTTATGAACGAAGGTAATGCCATTTGATGCAATTAGCTGTTTTCTGAGCCCATCTGCTATTTCTGGAGACTTAAGTGAGGTTTGCATTTTAGCAGAGTGAAGTCAGGAAATAAATGCCTGTTGCCTAGACTGAGATGTTTCTAACCATGCAAAATGCCTGGGTGCGAGCACCAAAGAAACTGGGGCCAATGTAAAGGTGTCTAATGAGTTGAGATGCTCAGAGTAGAAGAGGGCTTTCTTCTGTCTTGCATCTAGAAATATCTTTTCATGTTCCTTGAAGTAGATGTTTTGGACCCATTGATTATGACAGAAAGCTTTGGTCAGTGCACACAAATGGGATGCTTTTTTGTATCTTCTTTGATACAAAACAGGAAGGGGATAAGGGTACACATCCCAGTTTATCTTGGTGCAGAGTTGGGATCTGGGAGGTTCTGTAGCAGGATCTGATGACAAGTAAAAGTTCCAGAGTGCTATAGTACAAAAGCAGTACTTCCAGGCTTTCATACAGAGTTCAAGGAATAAACAAAAAGGTGACTGAAAGGAGTCCTGAATCCTTACTGGATATCCCAAGTTTGATAGACTCTTTCAACAAAGATATTCTAGAACAACAACAACAATATGTTGTTCAACAATGTGCTGAATTGTTTATTATGTGCTGAATCGTTTATCTGTGCTGACTTGTTTATTGTTCCTCAAGCATTTTAGTAAATCTCTCTCCCTCCCTCCCTCCCTCTCCCTCCCCCCCCCCCCCATATCAAGATAAACATGTATCGGGAGAGAACTGCCTATTTCTGTAGCCATATCAAGATGGCCATCTGGATAAAAGAGCTCTAAATTCCCTTCAACACTGATATCTAAAAGGCCCTCAAATTCTCCTAACTTTTCATACGTCAAGGAGCAGAAGGTTGGGGATGAAGTCAAGAGATTAAACTTGATCATCATTCATCAATCATGGGCTTGCTCAATGCTTTACTCAATTGGAAGCATACTTTCCTGATGGCTAAAAAAAAAAAAAATCTTAAAAATCAATCAATCTGGTTTAAGCAAACCTAAAGAATTCTAAAATCCTTGATTCAGTGTATAATTACTATTGTTCAATGTGTGGTACAAAGACAGGCTTTCCTTTTCACTGATGAGATTTTAAACAGCTACTGATTACTCTGTAAATGATATTTTTCCCTAGATTTACTGCTAAACCCAGGTATTTGACCTGACAGATCACTCACATTCAACTTCTCTCAAAAGAAGGGAAATCTAGCACTGAGTGGTAAATTTATATGGGTAAGTACATTTGCAGCCAAATGAAGACTCATTCTTTAAGTATATTCAGCAATCAGTATTATCCCTGAGCCAAATATTATGTCTGCATTCAGTCTTTAATGAGGCAAAACCACAGATGAGTTGAAAGAAGGGGCTACCAAGCAGGTTTTCTTACTTAATGAACATGAAGAGTGCCTTCTGTAATGCCTACAGGGCAGGCATTGCAGGGTAGGATTTGAATGACCATTTTCCTCAAAGTTCTTTGTAGCCCTAAAAGTGAATTTTCATGGTTTGGCTGTATTGGCAATATCAGTGCCGCTCAGCAAGGCTTTTGACCTTCTGTTGCAGTAACAGAAAAAGAATTACGGCAAGGCTTCTAAATTCATGTATTTACTATGTCTGCAGAACTAAAGGACAGGTAAATATGAGAAATACACCAGGAAAGGCATGGTTTGTCAGCAGAGGTTGCTTTTTACGCTGCAGTTCAGGCATCAGCGGAGCAGTACTGTGGTATATGACTAAAGCAGAGAAGTGACAGTAGTGTAAACCCTGAACATGAGCAACGTGAAAATGTATGAATGCCACAGCTTACGTCTGACAGCAGGTCAGGCTAGTGGTTCTTTCCAGGATGTGAATGTAAAGCGGATGCCACATGTAATATCCACTGTTAATATGGAGTAGAAAGGGCTGCAGTTATTTTACTCCGTTCTGTACCTGGTACGAGGTAAATAGAAAATCTGATTTATTTCACCTGCTGAAGACAGAAAAATATGAGTTGGCAACCTGGCTTATACAGGGGATTTACATTATTCAAAAATTATATCAACACTATTTGCATTTTTCTCATTAAGGATATTCCACATTGAGCTTCTGGACAGCTAAATAACAGTGTCCAGGGATTTTAATCTTTTAGGGACCAGTTTATGAAAGGACTTAACAGCTGTAATTTCATCGTCCCACTGTTTTCTTAATATTTGATTTTGTTATTTTTATTATGCTATGGCAGCTCAATGTTTATCAATTAGTGGACATATTTGCAGATAAACTGAATCTTTAATTAAATTAGATCTACTCAAATGTTTAACTTCCTGTAGTAATTTACGTGATATAAATTTACCAACTCAGTGATAAAAATAACACATAACAAAAAAAAATTGAATTTTCATGCTCAAACATACCAATTAAAACATTACTAAAAGTATTGAAAGAAACACTCAAATTTATAAAACCTTTCAAAATTAATTTGGGGAAATGTAGTATTCCAGCTGTATAAGCAGTGCATGGCTGAAAACGTGGGGGGTTATTCTCCCCTGTGATTTGCAAGACCAAAACCTACTATCTTGCTTTATGTTACATATATGTTTCACTTAGATGAGAATATAAAACTTCAGTGGAACTTATCAGATTCCATGACATTTGTCAACTTTACTGGCAGCACAAAACTGTTTTCCCGATCAGAAACTGTTTTCATTAGCTTCAAAGCATAATTCAAGAACTAATTTAGTCAATTTTTTATTCAAATTGAATGATAAAGGGATTTATTAACAGAGATGTTTTCTAATTTGCTATGATTTGTGTTTCTACTGATGCTAATATGTTTGCATGTTTTATTCCTCCACCATCATATATAATGACACATTTAAACTCTACAAGAAATACTTCCTTACAAATAGCTTTTTATATCTTATACTGGGTTTATTCTAATTAGTAGGATTAAGACTGGCATTAGATGTTTAATTGCTTAAAATATATCCATGATCTTTAGGATTTCAGAATATGAAAATGAAAATAAGTATACAATGCTATTTTGTATAATGCAATGTGTGCATGTGCCTCTGTGTGTGTGTACATAAGATAGCATTATGAACAGGAGTTTTAACTTTAGTTAAGATTGGGCCCTTGATCTTGGTTTCCTTCTTGGAAGAGCCTGCCATCAGAGAAGAAGGTTGCAGTACCTGTGATTAGGCATAAGCTAGATCGTAAGGGGAAGTAGAAACACTCCTACTAGGAATAGACTAGTTGAGGAAAAACACATCCTCAGGCACGCTCTTTTTGTCTGGAACATTATGCAGCGTTCAGAAGGTTTGTACCTACCATATTCATAGTAGATTTTTTCAGAAGGAAAACAACATACAGAACAAAATTAAGAACTTCTGCTTTTCATCTGGAAGGCACAGGCACATTTGTGGTTGAGCTGCAGTAGTTGTTGTTGGTAACTGGATTTTCATGGAAATAAATGATGACTCACTAGGGTTGAGTTCATAAAGAAGTGTAAGATTGATCTACTCAGTAGGCAAACTAACAGTTCAATGAGGCAAGATCAGCTTAGTCCACAAAGGCTTCAGAAATCATGTAAACATAGGCAAATGGATTATAGTTGGCTCTAAAAACAATGAAAAATAGCTTATGCACACTGTAACTACAGCTTATTTTTAAAGATAAAAAATAACCAGCACAAGCTGTATTATTTTGTAACAAACCGGTACAGAACAGTTGCAGAAATACATGAAGGAGGCTATTGTACAGAACAGCTTTCCTTTCAGATCTTTCCATTGATAATGTCAGAAGGTTCCACTTAGCTTTGTTGAACCAGATGTCAATGAACAAAGAAGCCCTTTTCCTGATCTGTTCTCCAGTGTAAAGCAATGAAATATTAATTAATACTACATTTAAATGGCTATTCAATTTAGAATAGTTCATTTTTTAAAGGCAGAAAAAGAGAAAGAGTAATTGACATCTATGAGCAGGTGTTCCTCATGCCAAAAAAAGGGCTCACTTTCATTTATTTAAAAAGCTGGAAAATGCACATTTGTTTGGGAAAGCCATTTATCCAGAGAGATCTTTAATTACATGCGCCATAAAACAGGCGCAAAATGCTATCTCCTCAGACCTGTAACTTTAAGCCATTGCAAAGCATGAACTGCCTAATTTCACCAGAGAATAACAGTTACTACCTCACTCTGTTGTTGCATGACAGCTGTATATGAACAGCTACTCTCCTCTATGAAGTGAAGTGGAGGGATGCCACATGACTAGAGGCAAAGCACTGCATTGTGTCAATGTCATTTCTGTTAAAGATCTTCTTGTAGCCTGACATCCAGAATGGAGTCGCACATTAATGTACAATGGATAATATTTCTGACAATATACTCTGGATGGCCTTGAGCTGATTACCACTACTTCTTCAGAAAACAGTTGCTAATGAATTGTTTCCTTTCAATAGAGTCTGCCTGAGGAAGAATAGCAAGCGAAACTGGATCGTTAGTGCTGGATATATCATAACTTTGTAATTGCCCTACTTTGGTTCTTGAAAACAATTCTTTGTCAAGGACAGGAAACAGCTTGCCTGTAGGTGCAATAATGGAAAGAGTAGAGCTGATCTAGATGAGCGTCTGTAAGATTATCTCATGTTTACATGCTAAAACTTTAGCTAGTTAACAGTAACAAACTCAGGATAAAGGCAAACAGTATCATCAGGACTGATGCTCAGTCTTTCAAGCAGGGCTGTACACAACACCCTTTCAATTTATTCAGACAGAATATTGCTGCTGATTTAGCAAAATGTTTGACTATGATGCACTATCTGAAAGGTGAGAAACAACTGGCAGTATTGGTGTCCCACAACAATGCTATTACCTGGTATCAATCACGGATCTTGTGTTACAAGCAGCTTATGGGTAGTCTTTTAAACCAGAGTTGAGTCGCAGAACTGACAGTGGAACTGTGTAGGTATGGGCATTTGGGACCATTTAAAACCCATGAAGATGTAAGACAATAGGGTGATGAGGTGACATAATAATTTGCTGTGGAACTCAGTAAGTCTA
Source organism: Aptenodytes patagonicus (assembly GCF_965638725.1). Lineage (NCBI taxonomy): Eukaryota > Metazoa > Chordata > Aves > Sphenisciformes > Spheniscidae > Aptenodytes > Aptenodytes patagonicus. Next base: position 26,467,563 of record NC_134949.1, read on the forward strand.
ACCCAGATTTCTAGGTGATGAGGGGATGTAAGGATCAGCTTTCATCTCCCACCTATGAACCAAATCTAAAGCGTTCCCCTCCTTCAGCTTTCTGAGGTGTGCAACTGTTAGTCCTTAAATTTCTCAGTATATGATCAGTAAGGTCAGCCAAGATGGCCATCCTGTCCTACAGTTCTACAGAGGCAGCCGTATGTATACATACATACCTGTTACTATTTTTAAAATTATTGCACAAGTAGCGATGAATTTTCCTGTGACATTTATTCCTCAAAGAGAGATTTTCATAACAATTTACTTCAGAGGCAAGAAACACAGCTCATCCAGAACATAAATACCTGTTAGGATCTTGCCTGTGTTTAGGAACTCCAGCTGCGGAGATTTCTGAAGGGTCTCTGCAGGAGACAAAGTTCTGAATACCAGCCCATCATAACAAACACTTAAACAAATAAACAATAACTTCCCAAGCATGAAATCCACCTCAAAACCTGACATTCCTTAAGCAGACAAACTAGGAAGGGAGCAATTGCATTGGACTATCGATTTAACTTAGGAAAACCTTGAAAAGCTTAGAAGAGACGAGTCACTGAGCACTGAAAACAAAAGCTCAAATGAAAGCTGCATAGAATTGCTCAGAAAGGTAGGAAGTAAAGAATATGAAAGGATGGGGGAAAAACTGCCTAATGCCAAACTCTTATGAGGAGCTCCCATGTTGCCTAAGAGAAAGTTGAGAAAATGTCAGGGGAAGCTGAACTCATTGGTACAAGCACAGCATGTGGTAAGACTTCAGTCTTGGAGTGCCAGAAAATGTATTAACTGTTAATAGCCTGAGTGTCCTCTTGTGATTCTGGTATATGTGTGCTCTTTAAATTATCCATTATTTATATAATTCTTTACTTTAAATATACAAATATTTTCCCTGACACACAGGATTTTGGATTAATTTGTGTTTATAATAATTGTATTAATATACACAAATAATTACCTCTGTTTTTCTTGATACACATTTCCACACTGCAAGGCTGCATTGTCTCAGTTGATCTAAGCCTCTTTCCCATTAATGTCTTTCCATTAGGTCAGATACTGGCCATAATCCTCATCCCAGTAAGCTCTGAGGACATTTGGCATCAATTTCAATAGGAACAGGAACAAGCAATTTTTGTGTCTATTTGCATAAATCCAAATAGAATTTTGGCACCTTTAATGTAACAACCTTTTTCTTCTCTCTTTTGGTCCTATACACAGATGACAAAATACCCCAACACATACCTCTATCCACGCAACTCCCAATCAGATTTGTTAATCAAATTTTTCTATTCATAAAATAGCATTCTTCTTCCTCATTCTTTTCCTTTAATAGTGGGTATAATCTTACTGTGATCACTGTACTTAGACGTGAGAGATATAACACTGTATCACCTCATTAAAGCATCCTTTAATTGGGATATCTGCCCTGTTAAAATGAACAGAAGCAACTGCAGATTTCCCTTTGAAGTTGCTACTAACTCCATTCCGCATTTTCTGCTCAAGAAAATTCCCAGTGCGAAAAACCTGACAGTCCTTACTAAGCCCCTACTCCAGGGTGTATCAGATTAAGATAAAGACTTCCGTAAAGACTATCTGGTTTGCTCAGTCTTGTACACAATATGCAAAGTCCCTCCCAATTTGTTGGATTAACAAGGATCGTGCTTCTCAGTGCACACGATACTCGTCTATTTCATCATCTCGAATTTTACAGATTTGTGCAATATAAATGTTTTTCAATTGTCTTACTTGAAACTTCTGTAAAGTTCAAATAAACCTACAGCAGGTATTTTTAAGGCACAATGCAAATATTCAGTGTCACTGACAGCATGCTTCCACAGTTCTTTGTGTCTCATGAAATCTCAATACATTTTCACAGGGTCAGTTCAGCTGTATGAATATTCTTATTCTGGTTTCACTTAATTCTTGCCTTAACTACTTGAAATTAAATAAAACTTAGAGTAGAGGATATAATCAGCTGAATAGCTCACAGTTTATTGCTGTGGACAAAAAGCCAGTGTGATTCTCCAATACATACGTAGGAATACAATTACACAGGTTATACTACCTGCAATTTTGTCTCTTGAAAAAGTGCTCTGAGAATACTGCATACAGTTCTGCTGCACATAATTTAAGACTAATGCTGAAAATGAAGGTGAATTCTTGGAATAACCACAAGAGTGACTGGGGTTTGGAAAACGTGCTTCATAGTGGAAGACTCCAGGACCACATTGCCCATTTAACTTCTCAAAGAGACTCTATTAAGTGGTGACTGATTTGATCATAGTGAATACTGCAATGTCTATCCAGAGAACACATACTGATGATAAACTCTTCCATCGAGCTCAATGGAAATAAGGCAACTTCCAAATGTTCGAAATTGATGACAGAGAAGTTGCATGGGATTCAGGTTTCTTCTGTTCAGATGCAGACATCTACAGCATGAATAGTTGCCTCGACTCTCTTTACAGGCTGTGGACAGCTATGAACATTTCTATCATACTACTTTTTTCATCTTAGGTAAATGAACTGTACTCTAAAGGGCCTGTCACTCTCCACTGGAAAACTTGCTCAGCTGTAGACAGACATCTAAATTAAAGTTTGGTGAGAACAACTCCTTCATTCATATTAGAAATGTCACACACCTTTCAACAGATATTAAAAGACTGTGATGGACTCTTCACTGATGGCTCTTCAAATAGAATAGGAAGCACTTCTTATACTGTACTCCCGAATTCAAACCAGAACTAATTCAGAATACTCCTATACCTTGTGTCAGATATGAGGTCTGATGCAGTGATCACAATGGTCTTATTTGACCTTGAAAAATTAATACAGTTGATTTAAACCAAAAAGGAATTTCCAGAAACATTTCTTCATCAGCTTAACTTTGCTACTTTAAAATCGTGCCATGAAACAAGTGTCATGATGTGCATAAGCAAACCTAGATCTTTTATGTCTGCTTCAACTCTTCAAATTCAATTTGGAGCTCTAGCTGAAATAAAACTAATTAATAATTAATTCCCTTACAAAGTCTGTGTGAATGACCTTTTGCAAAAAAAGAAAGGAGACCTGTATAAATAACTTTATGTCACCAAACCTTTAATACTACAGTCTTGATATTCTTACAGAATTGTTGTAATTGCATTTCACAGATACATTAACCTTTTATTCTTTCCTGATAGCAATGTTTGTATGCTCATGGGTTGGACAATACTATTTATTTGTCCATCCAAAACACAAGTTTTCACTTCTGTCTTAGAAATCAAATTGTAAGAGATAAAATAGGTGTCAGATGTAATGAAAACCGAGAACTTAATTGCTTTCTTTTCATATTACCCTTAATTCAAAAAATAATTTCTCAATGTCTTCTTCTGTTTAGCAACCTTTATGATATGCCTACAGAATTTGCTGCTCAGTGCTGAAATAATTCACTGTATGTAAGACTTCAGAACAAGCTGTGCTCATGCCGAAGGAATTCTAACACAGAACATAAAAATGCTCTCTCCTGTCTAAAAATTAAAATGTGAATAAGTTTTCAGCCTCGTAACCACACTAAATTATAAATGCAACAGAATGCATCACATATTTAACATCGAAGTTCTTAATTCATTCATTACTTGCAAATATTTTTGGCTCTGGTTTGAATCTTCAGCGTCCTCAAATCTCCTTTCTTCCTCAGCTTTTTAATTGAGCTCGCAGTTTAGATTATGTATTATAGACTTTTAAACATACTGTAGGTGCAACTTTTTATGTCTTAAATCTACCATTTTAAATTTTACATGATAAATTGAAGGCTCAACTTCTTTTTTTGTACTTATGTGGGAGTATCTGACTTAAACTCATAAGCGTGAAGCAGGTCCAGAGGTGCTTTGGATACTCACACTCATAACTTCAAAGTAGTAATAGAAGCTTCTGCTTGCAACCATGTGGGACACGTTTAGCTCTGGGCACATTTCACTGTGTAACCTATATATGGCCAATGAGAAAGACCTACTTCTTTCCATAACCTATTTTCCCCTTATAGAAAGAGTTTAAATTCCTACGAGTAATGAGAATCACATGAAATAATTTCAAAGCCAATTTTAAAATGGAAGAAGTTTGATTGAAAGAAATTATTAAAATCACCTTGCTTACCTCTTATTCTCTTGTTTCTATATTGGGAATCTGCCATTCTGACTTGTAAGCGTTAAGTAATTTTCTGCCCTTTTCCTAAGTTTTGAAGACAGGCAGGAGGTTTTCAGTGTTTTCAGCATTTTTCAGTATTGTTGGCTCCTTTTACATTTGTATGTGATGAGCTTTGATTCTGACCATGAAGACCGAGAAATCAAATAATTCAGGAGGGCCTGAAGGGGCAGAGGCAGACAGACCACAGCTTAGTGTAAAACAGTGTCATGGTATCATGGCAGTGATATGACTGCTCTGGAATCCAACTGTGGCCAGCAGTTAGTACAGGATTCAGTGAGCTGTACTGCTCCAGCAAGGTAATGCTCCATAAATAAGAATGAAATTTGTCTCTGCAGGTTAACTTTTACAAACTTCTGCATATGCTTAGTAGTAATATTCAACAAAACTTTGAACTGTTTTTTTTTTCTTTTAATGAACCAAGACAAAATAGGGAAAAAAATTACTTTGGCTCCCAACATTGTCATAATCAGATACTAATTTAGTTGTATAATGGGTCATGTCATGGGCGACTTCTAAGTAAAAAAATGTCACTAGATTGCCTTATGCTTGTTCAAACTGAGTTCAGGATACTACCGCAAACAATTTATTTGTTTTGTGGTTTTTTTGCAAACTAAATCTTTGGGGTTCACAAATGCTTGAGTTCACAAAAAGTAGCAAGATTGTTGTTTCTAGTCTTTTCTAGTCTATCTATTCTGAAATCTATTTTATGATCATCTTTAAAATTTCTTCGAAATTCTCTCCACATCATGCAAAGTTATCAATTTTCAGTAAGACTATCCAATCACCACATTGCTTGAAGAACTGTATTTCTCTTAATTTCGTCTTTCAAGTTTAAGGTGTGATTGAAGAAATCAGTAAATAAATATAAAATAGGTTTATAGCTTAAGCTTCCTGTCCTGTTTTCTCTTGAACTTATGTAACTTTGAACCTTATTTTTTACCAGTCACTAAAATGTAAAGTATATTCACAGCTGTCACTAACATTTCACATATGCCATAAGAAAAGGAGACTTTTTCCATTCCTGGCATTTTACTGAAATGTATTGGTTTCATATTCTGACTTTTATTTCACTAAAATCATGTGTTCGGTTTCTTCTAAAATCAGATTATTAGTCCCTAAGCTTTTTCTGTATGCTTAGCCTTGCAAAGACTTTTGCACGTCCTTATGTTCATGTATTGGATATAATCAAGGTTGAGTGGAAGTTATGCCATTGAGTTCAGTATGAATAGGACAGGATAAAAAGGAATTTTTTTATTGTTTTGGTGCCAAATTTTCCAATTCCCTTGCTTGGTTTGAAGGCACTGCTGTGACTGCTGTGCAGTATTGCATTTTTAAGGATAGAGATTTTTTTCCAAAACATGTCTTTACCTCTGTCTCAAGATGATAATGAACAAATTAAATGAAAAAATCAAGGAGGGTGAATAGTCCTCCGTAGCCTCTTTTTTAAAAATATGGAGATGATATCATTAACTTGTGTCATTCTCTGAAATGACATTATTTAGAAAAGATTTTGAAGGTTCTAGGACTTTTTTCAATATGTAACCAAGATCAGATGTTCTTTTGAAGCAGAATTGCCTTTGTTCTAGAGCTATTTGGGATAAAGAATTCAGATTGACTTATGAGAAAAGGTATTGTTTTCCCTTAGGAAAAAAAAAAAAACAACAGAAATTCCACTTTCCCGTAACAAAAAAGACAAGTTAATAAAAAAGGCTGGAAATGAAATATTATTTGTTCTGTTATACTTGTTCCAAAACACAATAAATGCAGTATAGCTACTGTAAACCACCAGTGATACTGTATAGCTTGTACTTAACAAGGGCAAATATATTATATTTTAAAAATTTGTTTTCATGGCAAATAGAAAAATGACTATTTAGAGATAAAGGAATTGGCAGGGAAGTTTTACTTGGGTCCAATATCATAGATATCAAATCACCCACAAAGGGTTAGTATGTATAATGTTGTTCCTATCTATACTGGACATAAGTAATTTTTTTTTTCTGGGGTGGACTGATAAATACACAAGATTTTTTACTTTTAAATCTAATCTATTGTCATCTACCTCATCTGTTGCACTTCAGCAGGAAACATCTTCCTGTTGAAGACACACAGCAACTCACAGCCCACATATACTCTGTCATTGCATGGGGTCAGGGCTATGGGAATGGCTTTTTACAGCTGGCAGTCAAAGATATTTTGCTGGACTTCCTCAGTACATGAACAAACTCAGCTGATGAAGCAGCTGGAAACACCACCACAATAAGCCCCTAGAATGGCCAAGCAGAAACAGAGAAAATGTGTTCCTGAACCTCAGGTTTTCTTACTAAAAGTGCTGTCTTCATAAAAACCTCTCAAAATATATCTCTTTTAAAATTTAACTGGCATTTTGTGACATTTGAGTATTATCACATCCCAAAGATTCTTAACTCTCTGATAATCAAAGCAAAGTCAATGAGCCCAACACCCACTCACAGTACGGGTGTTTTAAACTCTTTTGTTCATTCAAAAAAAAGCCTTAAAGTAGCATAAATATACATATTGATTTTTGTAAGATATTTGCATATCATAATTACATATATATGTTAAAATGAACCTCCTAAATTAGGTAGCTAATGTATTTATCTTCAGAATAAAAGAGTTAAATTCAAGAACAGCAAGACAGAGGATCCAGGTAACTACAAGCCACGCAGCCTCACCTTGACCCCTGGGAAGGCAGTGGAGCAAATCATCCTGGAAGCCCTCTCCAAACATATGAAGGACAAGGTGACTGAGAGTAGTCAGCATGGATTTATGAAGGGAAAATCAAAAAAAGAACCTGAAAGCCTTCTATGGCGAAATGACTAGCTCAGTGGATGAGGGGATATTGCTTATCTTGAATTTAGCAAGGCTATCAGCAATGTCTCCCATAATACTCTCCTCGACAAAGTGATGAAGTACAGGCTAGATCAGCGGACGTTGAGGTGAGTTGAAAACTGGCTGAACTGTTGGCCTCAAAGGGTTGTGGTCAGCAGCACAAGGTCCAGCTGGTGGTGTTTCCCAGGGGTCAGTACTGGGACCAGTACCGTTTAACATCTTCAGTAATGACCTGGATGATGGGACAGAGTGCACCCTCAGCAAGTTTGCAGATGATACAAACTTGGGAAAAGTAGTTGATACAGCAGATGCTTGTGCTGTCAAAGGGACCTTAACAGGCTAAAGAAATGGGCGAACAGTAATCTCAAGAAGTTCAAGAAAGGGAGATGCTAAATTCTGCACCTGGGAAGGAATAACCATGTGCACCAGTACAGGCTGGGGGGCCGAATGGCTGGGAAGCAGCTTTGCAGAGAAGGCTCCAGCAACCCTGGTGGAAGAGCCTTGCAGCAAGGAAGGCCGATTCCTGGGCTGAATCAGGAAGAGGTTCGCATCACCTGCAGGTTGAATGTGTGATCCTTCCCCTTTCCTCAGCACTGGGGAGGCCACAGCTGGAGTGCTGGGTCCAGTCCTGGACTCCCTGGTACAAGAGGGCAATGAACATACTGAAGTGAGTTGAGCACAGGGCCATGAAGACCATGAAGGGCTTGGAGCATGTGAGCTATGTGGAAAGGCTGAGAAAGCAGGGATTGTTCAGCCTGGAGAAGATGCTCAGGGGCATCTTATCCATGTATATAAATACCTGATGAGTGCAAAAGTTAAGAATACGGAGCCAGACTCTTCTCAATAGTATCTGGAGAAAGGCCAAGCAGCGATGGGCCACTACTGAAATAGAGGAAATTCCATTTAAACATAAGAAAAAAAAATTCCTTTTGAGAGTAGTCAAACACCGAAGCAGTTTTCCCAGAGGCTGTGCAATCTCCACCCTTGGAGATATTCAATAACTGGCTGGACATGACCCTGAGCAGCCTGCTTTTGGTGACCCTACTTAGAGCAGGAGGGGTTGGACGAGACAATCTCCAGAGGTCCCCTTCAACCTCACCTCAATTCTGCTATTCTGTTCTTCAAGAATAAAATATTGTGCTGTAAGGCTATAGCCCCTACATTGTAACATTCCTTGCGGGATTAATGATAAAGCAGCTTTTTTCCAACTTGTGACTGAGTAAGAGACAGCTAAGAGTGGTCTTAAAATCCATGGCCCAGGCATGGTGTGATGCTTGCCAGAGAGCCTGGCATAGCAACATCAGGAAAGTCAGTTCAGGTATCTCACGAATTAGAGAAGACTAGACTTTGCAAAACCTACATTAACATCCTTCGAGCACTTTAGGAGATAAACAGCACAGATTGAGGAGTCAGGGGAAGTCAGGGGACTTCAGAAGAATCAGAAGACTTACTTATGGGTCTGGTAATTCATGAGAGTCTTTAAAACGAACTTTTCTCTTGTATCCATGTGATGTATTGCTTAAACTAGAAAATTATGATAGTTTAAACAAGCTTCTGCAATGAAATATTACTTATTTTATTCATTATCTGGTCTATCAAGTGTTCTAAAGTGTAGATGCAAGTTTTCTAAGAAGTTAATGGCTTCAAATTCTTAGAAGTCTTTTGAACAGATATTTGAAATTGCTGGTTTTATGGTCACAAGCATTAACTTTCAGTTCCTATAGCTTTATAGACAAAAAAAGTTACATACACATTACTGGTATCCTGTGGAAGCTATTTAATTTTAAAGACATTTTCTGCAACTTTCTTCAGTAGTAAGATTTCAAAGAAATCACTGGAAGTAATAGTTGAGAATTTAGAAACATTTCTCATTATAACATCCACCTAACCCATTTTTCTGTCCAATGGACTTCTTGACTTTTTGCTAAAAAAGACATGCCACACATACTCATTTTTAATTAAAAACAAAATAATTCCTCAGACTAAGTATGCAATAAGCAACATATATATTGCTAATTGGAAACTTCCTGGCAAAAGTTTTATCTTGATATGATATTTATGATGAGACAATGTGATGACAATGTGTTGAATGCAAAATATTTTGTTAGTAAATCTCAGGACTTCTGGTGACTCAGAAGAAGTAACACCAGGGACATTTTGGAATTTTGGAATCTCCATTCCCATAGCACACAGGCTTGATGCATCTACCCAAAACACAGCAATCTCCTGCTCCCATTGCTTTTGAAGTAACATAAGGACTTAAGAATTCATACATTGTGTCAGATCAAAGATATATCTAGGCCATGATCTTGTGGCCATTGCTGACTGCATAGAAAAGAGTGAAAACAGACCAAACATATTTGATGCTTTCCCTTAATATTGTCTCATCTTCCATCTATTTTCAGTTCAGGGATTTTATGAAGCAGATAGCTTTTCTATGTACTTACAAACATAAATAAATTTTTGTTCCATTAATTTGCCTAGCTATCCCCTTGAGTAAAAGTACGTTTTTAAACATCTATTATGTGGGATACTGCAGAGTCCAGTGAGTTTCTGGTTTGCTGAAAATCTTGAGAAAAAAGTTGAGGTCCTAAGAACTATAAACTCTCTTAATACAGGATGAAAGTAAGGGTTAATGAAGCACTAAAGGATTCATAATCAAAAAATCTAAAACTGACAGAAGTTTTTTTAGATGCAATTCTTTCCATTGATTTTACGCCAGCATAGCTGAAAATTTTAGAACCATGCAAAATGTTCAAATTTCCTACATTTAAATAAAATCATAAAAAATCATCCTTAATTTTTTAACTTAGACATTGTAGCTTCACCTGCCATTTATCTGGCATGTAATTTGGTATATAATCATATTATATACATTCTTGCTCTTCTATGTTAGCACAATTTTAGTAAACAGAATTTCCATCATATTTATCTCCTCTAATGCATTTCTAAGGCCTTCCTAGTCATGACTATGTCAGATGAATACTGTTGAAGTCATATGATTGATGAGTAAGTTAACAACTAAAAATTTTTATGGAAAAATTCTCCAGGCTTCTTGCAGAACATTCAATATGGAAGGCATTGTTATTTTTTCATGGCTTAATTACAGTGCTTCAAAAGACTGAGCACTGAACCAGCCCTTGCAAATATTTAATGACATCGATCTGCTAAAAACAGACACATACCTTAGGCTCCCATTGTTCCTTCTACCAAAACCAGTGTTACTTTCTAGCATTTTCCCCTCATTTAACTGGAGTAAAAATAGTATTCCTTGCTGAAATAAATGTAATGATATACTCTGCAAATAATTTTTCTTTCTTCCACCCTGAACCTCAAACCTGATGAGAGGCTCCTGGAAAGCAAATTCCTGTTGGGAACATTCGCTGATTAGAAACCAACTGAAAATGGGAACTTTCTTCATGCATAACCCCAAACTAAAACAGCTCTTCATGTCTTCTCAAGACTAAACATACGCTCACACACAAAGGAACAGGAACTTGGACCACGGTGGACAAGAGCACCACCTGGTGACGCCTTCCCTTTTGTTAACTTGCCCTGCTGCCGTGCACTGAGCCTGGCTGGTCTCCTCCTCAGTTCATGCTAGCATGGGAAGAGAATCAGCAATTTTCAAAATCCCCTTGGATCTTCCACGTCCTAATAAAAAAATGCTTCTTCAGGTGCCTTAACTTTCAACTACACTTTCAGGTCTTGAATTCTTGTTCTGAAATTACTTGGTTCTTTTTCCTCCCCATTTGGGAATATTATATACCGTCTGGCAAGGGTTTTCTCTTTTGAATATTCCAGAACTGAATTTCCATGATCAGCTCCATTTTGATTTTACACAGAATGCCAGGAAGCAATAATCTGGATATAAAAGGAGGAAGGCATTATACACAGACTGCCTGTGAAAAAAAGCATTTCTGGAAATGCATGTTTTAGACTACAAAATTCACAAGGACAAGATGATTCTAAAAAGAAATGTAGATCAAGAAATCCTTCTTTATCAAGTATTTTCAAGATTGTTTTTCACAAATTTTGCCCAAATCTAATAATTACTATGGCTGAAGATTGGACTGTGATGAAATTTATACTTCTAAAGATACCTACTTTTTCCTCTCTTCTGAGGTCTTTTTCTAGTAAAGATTCTTTATCCATAACTATATCTATATCCATAACATAATCCATAACTCTCTGAAGTCAACAGGATCCTTAATGGGCTTTGCATCAGCCACTAATTTACTTACCATTTGCCTAAAGGACACAGCTTTAACTGTAATTATTTTTCTGTCATTAATAGTCAACTTAATTTATACTCAAAATGTTCTAAAATGATTTTGTAAAAATGTTTCTAGTTTTAAACAATGGCAAAGATTTTGATTAATTTTATGATTACAAGAACAAATTAGCATGAAAGTAGGCTAAAAATTGCGAACATGCCTTTGATGATGAAAACTTCTGGGCTCCCTGCCAATTTAAAAAAAAAAAAAGAGAGAGGTTCAAGGTAAAGATGTTACTGTTTAGCTAGTGTCTGAGTCAGAATCTGGAAACAGAGAACCTTACATTTTGAGTCCTTACATATGCAAGAAGTCTTACTGGAATTAAGTGGGGCAAAAATAAAGCACTCAAAAAAAGGAGATGTTTCTCTAGCAGACAAAAATAAGATGCAGATAGACAAAAATTAGCTGCAGCACTTTTCAAGATTTGAATACTTTTGTACATATTGAGGTATATATAAGGTGTGCTGCTAAAATATATAGTATAATCACATATAACTTATTTATATGATTATATATGCTACATTTATACTCTGTGTGTGTCTGTTTATATGTGTGTATACATATGCACAAACACACAGATACACACACACTATGTAATTATTTGGTAGAAATTGTATATCGTACATTTTCAAAAGGCCCTAAAAAGTGTGTAGAGAAGAAAAATTCAAATAGGCACCAAATTAGGTTCGAGGCACCTCATATCTGTTTGTTTGTTTGATTGTTTTTCCAGAAAGAGCCAGGTATATAACAGTGTAGCCTTCTGAAGATAGTTGCATGGGGAACTACAAGCTTTTCAGGAAAAAAAATAGCAAAGGTCTTAGTTGCTTTGCAAGGAATAGTCATCTCTTATAGGTAGGAAGATATGTCACCATTTGGGAACATAAATTGAGAGCACCCTTTAGATTAAGAACCTGTGAAGCGATACAGCTGTGTTCTCCTCCCATCAGAGCAGAGGGTGTCAGGCACCTCTGACGAACATTTCTGCACTAGAAAGGGAAGGAGGAAGCATTTGTAATTAGGGCCCTTTTCTATTAAAAATTTATACAATGTGAAAAAGTTGCAGTAGGCAAAAAAGAGGGACTCACAAGGATAAATCGCTTGATAATCAGATCTTTTCCTGGGTCTGGAAACAGAACAGAATGGTCCCACCAGTTAGCTGAACAGCCTAATAAGAACCTTACACCCTTTTTGCTCAAGTTGTGTTCTACACATAACTGAGAAAATATTAGAGTAACTTTTTTTCTATTGACTTTTAAAATTAATCCTTATTATTTTACAGTTCTCCTGACAATTGTCCAGTGGTTCATGGCTGAAAAGTGTTTCTTGCATTTTTAATATGTCATATATATTGAAGAAAAAAAAAAAAGGTGCTCCACTGCATTTGAACAAGCAAATGCTTGAGACATGCTATATACTTCATGCCTTTTACGCCATAGTAAAATTTGCCATACAAAATAATGTTTTATTCTCTTTTTTAATCAGCTTATTCAAAACCTATAACTGCTCAGAGGAAATTAGATTAAGCTACACAGCAATGTGAATATTGGCTATCTGGGTCTATAACCATCTCAGAAGAAAGAAGATGCAAAATGTATATTAAAAATACACCTAATACTCGATATGATTAATTAATATCTACTACTTTTGATAATTAGAACTGTTATATGGTATTTGAACGCATATCCAGTATTATTCTCAAGAAAAATTGACATAGAATTTACTAAACTGTTAGGCCCATTCTTTCTGAAACATAGTATTTGGAAATGTTGTTGAAATAGCTTGTAACAGTATTAAACATGGAAAGTAATGAATGCAGAATTATTCTACCACAAACCACTTGTGGCAAAATATGACAGTGATCCAATCTATTACCTCTTTTATGTGAAACTCCAAGCAAGGGTCTCCATTTATTATCCTTGATTATCCATGTGTGGCTGCTTAATTGAATGGATTGCTGATACAAAAAACGTGTTAAAGGCTCTGTGTCTCAGAGACCTCCCAACCAGTTTAAAAAAGACAGTTACAGTGACATATAGTAACAAAACTAGGCCCCCAGGTTGCATCCTGGGTCTTTCAATTCATTATATAAATAATAGATTCAAGATGTAACTTCTTGGTAACTTTTCAAAAAGTAGAATATTTCATGTGAGAAATCCACAGCTTGCCCACTTGGAGAACTGACATTTCAAGAGAACCATTCATTTTGGGTGGTTTTTTTTCCCCTGAAGGGTGATCCAAATTGTGCAAACAAGGAAAATTTAGTTGTAACAATAGTCCCTATGAAACAGCTAACAGAGATGGACAGATGCTTCAGGAACAGTAAACTGTCCTTTTTGCTATGTATGATCACAACATGAGTGTGTCTCATCTGCTGTACTTCCAGATCAAGAATTCTGTAGTTTCCTAAAATTTATGAGAAAGAGTGTCCGTAATTTGTTTTTCCAGAACTAAGTGATGTTTTATCCAGTAGCTTCTCAGTTATTTGAACAATTGGAGATGAAACTCTGCTTTTTACAAGTGTGGTATGGACCACGAAGTCACCACTCCATTGCTCAATGAAAAACAAACACTGCATTTTCTTAAGTCATTATGGCACTGTTGGCCCTGAAGAATAATTTCAAGCTACAATAATAAGCATCACGTAACAGTTGGAATGGTTGATGAAAATTGTTTCTAACCTTAGATTTTTAAATATACATCACTTGAATCGCAGTAGAATTGCTTCACCTGTTTCCTACATCCCATTACTTCAAAAGAATTAAAAATGTACTTTGCTGGCAGTGCTAAGCATGACAGATCAGGCCTCACTCTATTTTCACATTACAGTAAACTAGGAGTAGCTCATGAAACAATGGATTTATACTGCTGTAAAACTGATGTAAGTGGGATAAGCAACAACAAGGCTCGGCACCCCATATGAAAGTGCTTGGAATGCCTCCAATAAAAAGGTCATGCTTCAGAAGGCGAGCTTGTTCTTTAGATGATGTGGTAATGGATGGTATAAAACCATAAAATGCTTTGCATAGACAAAATTCACACTGGCATAGTGGCTGAGATCCACACATTTGTGACCTCAACACTTGCCTGCTGCAAGAACGTCTAAACTACAAACCTTGAAGGAGCTCCTATTGCTGAAGGAAAAATGATTTGTTCAACTTTTAGAAGCATGTTTACAATATAGGTGCTTGGGTACCATGAAGATGGGCAGGGTATAGAAACCTAAGTAGAACTGGCTGCATCGCTGTGGAGCTCTGTCTTCTATACTAGCTTCATGCTAAATGTTGAGTCAAACCTAGGGTAAAGAAATATGGGATCATGATACGCAGAAATATTCCCGAGACTAACCAATGAGATTGCTACTTCTTTAACCACCACAGTCTCTGAGGAAATTCGCAATATACTGCACGATAAATCTCTCCGTGAAAAGAACAGAAATGAAGACAGGAGAGGACAGTGCTACCTCAATGTGGATCTCAGTGCTATGTCTGAACTCCGGAATAAACCACATTTTTCTCTCTTAGTTCAGCCACACACACACATGTACACACAGAGGGAAAAAACCCTAGCTTTTATTTTAATCAAATGTGCAAAGTACTAAGAAGCCACGGTGGACCTTGTGTGTACGTTTGCATGCAGTTTCAGGACAGGAGTCCCACTGAGAACAAAGGATGCACAGAATGAATGTCAGAAATGTTCATACTTTGTAGAACCAGTATTTCATATCAGGAATTTAAAAATAGAGAAAGACCATCTCTGTATGAAAAAAAAAAAATGGAAAAAGACCTAACGAAACAAAAACAAAAAAAAAGGAAGAGGATTTATTGTTTAGTAACTTCTGAATGTTACTGCAAAATAGCAAAACTGGGATGCTGTTTATGATTTAAGTCACCCACATTTCAGTAGCTAGCACACTAAATTGGTAATTGTTCACAAAAACAGCTAAAACATATCTGTTGGTTTTACATGTACTGGTAAAAGAGAACTGGCACCATAAAATACTAAACCCCACAAGTTTTTAGCTTTTCTGTCACATCTCAGTGCATTTAATATCCTTCTGTCATATTATTTATGACTTCACAAAGAAACCAGTTATTTCCCATTATCTCTTCAATAAATAAGTAAAGCAGAGCATGCTGCAGCGCTACAATTCGTTAATGAGATGCCTACAAAATCGTCACGGTGTCTAGTCTCAGAAGCTTGCACAGCATCTAACTATTAGAGTTCGCCTCAGCCCTGAAGAGTAATTGTGTTTTTTACACATTGATATGTTCCAACCTGACGGCTGAGACACACATTTTGGAGTGGATTACATAAAGTAAGTAAACCTTTCCATGACACATTTAACATTTAAAAAACCCAAAAATTCTAGCAGTGTTTTCAGCGTTCATTAACAATTCCACCAGTCTATCACAAGAGAGTTGCCTTCCTTTCTGATAGGAAAGCAGGTCAAAACTTTTACTTTGGATTTCATGTGGGAAAAATCCAACACTCCAGTCCCCATTGGAATGAGTTCTTTTACAGTTATGAACTAATGACATAGCAATGTTAGATTATATACTGTAAGACATAACTAGAATCCTGATCTGAAGCCTGCTGAAGAAAATGAAAGCCTTTCCATGAGCTCCTGTGGGCTTTGCCTCGAAACCCAAATGCTGATAGAAATAATTAACTTTTCCACCCATTTATCTACATTGCTGCTTAGAAAAAAACTGCACAGGTGAAAAATGTTTCTCTTCTGTATTAGATCAAAAGACTGTCACAAATGAAAAGAAACTTGCATGAAATTACTTCTACATTTAGAAAGACAAAATATTTACCAATATTTTTCAAATACAGTAGTATAGTTTCCCCTGTAGTTTCTAGTGTTCTTTTTTATCGTAAGACGTAGTGTTCACTATATATTTTTCTTTAGTTTTATTTGCTGTAGGTTCTCCCATTTCATTTCACTAGTTTGTAGTACAGTTCCATAATATTCCTCTACATCTTTTTTCTTCTAGCAATATTTTATACCTTGGAATATCATTTCAGCTGTGTTTTCCACTGTTTATTAAATGCACTATCAAAGACAGAAGATTTAAATGCTGTGAATTTTGTATGTTTTCCCTCTTTCTATTCAATTAGCAGAAAAATATTTACCCAGGATGCTTTAAAGACGTGTACAGAGGCTATTGTAATATAACCATCAAGCCTCAAGAGAATATCGGTACGCAAATTTTTCTGAGGTGACCTGTTCAATATATTCTGTGTCCTTTCTCCTGAGAAAGACGCTGTCACTCTGTTTGAGTGGACAATGCCATTAGGAAAAAGCATTTTGGCGAAAGAAGCTTGAAAATGGAATAAGGAGCAGTTAAACTGCATTACATCATTACAAGGAACAGGACCCCAAATCTGGAGGAAGGGGAGGAAGAAAAAAAAGAAAAAGAATTCATAGCTCTGACATCATGGTCAGTTCATTTTGCTGTCCCAGAATGGGATCCAAGTAGAAAGTGAAGACACTTTTGGTGTGTGCGTGCAGGTTTTTGCACGTGAGTTAGTGTTGAAGCAGTCATTGCAGTCATTGCAGTCAATGAGTCTAGAGAGTGATTTAGCTCACCCGAAAATAGGCACATATATTTGAGCATCTCACCTAGGCTCATATTTAGACACTCCTCAATTCTGTTCTCTTTTTCTTCAAGTATGTGATTCAAGAGGAACAGAGAAAAATCAGCATTATTTATATATTAGATAAGGAAAAAGAAATTTCTCAGGCAGAAAAGGGAATCAGACATAAGATGATTGGTAAAATTCCTGGAAGAGCAAATGCCATCAGAAAAACTTTTTTAGTCAACAACCCATCTCAGGCAATGAGGATAAAGATATGTGTTTATCCACAAAACTCATTTACACATGCTATATGATTACTGTTTAATAAGCCATTTCCTTCCAAGAAGCAGTTGTGAATATGCATAAAGTCACTCATGCAGTGCATCCATACCAACAAAGCTGCAACGTGCTCTTAAATGGAATGAAACCTAAGAATAAAACCTACTCTCTCTCAGTCCTTCTTCCAGGATTTTCAGAGTATTGGCATTCGTGTCTCACATCAGAAAAAAATTAACTGCAAGTTTATTTGGTTTTCATTAAATAAATTATTTAGCTAATGGTCATCATGTATGGGAGGAACCTAAGAAAGTGTGGGCCTTCTCACTGGGAGTGATGGATTTTAATGTGGAAAGGCAAGCAAGCATAGAAGTGCATATTATAATCATTGTGCTGTTGATACGTATGGGTCTTAGGCAGCCATTCATTTTAACTGATTGTTTGGCAGATTCTTGTTAGGGAACTGAGTATTTCTTCTTTATGCCCATTTTATATATGACCTTACCCTAATATAGTTAAGCAGGACAATCCCAAAGTATAGGCAGAACTATCAGTTTATAAGTCCTTTATACCAGCAGGATAATAAGGAGATATAATATATAGCACATTTTTCACCAACTATTTTAGTAAACAGATCAACCAACAGATAAAACCTTTATTGCTCTAAATAGCACTGTTATACCAGTCCAAAATTAGTTACATCAGGCTCTGGCTGTCATGTTCTCTGATGCTATTAATGTGTGATATCCTTTCAAGGTTGCCTAAAATTTTCTGGGAGTTAACGAGACTTTGGTAAGCTAAGGAAAAAAGTATGCCAACTTATTCCCCTTTTAGCGGTAAGAAACTCTGAGCAAATTCCCTACTCCAGTGTTGATTATGACCAATTTCGGTAAAATACTCGGGGGGGGATCCCGTGTATGACTCAAGCTCCATGTTACCAGAGGAGACGCTGTATTATTTGCCTCCCATAAAGAGTTTCCTCTTGATAAACTGCTGACAGAATAAACCTGTTACATCAGAAGTTGGAGTCTATTATCTTACTGTCTTTCTGATGATGAAACTATGCTTCAATAAATATAACTAAACTCTATCTTTTGCTTTTTTCACCCTAGCTCAGTATAAGGTAATACAGCAATATAGCAATACCTATGTTGCAGGAATCCCTGTTGCACTGCCATGGAGTTTGGTTTAAATCCTTAGAGTTTGAGATAATTCAAATAAATAATTGCTGTTCTGGTCAATATCATGCTAAAGCTGTTCATACACAAGCTTGATGCAAAGTCCTCTTAGGTCAAATCCAAGTCTCTGATTGCCATGGGCTTTGGATCAAGTGAATAGCACTAAATCCTGCAAGGCATTCAGCACTCCCAGGTGCTGCAGCATTTATTCATCTTCCATTGAAATGCTTATTAAATTTAAATGTTTTGCAGCTGACATAAGTTCTCATCACCCTGTAGATTACGACCTTTGATTATATAAATAGCTCAACAAAATAGAGATGTAAGAAATAACTGTGAGTTTAAAGCAGCTGGTTTTTATTTGCCCAGTTCTCAAGCTCTATGATATTCTTGGACCCTCTGAACCTTTGGTACTTAAGAATAGCTATCTTTTATCCATTGCCCACAGTTCTTTAAAAGCATTTAGGACAGAAGTATGAAACAGTTTATTTCCCTAATCTAAGCCTGATCCAACCCACAGTTAAGTAATTTCCATTAACTGAGAACATGAGAGGGCAAGATGAAGGAGTCATTTAGCCCAATCAGTGGCCAGAAGCAAATGACATGGGTAGGACATAAGCAAAGGCAAGAATACAGTGATACTTCCCCCATTATAGCTTCTCGGCTTTCAGCAGTCTGCAGCTTAAGGACTTCCCAAGGCAGATGTTGTAACTTTTGTATTTGATATGCATTGGTGGATATTTTGCCATTAATTTTTCTAATTGTTTTTTCAGTCAAAAACGAATGGAACAGTAATGCTGGAACGTGGCCTTTCATGATAAGATTAAATTGTTCTTTCATAGCATTGTTTCTTAAAATTATTCTCCATTCCACGTATGGATGAAAAGTCAAAATTGCTTTGAACTGAAATCCCAAAAGCAATTCAGATCAAACAATCCAAATGTATCATTTAATTTCAAATTTTTGTTTTTACATTTCTAAACAAAAAAAAAAGAATAAAAAATAAGTGGTTTTCATTCATAGATTTTGGAAACGGGAAATTCATAAATTATATTTTCCAACTACATTTTGCTTTTATCAAAGTCTCACTTAAGAAAAAAAAGTTCAAAGATTCCCGAATAGATTTTCTATTACCTTACATGGCAAGAGCTCTTGATGTTTTATTGTGAAACTTCTAGAAGAAATATGAGGATTCTTTTGGAAAAAGCTCTAGATATTTAATTGAATATATTCACCTTATCTTGCTATTATCTTAGTCTGACTGCAAAAGTTCTTGGCACTTTTTATAATTCTCTGATCAAATTCAGTAAACAGAATCAGTAAATAAGTTACCAATTCTTATATTATAGTAATGAAAACTTGTGAACGGGTATATTGCTCTTCCACCTCGCACCACAAACCTGTCGTAGTGAACCTGACTGGGAGACCACAGTACATGGAAGAGTTAGTGATCCACAGAACAGTGAAACTGAGTAAGCATGGTAGGCCTGTGCTACATGTCCATCCTGGCCTTCAGGCTGTGCTGTGCTGCACAAATACCTTGTCCGCAGAATAAACCTGACCAGATCATTGAAACAGAGGAGCCTGCAGGCAACTCAGTACCGGTGATTATGCCACCTGTGTGGCCTTGCCTTCATCTAAAAATGCAGCAAGAAGTTCTAATGAGAACATCCTTTATGAATAAAGTTGGTTTATTGTAAAAACAATAAATTATATAATAGCACAAAGGACCAAAAAGGAGGATCTTCTCTCCATGGACAGGGTCTGTGCCGCGTGCCGTGAAAAAATCCATCTGATGCTACATGAATGCATGGTTCCCAGCATCTGAAGGGACGTAAGATTTACTAGCTATCTACAGTCCTCTTTTACTCTATCGTGTTAAAACAGCTGTTTTATTAAGCCATTTGTTGTTGGGCCTTTCTTGTCGAGATCCAGAAAGAATCCTGCACCATCTCTCTCACCTCACATCCCACCACCCCACACCGGCACAGAACACCAGCCACCATCAGGCTGCTCTCTTGAAGGCCTAGCGATTCAGATTTCTAACACTGTCTTCATCTGTTTCTCTCCAGCAAACCAGTTAGGTAAGTAATTTCTCTGCAGACATGTTGCATGGGTCCCTGTTCTCAATTTGTTTCTTAAGACAGTGGAAAAGTGGTTGACATATTAAAAATATCACTTCAAGTCTCAGAAAGTATGTAAATAAACTTGTCTTCATACAAGTACTTGTTCCAAGGACAACTTAGAATTAAGCAAGAAGATTAAGAAAGAGCCTACATTCTCTCCCATCAACATCATCACTCTTCAAGCTTGTAAAAAGCATTTACTTGAACAGCAAATGGAAGGAGCACTATTTTTTTAAATATAATTAAATCAAAATTAATTTCCCCAAATTGTGAAATAACCACTGTTGCCCTCAAAGGAGAAGCAAACTTTCTGTAGTGGTGCAGTGGTGCAGGATAGTACTTTTGCTTTAGAATTTGTTTGGAAGTTTATGATAAAGCTGCCCAGTTGAGGGAAAAAAAAGAGGAAATATTATTTCTTCTGCAGTTTATTCATCCCTTTCCACAAAAAAAAAAGTTTAGTATGCCATTTAATGCATAAAGGAACATAATTTCATGAAATCTTACACAAAAGAGAAACATACTGCAGGAAATGTGGTTATTTCACACTAGTATAGAACTGTACTAGCTGGCAAATTTGAGATTTGCTGCTCTGGAAAAGCAGAACATGAAGACGAACTAAAATGAGTTAAATCAAATCATTGTTGATAACAGGATTTCATACCAAATTACAGAATTTCCTCACCAGACAGATTGGTATGATTTGCAGAGAAGTGAACAAAGTTCAGAAGGTAAATGAGAAAGACATAAACTCTGAAGCAGTTTTGACTGTAACCCTCTCTCATGGCCCTCAAGCTTTTGCAGTGCTCCAGTCTGGAGGCAGCTTTAAAGAAAATGGTAATTTTTAAATTGAATTAAATATGAAAATTAATACTGCAATGAGGAGAGTGTCCCCACTGAAATTTATTTTAGTGTGTCTCTAAGATTTTCAGTCTGCTTCAGAGCTATGCATTGGCAATGCCTAACTGCAGTCTAGAGCTCTGACACCTCCTGGAAGACACTAGAATAATGGCATGGGGGAATATGCCTGACACCTCTCCATTGGGGCACTTTAAAAATGGACAGTGGTGAAACAGTTAACAAGACCAACATGTGAATCCGTCTTTAGGTTTCCCATTCAGAAGAACAGGAATAGTTTACAACCCTTTGAAGTTAAGATTTTCAAGCTCTCCATATCTTAATTCAAAAGTAATGCTATTTGAAGAATGACTTCTTTCCTGCAGAAAATTACAGTGGATACTTACTTAAATGTTTCTTTCAGTTTTCTAGAGGCTTCTTCTAAACCAGCAGAAACATTAAAACTCCTTATTTTTTTTCAAATTTACATTTTTTTCGTGTTGTTTGGAAAAGGCCAAAAAATTGGCAAAAGCACTGAAGTGGCCTTGAAGGTTGCACAAAACAAGAATATTTTGAGTTTAAATGTAGCAGACACATTGCCTTTTTGGTAAAGTGGGAATTGTCATCAAATCCCAAGCACGTACTCTGCTATGATCTTTGAAAGGAATATGTTATGGGCCTTTCAGAGTTGCATAACTGGGAACAAGGAGACTAGACCAAACCAGATAGACACGGAGGTTGGGATTTATCTCATCCATTTCACTTGGTATTTAAATATTTAAGTCTCTGCTAATCATAATAAATTTCATTTATACTCAGTGCAGAGGAATGAGCACCTCCAGATGCCTGCTTCTCTTCATTACCTCCTAAGTGAGACAAGGATGAGTAGTTCAGAAGGATTTAACTTTTGGAGGAGTAAGTTAAGGCTTATAAATACCTCCCAGAGATGGTAAGCAACTGGCAGAGAAATGTTTGAACTCCACCTCCAGATTCTTCTATAATAATTCTATTGTACAGTATGTCCTGATTGTCTCCTTTAAAAAAAAGGATGTCCTACTTGTCTCCTTTAAGAGAGTTGTATGTCCTGATTGTCTCCTTTAAAAACCCACACACCTAAGATACGATCTATAAATTCTATAGCTATATCCTTCCACACAAACACAGGGACTGGGAAAAGAACTGTATACAGACAACATGAAAGGCTTATTTAAGGAAAACCTTTCTGCTGTATTCGGATTTGTTTGCTTTGAAAACAAAGGAACTTCTGAGTATAGCTAGGGAGCTGGAAAATAGGTATCAGAAAGTATATTAAGGCAAAAGATACACCACTGACACTAAAGAGATGAACCAACCTGTTTTTAGCCTTTTGATATGAGTATCCTTCAAACCCACTTATGTGGATCCAAACCAATAGTTCAAACCGTTGCCCTGTCCAGTATTCCACATCATCTAGCACTTTTCTCTGTATTTATTTAATTTGTTTGCAAAGACGTAGCAAACACTGCACACTAAATGTGGTGACTACATAGAGAAATAGGGAAAGCTCACATGCCTTCCAGAACAGTGTTGCAAAACCCACAGCCTCTTTCCTACTGCATGGCCAAACCCACTGTAAATCCACTCCGTGGGTCACTGCCTGACAGACGTCGTGCTGTACTCATGCTGTGAAGAGCGCTCGGGGCAGAGAGTGGCCGGAAGGCAGTTGCATCCAAAGGGATTTGTGCAGTTCTCCAGGCACTCTTTTCTGTCTTCTCCTAGAGACCTGAAACAAAACTGGTTCCTATCTCCCCCTCCCACAACTAGATTTTTATCTTACATGTGTGCACTGCTGCACAAAGGTGTCTGTATTTTAAATCATTGGTCATGTGTGCCAGACACAACTAGTCAGCATCATCTGTGGTCTGCAGTTGTGCCTGGCCCCAGAGGAGGAGAGAGGCTGACGTGGCTCTGCTGGTACGGCAAGAGGCTGAACCGTGCTGAAGGGCTCACCAGCATGACTAGCAACATTGCTTCTCCCATGCATGATTTAATGCATTAAATTTCAAAACGTTGGGGCTTGGAAGGAAAGAAACTGTAGGTTAAATGAATGATAGTGGTTGCAGTCTTTCAGCAGCTACCATTTCTGCAATGATCTGACTGACATGGGGTGAAGGGAGAGGTGCCAGAAGTAGCACATGGTCCAAGAAGGATAGCGTATGTATCACATATTACATGTTTTTCTGTAAGGAGCTTCCTTTATAATATTACCTCTAAAACTCAGCACCTTTTGACACAAATTAACATCCTGTAGGTTAATTACTGTGTTCACAAGCAAATCAGATAAAACTTGAGCTTCCCTTTCACTTGGAAAATAACTAATACCGAGCTTGTCAAATCATTAAGCCAGTCTGTGGATAGATTTACTCTAAATTGTCTGCGGGGAAGCTTCAATTTGTACTCTTTGAAGTTTTCCATCCAGGTGCCAAAAAGGTAACTACTAACTAAATTCTCTATCACTGTAGAGTTTACAATGCAAATATTCAAAGTTTAATTTTATATAAATACATATGAAATAAACTCAAGAAATAGCTGCACCTATAACTTATCTAGCTCTCATTAGGAGTATGAGAATAGGTGTATATACTCTGTTTGTCTAGTTCTGCCTGTCCCTAGTCCTTGATATCCATGTCTCAACATGGATTTGATCAACTGATGTAAACAAATGCATCAGTAACTAAAGCCAACCAAAAAGCTTAGAAAAGCTAAAAATTCTCAATTCTGTAAGTAATACAACATACCGTGGTATGTAAATTACAAAGTTGCTGTTAAAAAGAGTTGTTACTAAAGATTTTTTGGTACTGCTGTGCTTTCAGTAGAAAGGCCACAATTCTTAACCTGCTATTTACCAACAATGAAGTGATTAGATATCCTAAAACAAAAAAGTATATACCCGCTTCACAGTCAGATTTAGAAAGCATCTTCAACCTCTCTGCTTTTCATTCCTCTGTGGGAAGCAGAAGAATTTGGGGATCAGCATGTTGCAGCTGTAATCCACTGTGTCAAAGAGCATCAATTTTGTTCCTAAGCAACCCTGCACAGTGCAGTAGTTGCTGTCCATACCTGATAAGGATGCTCAGGGAATTCTTAACTGGCTGCAAGTGGGAGAGATGAAAGTTGCAGAAACTGAAAGTAAGGCCACTAACACAGTAATAAAATTCCTCTTTTGGGTTATAAAAAAGGGGGAGATGAACAGTAACAACAATGAAAAGTAAAGGATCCCACTTACTTTACATATGCTCTCATACAGAAAACTCTTTTCGTTCATCTTACTGAAAGAAGCAAAGAGTTGGGATGCAGCAGACACTTTCAGACTGTGAGCTATTATACAATGTTAAATTACGTCCTTCACACCCTCAGTGTCTGACTCTCAGCATTTCACAAGGAATGCCTGGATGGCCAAGCTTGCAAGTGGTAACTTGAAAGACTGTTCCCTGTGTATCAGCCAAAATATTTTGAGAATCTGCCAGTACAATGCAAGAAAACCCATGTCTCTGGATACACATTTGAAGAAAGTTGGGGTTTGGCCTTGAAATAATTTTTTTTCAAAATAATAATTAATCAAAGCATGTTAATGTATTATCATAAAACTAGATCATTATAAATACCTTTATGGAGTTTCACTTTTTTTTTTTTAATCCAAGGTGATTTAAAAGTGTAGTGGAATATACTTACTTTATTTTAATTTACCAAAGTACTCAGACTAATTAAATAAATTCCTAGAAGTTTATATTGTCTGTTATACCATAAGAAGTTTTATCTAAGGAAACTGAGTCTTCAATAATCAAACAGCCAAATTTATTTATGCGGATACAGATTTTACAACATTTTTGTTTTAATGTTCATATTATGTTATATTAGATCATATTTTGAAAAAATATACAAGTGTTCTTAATATTGGGAGTTCTGCTTCATATGTTAATTTTTTATTTGAAGCTTTAGTGCAAGTGGTAGTTAGTACAAAGCTGGGCTAGACACCATCTGGTTAAGAGCCAACTCACAAATCACAATGCCTCCTCAAAGAGAAAGAACTGTGATACAAGATGCTTACCTCAAGAAAATAACTTTTTATACAAAGAATCAGGAAAAATCATGGAAATGTGTTTTAAAGATGTTTCATTTAGGAACACAGAATAAGGTAAAAATCAACTAGCAGAGCTAGAGACCATGCTTACAAAGCTCATATTACTGCAAAAAAGAAAAAGCAAATGCAGGCAAAGTACTTCTCAAACCTCCCACTTAAGTCTACAAACAATATACATAAAAAAATCAAATAGAGACAAAATAAAAATATTTTCCTGTACACCAGAGAAGGGAGTGAATTTGCAGTGGTCAAAATTGAGAATTACGGTTTACCTTTTCTTACCACACATCAGCATCTTAACAAATTTATTGTATATAAGCTAAATATGAGACCTATCGAAACCAATAAATCCTCAGGTTGGATGTTTCTTTGAAAAAATGACATCTCCTACCTGACACTGTTTTATAATTTTACATCCAGTTTCTAAAAACATTTTCACTAATTTAACAATATCTGCGTGTCATAACTCACATTTCTTACATATCTTTTCATGCTGAACTTTTGGTTTGAAAAACACAGAGACAGAAAATTAGGATCAAAAAATATATTTTCCCTTGGATGCTTTACATTACTCTTTCAGTCATATTACCTTTTTTTTTTCCCTTGGATTACTTATTCCTCTTTCCTAAGAATACCATACACACAACACTCTATCTCCTTCTACAGTATTATGTGAATATAGGGCATATTGTATTTTAACAAGACCTGAACCCTTGTAAGATCCATTTGAGTCTCATAGGGGTAGGACATACCCAGAGTCTCAGTACAGTACTCTACTTATCCTATCTGTTATTCTTGTGCACATAAGGCTATGTTTTCTAAGGTGACTAGGTAGCTAGTTTCCCAGATTACTCGCTTTCAACTGTTCTCCTTTGTGTTTCTAAGCACCTAAGCCTCTTTTGAGAATGCAAGCTGGGTGCTTATCTGCATCTCCAGATACCTAAATGCCTCTAAAAATCTTCCTTGCAGTGTTTGGCTCCTATAAACTAAGAAACCCAGGAGATCTCTGTGTCTGTAAGACTTGACTTCACCGTTAAGCCAACCAGATCAAAGAAACCAGTAACATGGATGAAACTGAAAACCCGGGGATGAAATGCAAAATACTGCTCCTAAATACTTTAAATATGCAAAATTTGACTTTGTTCATACTAATAACATTTTTCTAGGTTTTTAGGCAACCTCCCATTTTCTATAACAGTGCAGGATCAAGCCCTAATTAAGTTCATTTACACAGTGGCTCCAAAGGCTTTCACCTTCAGGATGGAGACCTGCAGACAAGTAGGGAACAATATTGTGCAGTGGAATATAAGAAAGGAAACTGTTTTTCTAAATACACAAAGAACGCGATTGCTTATGTTGTAGTTTAACCCCAGCCAGTAACTAAGCACCACACAGCCGCTCGCTCACTCCCCCTGGGGTGGGATGGGGGAGAGAATCAGAAGGGTAAAAGTAAGAAAACTCATGGGTTGAGATAAAGACAGTTTAATAGGTAAAGCAAAAGCCACGCACGCAAGCAAAGCAAAACAAGGAATTCATTCACTCCTTCCCATTGGCAGGCAGGTGTTCAGCCATCTCCAGGAAAGCAGGGCTCCATCACGTGTAACGGTTACTTGGGAAGACAAACGCCATCACTCCAAACGTCCCCCCCTTCCTTCTTCTTCCCCCAGCTTTATATGAGCATGACGCCATATGGTGTGGAATATCCCTTTGGTCAGTGGGGGTCAGCTGTCCCAGCCATGTCCCCTCCCAACTTCTTGTGCACCCTCAGCCTACTGGCTGGTGGGGTGGTGTGAGGAGCAGAAAAGGCCTTGACTGTGTGTAAGCACTGCTCAGCAGTAACTAAAACATCCCTGTGTTATCAACACTGTTTCCAGCACGAATCCAAAACACAGCCCCTACACAGCCCCTATGTTTTGTACTAGTACTAAAGTTTTACTATGTTTTAGTACTAGCTACTATGAAGAAAATTAACTCTATCCCAGACAAAACCAGCACAGCTTATATGAATAATATCTTTGTACCTTTAATACTTACACAGATAGCAGTCTTTTAATGTTTTGTCAGCTTTTGTAAATGCACTTAACTGCTAGAATCTGAACTGATGGTAATAGGAACTCTGTACTGATGACTGCGTACATGAAGATATGCCTTCTAATAATGTATAAGGTGTGTTTACGGTGGTGTGAGAAAAAGAATGCAGTCTCATTTTAATTTTAATAGAGCTGAATCTTGTTGGATTTTTTTTTTTAATGAAGCTACAATATTCTAGGACTGATGTATTGGTCACACGATCTTCATATGTGCACATTTTTAAATCTGAGCCTTCACACACCAGATACCTGAGTAAATATTTGTATCCAGTATTTTTCTACAGAACACTTACACCTGTTGCACATCAGGTGCTCTAGTCAAAAGCACTATTTTGTATTTCATCTCAATTCACATTTATTTAAGTCTATGCTGTGGAAATAATGCAAATTTCTTTGTGTACTTCAGTGAAAATGGATTTTTTTTTTGTCAAACCAAAACCCACAACTTTTTTACTTAACAGGGGGATTATAAAATATTACCAGAGGCACAGGAAGATCAAAATCCTATGTTTCAGCAAAAAATACGTAAGAAATAATGGTAGGCTACTAATTGTGATACGGGTTGAAGTCCAAGCACGGTAACTATTATTGTTCCAGGAAATGTAGCATAGAGCTATCATCTCAAAGCACTGTCTATGAATTTAAAAACCTTTCCTCCACTGCATGAGCAATGCAGAAAAAAGATGTTTTAAAGACTTTGTCTTGCACAAAAATCTGTGCTCCCATCTATTGCCTGATAAATGATAGGTACAGAAATATACAGAATCTTTTCCATCACTCTGTCAGCTCTGTTGTCAGGTAACTGATGAAACCTGATAAGGCTGAATCTAAATTTTGTTTCTGTATTTCTAATTTATATTCCCTCTTTTGAACAATCTATCCACTTAACCCCTGCTGAACCAGAGTCTTCTCTCATCAGTTTACCATGATGCAAATTATGAACTGCTGCCAGTGGACTATAATGGCGTAAGAATCAAGTAATAGGAGTAGTTCATTAGACTTTCTTTCAAATGTCTGAAAAGTTAATTGTCACCCTGAAGTTGCAAGACGTTCTCAACTTATGTTGGATAATAATTTTATTTCTGTAGCATTTGTAAGTTCCCATGTTCAGAAATACAGTTTCCATTTCCAGATTTTTTTTGCACAGTAGCACTATTTCTAATACTGTATTCATAGATTTATATGGCTTTTATATTGCAAATTTTTCTTCTTAGACAGAGGCACAATGATGTGAGTCAAGTACAGATTGTCATCACTCAGTTTGAACTTCTTGGGTTCGATCACTTAAGGATTTTACTAAAATCACAGTATTCACTGAGGATTAGTTGAATGATAAGCCATAATTAATAGATCAGGCACCAGTCATAATTACTCTCTGAGACGATTTGTTCTGCTGTACTACGTCAGCATATTTCCTTGCTACATCCTGGCCCACACCAATCTCATTGTTCTTATTCTTGACTCACAATAACAACAAGGAAACAAAATTCCATCTGTTTCCACCAAAGGAGCAAATAAATGAGATTCTGAGCAGAAAGATCTTTTTGTTAAGCATCACCTTCATGCGCTTCATAGCTGAAATAAGGAAATTCATGCTCAAGAAAAATGAGCAAAGTAAACTATCTCCTGTTCCTCTAAGAGATCTTCAGGATTTTTTTGAACAGGAAAGCTGGTCCCCAGTACAACTAAATAAGAATATAATGACTCCTGTCCTCTGTCAAGCCAACAACAGCCCAATACAGTTTGAGTAATCTTTTTATTAGAGAACAAATAGTATTTTTTCACTGCCATCAAAATGACCCTTACTTTTCAGTATTTCAGATTCTCCCTGGAGCCTTTTTTGCATATCTAGTAATGTGCTTTGAAGGTGATTACACTACACTTTGTCCCTCCTCTGTTATATAGTATTCTAACTATTCAGGCTAAACGTCTCTGCTGTGAAGAGAAAATAGATTGAGACATCAAACACATTCGTAAAATACAAAATTCACTAGGTTGTATACAAGAATAAAAAAATAGAAAAATGCTATTTGAAACAGTGTTGAAAATATCAAACACAAAATGAAGGAATGAGCCAATACGTACGTACGAGATAGAGAAATAATATTCCAACTTTGCTAATATTTACCTTTGTCATACTCATCATAAGAGAATTTCTAAACTTTTAATGAAATTGTTCACAAAAAAGATTTCTAATTTTGTGCTCTCTTGTTAGATTTTATTGAACTCAATTTTTTTAATACAAGTTTGGAAGAGATGTATGTTTTCAAACTAGCACGCAGAGATGATACAAAACTAAAGGCACTCATAACAGTCAGAAAAGGAAAACAAGATAATATGTGTGGCATTTGGGAAAAAAGTGATGCTGTGGAAATTTTATGATGCTCATAAGGAAAAAATCTATCAAACAAAGGTCAGAAAAAAACCCTATTATGACGAAAGTTCAGGTCAAATGAATGACAATGAGGATGAATGAAAGATTTGATCTAGTGGTGAAGGATGAATGAGGAATCTGGAACAAAGAAGCAGAAAAAATAAAGCCAGAAGAATCTTAATATGAACATTAAACTCATCTTGAACAAGGGAGGAAAGGTGCCAAGCCAACAGACAAATCCCCAAACAGGAAGACTGTGGAAAGTGGTAGTTTGAAAGAAAAGTAAAGAAAACAAATAGATGGAATATACCCATAGGGGTGCAATAAGAATGGAAAAGGAGTGAAGATGGGAGAGAATAGAATGTGCAGGAAAATGAAATCCATTGCCCTATTCCTCTGTTCACCGTTTGAGGCTTTCTGTTGTCACATCCAGTCACCTGTTCGATTATAAAGTCTTCAGGGAATTTGATATATCTTAGATGGGATTCCTCATACATTATGGGCTATATTAACAAATAATGAAAATGAATAGTTGCTTTATCTTTTCTGGAAGACACACCTCTAGTTTATACAGTCAAAGAAAATAAATGAATAGTCTTGTGTTTAAGCTTCCCTTCATAAAGTATTACGCTCACCTACAAAAGTATTGCACGACTTGACAAAGCTACCCAATGTAAAGCCTATAAGTCTATAAGTTTAATATAGCAGTGAGATTGCTTTAGAACTAGTCACAGAAGAGCACTGTGTTCCTTATTTAAAGTATAACATCTTTATAAAACATAAACTACACTATAGCTCTGCCTGATTTGAGAACAAACATTACCCTTATACCATCAAAACTTTACCAGCTATTCCAGCTCATTTGCTGGCTACTGACAGGGCAGAAGGAAAGTTACTAGATTATCATGTTATGAGGTGACAGCAGAAGGTGATCATAACTGTGTCATGATGGGTGTAGATGTTCACAAGCCCACATGGAAGTCTGCTAGTCCCAATTTAATAGACTTGAGCTTTTTTTCTCTGCCAGGTTTTACACTACCCAGTTGCATGACCTTTAATGCCCCTAACTTCTATGCTTTTCATTGTTATCTTGAATCTCCACAAACTGCTTTGTGACCTCTTTCAATTTTATTCTCTTGTCCCTTCTTGTCCTGTGTCCCTACTTTACTTTTGCTTTTGCTACAAGTAATACTGATAAAACACTAATTTGAAATTCGAAATCAGACAGCTCAGTTGCTGGCAGAGTGCATGCTGTTATTCTAGAGTCATCTTTCTCTCTTTTCTCTCTCTCTTTCAGCATTCATCTCTTTCTCACTCTCTCTTTCTCTCTTCCTTTCCTCCTTTCTTCCCTTTCTTTAATTTCTTTCATATAACTTCTCTGTGTACAACTATGTACTACTTGAGTTGAGCAGTCAAGAACAGTTAATAGCTGGGATATCCTTGGAGGCTAAAATGTAGTAATATTTGAAGTCACTGGCATTCTGCAGAGGAAAATGTAATCTATGCGTTTTAGAGACACTTTAATTGCTCAGCAATCATGCAGAACTGAGAAATATAGCTCTGCTTCCAAGATAATAACTCCCCAAATAGCAAAGGTCGCTTACTCAATACCCTTGCTATCTAGCAAAATATGAGAATGACACCAAGACTCAAAAACTCAACTTTATGTTAATCTATTATTCAGTATTAGATTTCATGTATTTTTGTAATATTTCACATAACCTGCTGTGTGCTACTGTCATTTAAATCATAAAGACTTCATCTAGCTTTGTTGCTAAAAGAAAAAAGTTGTTCATATACAGCCCATTTATATAGCCCTAATTCAGCTAAAACTAAAATTAAAAGTGAATGGGAGTTCTACAGTAGTAAAGACATGAGAAGCTTTAGCACAGAGAAAAGGTAGTAGTACTAATTACAATCAGCTTTCACTGACCCTTGCTGCTTTTCCTTTTAATTTGCCTCTCTTTTTGTGTAATTATTCTGTCAACTAAAAAGAGTTCAAAGCTTTTATTATGTTAATTCGATTTAAATTATTCATATGTATTTAACATTTAAACATAATCTTTATATGGTTGTCATGATGTTATTAAAAGGACATCATCTAGCTAATGCATTGATTAAAGATTTCCCAGAAATTTGTGATGTCTGTCATATCTGAACTTCAGAGGGTGAAACTTTGGATCTCTGTACAACCTGTTCAAAACTTTCTCTGTGCAACCTACCTCAAAAAAGGAGTCAAGCATGAGTGTATTCTTTTTAAGCCTTCTTCTTCCCCTCCGGACCTAAATATTGTAGGGCTGCATACTTGAAAATAGGTTCTTAGGCTCTATTCAAAGATATTTTTAATGATGTTCAAATCTCATCAGTACTTTTGAAGATTTTACTCAGTGCCATACCTCAGAACCTGCAACTATAGAATAATACTCATTTTTTGGTGAAAGAAGCAAACAAATCATATTAATGCCAATAGATACCATAC
Organism: Aptenodytes patagonicus; assembly: GCF_965638725.1. NCBI lineage: Eukaryota > Metazoa > Chordata > Aves > Sphenisciformes > Spheniscidae > Aptenodytes > Aptenodytes patagonicus. The sequence continues at coordinate 26,499,962 of NC_134949.1, forward strand.
CCATCTCATAATCAATTGCAAACTGCCCATAAAACTGAAGACAAAATTATGTTCAGTACCATGGACAAGTACTGCCCAAACTGTGTCCGTAACAGTGAAAACAACTTACTCAAAAAACACCTTTCGTTACAAAAACCCACAGAGCAGCTCCTGCTCTTTTATAATAAGATTATACATTCTAAATATTGGTAAATTCTTAAGACCTAATTTGTTGAAATCATCACAGTTCTAATTAAAAATATGTGGCAAAAAGTTATCAGCATCAGAAAATACAGGACTATGGAACTAGTTAGCATGCACGACTTGTTCCTTCTGCTAACTTGTCCCTTCAGTTTGTCACTACCAGAAGAAAATAAAAACCAAAAAAACCCAGGAACCTAAAATGCAGATTAAAATCCCCAAAGCTCTTGTCACTCCTTTTTAGCATAACTTGCCCTTACAAGTAGTATGAAATATTTACAATGCACTATATTTATCTTCATTTGTTATATCATGCTGAAGATAAAAGCTCTGTATAAAAAATGGTGGCATGACAGTCCCTTTATCTTTTTCAATATTTGGTTATGTGCGTTTCCCAACTAAATTACAATTGCACATAATAAATCGACTTCTTCATAATAGTTTAATAATGCACTTTCATTTTGTTACATTTAAAAGTTATACATGTTTCATAAATCTCAAAAGTCCCAACAGATGTGGCAAAATGTTTGACTAATAAAATGATGGGCTTTGTCTTCATGAAAGTGAAAAGTTTGTCTTTTAGCATCTGTAATTATTAAATAACTAGACAGTTTCTAATGAATCAACAAATTTTCAGTTTCACAGATGATACTCTACAGCTCAAAATTAAGAATAGGGCAAAAAATTGCCTTCTCAAATTAGTCAACCTTCTAAATCCCTGTTATAATTACAGACAAATGCATTTTACAACTTGGTGCACAGAATCAGCTGGTACAATATTACCCTGGTATCAGAGACTTTACAAAATAATACTATCTCCCATCTTTCCACTAAACTGCATTGGGGTCTAATGTCAACAGTGGCATTTTTTAACTCCTAATTCTCTGGAAGAATTTATATTGCCATTAGAATTATGTTTTAAGACATATGTGTGATCTGTCCTATGTCTCACACTTCCTCAGATCATTTTCCAGAGTCTGTCACCAGCCAGTGTAGTTTGACACTTGTCATTTGCAAGTTACAGGTCCATGGAAATCAAAGGAAATTTATCCAATGTCTTAAAAAACATCAGGAATAATTTTTGTGAAGATTAAGGTATCTATACCTGGTTTATTTTCATGAAAACAAATCACTTTGTAATACCAAACTCAATATCCAAGTCTACATCAATACATCACTTCAAACAAAATGGCAGACTTTTATGTATGACCAAATTAAAAGATTGCACTTGGGTTCTCCTTATAATTATCACTACTTTAGCAACACTGTAACAAGTCCTGTCAGCAAACACATTAATCTATTAGAAATCCACTGGTAACTCACAGATATTCATAAAATATTCCAGTTTCACTACCCAAAACCAAGTAAAATGTTAGAGAAAATTGCAAAGAAACCAAACAGTTTCCAGATTATTTTGTTTTGTTTTGTTGTTTGCTTTTTCAGCTTATCTGCAGTTTTGGGGTTCGGGTTATTTTAACTTCAGCAACACCTTTAACTCACTTGCATGTGTAAAACATTTAGAAAGAAGTGGTGAGTCGTGTTCATAAAGTTCTGTAACAAAAACTTACCCTTGCATTTTTTCTATCAACAGTTTTTTAAATTGACTATTTGCCGTTTGTGCCAATACACTTGTTGAAATGTTGGCTGTAACCAAACGCCAGCTGCACTTACCCCAGTGTTGTCATGGTGACAATGGTGTACCAGAAGGCTGCAGGGATGCTGGTGAACTTGCTGGCTGACGAACCCTTCTCTGCATAGTACATGACTGTGGCAAAGATGATGATGGCCATAGTGAGTGAGAAGAGGAGGAAGCCTAACTCCGAGGCACAACTTTTCAGGGTGTAGCCCAGGATGCGTAGCCCCTGTGAGTGGCGGGAAAACTTAAAGATCCTAAAGACACGAAAGACTCGCAGTGTCACAAAAGCCCCACTGACATCCTCATTATCTGTCATCACCAGGCCAATGTAATACGGCATGATGGCAACCACATCAATGATACTCATGACACTGCGCACGAATTTGTAGCGACTAGGGGCCGCCAGCAGACGTAGGAGATATTCAACCGTGAAGATCATGACACAGGCAGTATCCAGACAGAAGAAAGCCACAGCATAGCGCTCTCCACAGGGCAGCTCCTTGATGCGACCCGGGCTTGCCCCGCAGGGCACTGTCTCCACCACATTGGCAATAACAGAGACGGCAATGAAGAAACCAGTGACATAGTAGAAGACCAGAGCCAGTGTACTGGTGTGTGGGTTTTCAAAGGCCCGCCACATCCTCTGTCGAGCTGTCATTGAGGGCAGGGAGCTCTCAGCTGCATGATCCTGATCGGCATCATCCTGCAGGCGCTCGGCGTTCTCACGCCGGCGATCCTTGTACTCCTCATAACAGCAGTCGCCAATGATCTCAGGGATGATGCCAAAGAAGGCCAGCTCCTCATCGTAAGCTGAGATGCACTCCTGGCGGGGATAATGAAGCTTCCCGGTACGGTAGAAGTTGAGAATGTGGCGGAAAATGTCAGGGTCCCGATCAAAAAAGTACTGCTGTGTCTCAGGGTGGTAGAAGAAGTCCCGCTCCGAACTGCCCAACAGAGTGTCGGGGTAGCGCTCTAAGGTATCCAGCCATGTCTGGAACTGGATGCCACTCACATTCAGCACGATCAGAGAGTCCTGGCTTCGCTTCCTCTCCTGCCGCGGAGCAGCTGGCATGGGACCTGTGGCCACTGGCATCCATCCTATGGCCGCTGCCCTGGCAAAGGGTAACCAAGCTGCTACTCCTGCTGCCATGGTCCCAAGCAACTACTACAGCTGAGGGAGTCAATCTAGAGACAGTCCTGGTCCAGCCACTAAAACAGAGAGGGAAAAGAAAAATACAAATGCTCACATATTTTCGAGGCAACAGAATTTCTGAACGTTGCTGTGATTAACCAAAAATTTTTTTGCTTCCTTTTTGTTTCCTCCCTTTTTTCATCCCAGAATATCCTTTCCAGGGGCTGGTTAGCCAGTTAGGACAATAAATCAGGGCACTTGGAAATCAACGTATGCAAAGCAGCTGCTCTAGCAGCCAGATCCTCTGGATACAAGGTCCATGCGAGGCCCCTGGATGGAAGCAACGGTCCACAAAGCGCTACCCCCAGGAGCCGGCTAGCAGACCTGGTGCAGCGGTGCAGCCACCTGGAAAGAGATTTTCTTCCACGCGCGATGCAGCCGGTCCCTCCGCCCCTCCTCCGCTCCGCTCCCCGCCCGCTGCCGGAGCCGGGCCGCGGCCGCCACCGGAGCCCTTCCCGGGCGGGCTGCAGCGGGGCCGCCCGGCGCCGCCGCCCGCTCGCCGTGGCGGGGCGGAGGGGATGGGCCGGGCGGACCGCCCCCCCCCTCCCCAAGCCGCAGCCCTGGAGCAGCAGCGGGACGAATCCTCTCCCTGACCTTGATGGCCGCCCCGGGGACTCCTCCTGACCCCGGCTCAGGGCCGGGGGAGCCGGCGGGGCAAGGGGAGGAGCTCCGGGCGGCAGCATTAAACTTTAAGGCAAGTTTTCCGTGTGGGAAATGCGTTGAAGGGCAGAGGGGCGCCGGGGAAGGGGGGCCGGGAGTGGGGAGCGCCCCAGAGAAAAGAAGCGGGCGGAGGGGAGTCTCCCCGGGACGGGGCGTCGGGGCACGGACAGGGGCTGATCCGGAGCGAGGAGACCGGGACCGGGCAGAGCCGCGGTGGCCGTGGCGGGGGTAGGAGCGGGGGCTTTGGAGGCACCCGCAGAAGGTGGGATGCATGGGGCATCCTCGGGAGCGGCCGAGCGGGCGGCGAAGGGCGAAGCCGGGGGAGTCTGGCGGTGGAGCGGGAGCGGGGCAGGGGCTCCCCGGCAGCGGGGGAGGCCGGGGCGGGCGGGGGGCCGCGGAGGCGGGCGCGGGGCAGGGGCGCGGGGTTCCGTTAGCGGGTCGGCGGCCGGCGGCGGATCATTCCCCCCCTCCCGCCTCCTTCCCCTCGCCCATTCACCTCGGCTCTGCTCTCGCATCCCTCCGGACGTGCCCAGCCTGCGGCACCTACCTGGGAAAGTCTGGCGAGAGCGCTCAGTTGCATAGAGACTTTTGGAAATACGGGGTCTGCCGCTAGATCTCCGCGCCCCGCCGGGAACGGCGGGGAAGTAGTTGCTCCTGAAAAAGCTTGATCGCATCCAAAGGGACATCGATAATAAGGCTTTCCCCCACCCCCACCCCCCTCCGCCACCGCCGAGCGCCAAGCAACAAGTTCAAGGGGTGGGTGGGGGGAAAAACAACGTAATCGCGCCTGGCAACTCGGCGGAGCACGTCCTTTCGGGGCGCGGATCCTGCGGCGCGGGGCTACCGTCAGGCGCGGCTGCGGCTGCTGCCGCTGCCCCTGCCCCTGCCGCGGGGCTGCCGCGGGCTGCGGGCGGCGGCGGCGAGGCCCTGGCGCCGCCGGGGGCGGGGGGGGGCTTCCCGCTGCCTCCCCCGCGGCGGGCGGGCCACGCCGCCCTGCCGCGCCGCCGCCGCCCGCGGGCTAGGGGCGCAGGGGCGGGCGGCGCCGGGCGGCGGCGGAGCGGTGCGCGGGGCGGCGCGGGCGAGGAGGGCATCGCTCCGCGGGCGGAACAAAGGGGCTGCGGGCGGCTGCGCCGGCGGCGGCAGGGCAGGCGTGGAGTGCCTGCGTGTGTGTGTGTGTATGTGTGTGTGCGCGCGCCTGTGTGTGTGTGTGTGTGTCTCTCTCTCTCTCTCTCTCTCTCTCTCCGGGGCCGGAATGGCGCGGTCCAGCCCCTCCGCCGGCAGCGCCGCACAGACCCTCTGGAGTTAGCGGTGTTTCGGGTAGGGATCGGGCGGCGGACGTGGCTTAGGTGAGGTACCTAGGGGATTTCTCGGGAGCGCTAGCTCCTTTCAGGGGAAGGGGAACGATTTACTGGAAGAAGGGGGGGATGAGATGCCCGGGAGTGAAGTGTGGCGATGCTCCTGACGACCCGCCCCGAGCCACTCCGGAGTTCTCGCTGCAATGTCCAAATGGCTCTTACCAGCTTTGGGAAAGGCGAGAGCTGGGACGGGTACGGGAGCCTTTTCCTTCTCCTCTCCCTTCCGCTCCCGCGCAAAGCCGCCCCCCCGTTCCCGTCGCTAGATGGCGCGTGGATGACGGGAAGTGAGCTCCCCGCCGGCTGCCGCTGCGGGGCCGGGCGGGCCCCCCGCGCCGCGCTCCCCGCGCCGCGCTCCGCCGCTCGCCCGCCCGCCGGGCTGCACCAGGGCCCCGCCGCCGCCTCCTCCAGCCGCAGACGAGCTCGTGGCACCGCTGCATCTCCGGGGGAGAACGGGCGCGTAATTCCTCGGGCTCTGCGTGCCGCTCTGATAGCTCCGGTAGATACAAGGAACTATCTGTATTTTTTAATTAAGATTCTGAAAACACTCGGTGTCTTCTTCACAGAGCTCGCATCAAGACACCAGAAGGTATTCCTCCTTCCAATTTACGCTTGTTTCAGTTTAGTAGTAGGAGGCTTCCAAAGGAATCATAGAGTAAATAGGTTCCTTTATACTTTGAGATCTTGATCTTCTGACCAAACCTCCCACTCCCATAACCTATTTCAGGCATATGCCAAAGAAACCCGGAACAAAAATAAACCAAATATATACTGAAGCTTGAGAGGTATCTCTTTTCTGTATTTTAATAACATGCTCAACTTCAATAGGTATTAGCTTCAGGTTTAGTTCCCGTGAAAAAAGATGCACACTATCAGTACTGTAGTCTCTAAGCTGTTCCTATAAGAAATACTTGAAAGCATGGAGAGAAAAGGTTTAAAAATGTTTGAGTGAAAGTCCTAACTTAGGAAAACTTGCGGTGATGATCGATCACATATATCAAATTACGTGAAATAAAATATCACATAAAGGATACTTTCTGTAGTTTTACTGAAGTTGTTTGTTGGTCTGTTGTGTTTTTTCTAGCTCAAATGTTCAGTACATTATATCCTATAAATTAATCCATTAATTTGAAATTAGTTGGTCAGCTGTAGGTATTGAGCTTTCAGTGATGCGGCTATTCTTCTCCCATATGAAAGATTAGGGGTTTTGATTTGGTGCTACAAAAAGACAGTCCTCTAGCAATTAATAAAGCCCAATTTATGGTCCTGTCAGCTCAACACTGAGACAATAATACAGGACTTCCTTTCCTGACAAATAATCAAAAGAGGTTTCATTTTCAGCTATAGATTCTTTTTGTAATCAATAACTGCTTATTTTTTAACATGCCTAGCTTTACAGAAAACAGTCACTGCTTTCAGTTCCTTTTTTCTTTGCAGTTTTTCCAGAATAGAATTCTTCACTTGCAACAAAGGGTTTCCCCCACCCCCATAGAGATGAGAATGGGTTCCATTAAAGAATCACTTGGATTCTTGTTGTAATCTTAAAGTTGTTTCAGAGACTTACACATTTCATCAGGAAACAGAAAAAAACCCAAACAAAGCCTATACATTTGGACAAGTGGGTATCAGGTAGTGTTATAACATTGTGTCTGGTTTAAATCAGAGGTTTGAAACCAGTCCAGGTTCAAAGTCTTTTCTGACACCATTGACTATTTGGAAAAATGATCACCTCACCTTAAATTTTTGTGGACAGCCCGTGTATCAGAAAGGCGTCTTTCAGAAACAGTATCTTGGAAGGAAAAGACAAAGACTATTAAATTCTTATTCTAACAGAAAGTCCATTAATATACTACTGAGAGGTGGTAACCAGGAGCTCAAACTTTCACAGGTTGTGCCTTGAGTTTAGTGCCTTGAAATTGTCTGGCTGCAGTATTCCTTACTTTGTACATTTCAGAAAGACTAAGTTCTGGTATGTGAAGTGTACCTAAATAATCAGCTCTTCTGAAGTCAAAATCCTGCCTGTGACATCAGAATTAGCGACCAAGAGATTGGTGTGATGTGACAGGGAGGATTATGACTTCAAGTAGGAATTAAGTAGCAGGGACTCAAATGAGACAAAAATCCTATTTTTAAGCGAAGAAAATAAATCCTAGTAATTGTAGGAAAAGAAGAAAATGGTACTAAGGGGATGCGCAATGGACTCTAATATGAGCTGTTTCTTAATTCTTTCTGAAGCCATGAGGCACAAAGAACTCCCTAAGGATTAAAGAAGATAACAGCTGTGATGCATAAGTTTATATTAATGCATTTAATTTTTTCTTTAATATTTTTAGAAGTATTTAGAATGTTTGAAACCAAGAATTTTCTTTACAGACTGAATGTACGTGCACATCCCTTCTTCCTAATTCCTCTAGTATTAAGCCAGTGGTCTTTCCTTTTGAGAAAACAACACAAATATTTAAAGCCACCTTGTAAGCGTTAACCTCAAGATTCAGCTATGCATCTGACTTTTTTCTTTCCTTCCTCTTCAGTCGAAGATAATTTCGCAGTTACTGCATTCTTATACTAATATTTTTGTACACTCAATACCAAATGCATAAAATCATGCGGCGATAATTGGTTTCTGAATATATGCTATTTTCCCCCTTCTGGATTAGTAAGAATAGCTTCCATAAAACCCCATATATTTACCTACTATTTGGTCAAACAATGCGAAGGGCTTTTTTTTATTTATTTATAGGAACCAAAATTACTTATTCTTCTTCAAAATACAAAAGTTTCTTCCAAAACCCACTCTGGTTATTAACAGCAGAATATTCTACTGATCTGCCTCTTCTACCTCAGGTACTGCTTGTTTGAAGGTCTGAGCGCTTCTCAGTCTGAGCAAAAGAGGTTTGGGTTTTTGGTGTTTTCTTCTGAGGGTTTTTTTTTCAATGGAGGGAACATTCCTGAGACCTTCTAAGTAAAAAAACGTCAGGTATAAGGATTTCTAGAGTGCTGATCACAGCCCCACTGAAGAGCTCGGTCACGAGATTAAGAATGTGTCTCACAGAGGAAAATGTTTGATTCTATAATGCAAATAAAAAAAAATAATGCTTTGGTCAAACATGCAATCACACAAATATAGTCATAGTCTGCAGTTTCCTTGCCTTCATAGATTTGTCCTGTCTCAATGTAGCTGCTTTTTGTACTATGGGCCAGAGAGAATAAGTGGGAGGCTTTTGATATGGGCATAATTTTCCAAAGACAAAAAGCCATCTTTCTGGGAGTTTGCTAAAATAGACTGAGGTCACTCTACAGTGCAAGTGCTTGTCGTCCTTCTTTCTATATGGAGAAATGGATTGCTCTGGACATTAGAAATGACCTCTCACTGGTCAAGGATTAAGACATATTGTGGGGGAAGTGCACAATATGCACCATTTCTTTTAAATTCTGAAGCCAACCTGATAGTTAGTATAGCCATCATTAACTTAAAAAAAGGCTCTTATTTCTGTGGAAAAGATTTTTTATGTATTTATTACAGATTTAGTGGATGGAAGAGGAAGGCAGAGCTATCAGCACTGTGCTTTATTTTTTTCTTAAGGTGAGGTTAAGTCAGTGCTTGGAATCATCTCAAGAAAACCTTGCATTCCTCCAAAGAAGGGGCTGATTCGATCTCAAATATTTGTACTTTATCTGCTCTTAACCAACAAATACTGATTTAGTAATTATGTATGTTTTTCTTGATGTACAGGATTTTATATAAAAGATTAATTCTATTAAACTATGTATTAGTCATATTAAGCTCTGGGAATTCTTCTTCAAATTAGTGATATTTTACCCATCAATGAAATGGTAAATAAAAACTTTTAAACTTTACTTTAGATAAATACGTATTTCTCATTTTGAATTCATGTTTTGGCTCATATAGTATCTTCAAAGGAATAGTTGTTTCGTCTATATAATGAGGCCCAATTTCAACCAATTTAGCTTTAGGCTCCTGTGATACCTCGTTAAGAGCCTACTCACCCTGACTTCCTAGAGTCGACAGAGAGAGAAACAACTCCAGAGAGCAATCCATCCTACCTACTATCTCGGTGTATGTAGGCAGGTATCCGTTGACTATAAAAGGCAGGCTGGGATGACTGTTGTCCTTAAGTTAGGAGTCTTAGATACTTTAAATTAGGCAGGATGATCCTGAGACTGAGAGCCTGAGCCAGTCTGCTAAGTCAATGGGAAAACTACCCTGGACTTCAAGTGTCTTTAAGGTCACATCCTTAGAGAAACTAAGAGTGAATTAATGCAGGAAACTAATGAACCACTTAGAGTTCATACTCGTGGTTGCGCTGAAGCACTTTGGGAAGTCTTCTTTGACAACGATGCCTCTTGCCAGACTTACTCTGTGTCACTGTAGCCACATTTCTAATCACATGCAGAATCTCCAGTATCATCAGGTACTCACCTTTCACTCCACAAGCACTTAAAAAGAAAAAACATAAGAAACCCTCTTAGAATGTATAGCATGGATTAGAAACACTGTCTCCTCGTACTGAAGTGTGAGGCACTAGTAAAGTACTTAGTTCTCACAAATCTCTGCATTGGTGCATGACAATATGCCACTTTGACTAGTTGGCTCTTCTAAGTATGTAGAGTTTGGAACTTCTATTTGCCCTGTTTCTGTGCGCCGATTCTCTAACATGAGAGAGTCTCATCATTTGCTTGAGCCATTGGGTAAAATATATATCAGACATGATTTAAGTTACTTTATCTAATCTGGTTCTCGAAGACCAATGCACATAAAGACCATATTGCATCAGGCAGACAATATCTGCAGAATTAACAGTCTATGATTCAGTCATGACCATTCCTTCATATGTTTCTTCTTGATTCAGAAGAAAGCTTGGCTAAACTGAAGGACTGAAGTGGGTCAAAACATAAATAAAATTTACGAGTCCGGGTCATTTTAGTTAGGGTGCTGAATCCTACTTTGCACATTAAACTGAAATTATTCACTAAGTTCTCCAGTCTTACAGCAGTGAAAAGAGTAAATCAGATGAGAATCTCAATCTCAGCAGGAAAGGAACTTGCCTGGGAACATTTATGAGAGAGCTGCAAGATCTGCTAAACAAGAGCTGATTGATTCACAGGGAGTAACACTGAAAGGGACATGGGCAGTCTGTGGTCCAGTGTAACCATAGATGAGACAGACTCCACTAGGGTGGTTACGAAGTCTTGGAGGACACAATGAATTTGCACAATCCTGGAGAGCCTTTCCATTTCCAAATGAGGTTACTTTTCTTCTTTAGAAGTGTCCATAGACAAGGTAAAAAATAAGTTAGTTTACATTTCAGTAGCTTCTAAATTCAAAGAGTATGAAGAACGTCACAGAAGAAAATTTCTCCCCCTTCCCTTAAGGTTTTAAGCTCCTTACTCCAGGCCATCCTTAGCCCTACCATCCTTCTCTATCTACTTATCCTTGGAAAAAGTCATCTGATCAGTGAGATGATGAAATCTTTGCTCAGTGGAATTATGAAATCTTTGTTCCATTGGGATGATACCTGATAGAATAGATGCCTGATGTTGGCTGAATAAAGCAAGAAAAAGGTAGTGTCATTTATATTTGCTTCCGCTTTAATTAAGATGGACAATATTGCTAAAAATTTTGAAATTGTGGTAAATTTGTGGAAAATGCGGGTAAGCAAAGCAAACTTGGTAAAACTAATACTTTTTCAGGAGTTCCCATTCTGATTTTTCTTACCTCAGTCTTGGTAATGGATTTTGACAATGTTTTGAGAGTTATATATAAACTAAAATGTGATGCTCTTTAGATTTTTTTTAAGTTTCTTTATATATATTTTGCTAACAGACCTTTCTCTGTGTTCTGCGCTGCAGGAGCTGTTTGCCTCATAGACAACAGATTGTATGGTAAAATGATTTATCAGCCAAAACAAAAAATATAGTGTGGTGGTTTTTTTTTTACTTCACAGTTTTTGACTTAACTTTTTTTTTTTTATTTTTACTCTATAACATACTCCCAGCATGCCAATCTTTCAATCTGTATCCAAACTTTATCATTTTAGATATCCTCCTTTTTCTTTGTATTCCAGGAAATGTAGGGTTTGGATGTCAGCCACCTTCCTCTGTTCCTGCAAAAGCCTCACAACGATCCATGGCTCCTTGCCTAATTAGTCCCATCTCTCTTACACCGCGAATCCTTTCTAAACTGCTTTGTTACTAGATTGGCTCTGCTATTCAGTACCTTACGTGGAGGGTACCCAAAGAGGGGTAATACAGCTCCAGCTGAGAGCAACTGGAATTGTATCCTACCCGTTTTTAATAACTGGTTTCTGTTCCAGCAAAACTTCCACCATTTTGAGTCTCAGTGGCTTAATAGGAATCCTATATGAAAGAGATGAATATGTGTAAAAATATAGTTAATAGAAACAATGTGTCATTCACTGGCACAAATGAATATAGAACATTTTTCAGAAGTTAGTAGATTGAATAAAGTTATTATCTTGCATTACAAATTACTTCCTTAGTCCAGCCAGCTCTTAGCAAAGGAAGCAGCCTGAGGTCAGGCAGACTGGCACAAAGCTGGTAACTCTTCAAACCTGAGAATATCTGGAGAGCTGCCTGTAGGGGCACTTTTTATGCCAGTAATTGCTAATAGCCGCTGTACCACAGTTCAGAACAGGAAACAGAAACCTTCCTTCATGTTAATGATTGCTTTCTAATTGCATAAACAGCAATAAGAAAGCAGGCCTTTATAGCAAGCCACTCCTCCAGCTTAGGGAGGAAATAAAATTTTTGTGGTGTTCCTGGTGGCATTGCTGTGGTGAACGTTGAGTCCAAGCTTCCAATAGGAAGAAAGGATGAAATAAAATGTCTTGGAGGCTGTCTACAAAAGTGAACCATTACCCATGATTGTTTGCATGAAATTAATTTAAAAAGTCAAGCTGAAAAAATAAAAATCAGAAAAGCTTGCATTTTTTTCATAACATCTAAAACCAGTTTTATTCCCCTGGAACATAAATGAGGGTAGAAGAATGGATAGTTAGCAAGTCCCGAGAAACATATTAATTAGATTTGATGTCATAGTATTAGTGGATGTCATATGGACCTAGCAGTCTTACTATCAAGAAGTTAGCAGTCATGCAATCGAGAAGTTACAATTGAAAACTGTCCTAAATTTACTGGTCATTATGCTCTACATGCTTCCAAAAGAAATATGTCACAGAGGTACATTAGACTTATTCATTATTTAGCTTCATCACAGAGTCAAACAAATATTTTATTGCTTGATAAACAATACTTCACCTCAAGGGCAGTTTTCAGCACAGGTTATTCAATTATAAGTTATGCTGCTAAGACAATCTGACAGCTTGCACAAAATTACTGCTGTCCAAGTTAAAAGAAGTATGTTTCAATGAAATCATACTTGCTTCATAAGGAGACTGTAGCTTTGTTTACCAATTAAAAACATTATTTTGCTGTGGTATCATTGTTCATAAATCGAATAGCAAGAAAATATCTAATTTGAATTACAACCTTTTTAAAGCAAGATAATAAGGAACAAGATCATCACAATGTCAGATCTTTAGTTTCCTTCCAGTTGTGTATGTAGCATTGCTCAGTCACTTGAAAGAACTGCTATATGATGTAACATAAACCAGCCTCAAGACTACAGCAATTATAGTCTAGATATTTGACATACACCATGTGAATTTAAAAAAAAAAATCTGTTCAATCTAATTCACGTTAAAGCAATAGAAAGCAGAAGGGTGAAACACCAGGCAGTAGGGACATATCTGTAAATACAGCTCTGTTAGAAGAACCAACTTAAAACCACTTGTGTAGCTCAAGGTCCCCGAATCAATGAGAGTTCTGTCACGGGTCAAAGTCCGTTTGCGGCTTCTGCTCTGCTCTCACCAGCTTCTGCAAATCAGTCATATCATTCACAATGAGTTTGGTCATCTAATTTTATCTGTTATACTGAATGGAAATGTTGTCCAGATGGGACATCGATCCCTCCAAACCCCATACCGTACTCTTCTAATTCATCCCCCAGTTATCGCAATTAGGACAGAAGATAATATAACATGGAAAGCTTTAAAAAAAAAGAGTAGTACTGTGTGCAGCATAACTAATGATGTCTGGTTTCCCTCCTGTCTCTGATGTCTAAGAAAGGGTGATCTCATTAGCCTCTTTCACAACGAATAATAATAGGGTGTCTTTTCTCCATCCACTTGCCAGTTCTCATAAAATTATAAAAACTGCTTATCTTTAGACTCTTTACTGCTCTGAAATGATGTTCAGGAATTGCTGTGAGTTTGACAGACAGACTGACATGAGAAATGATTGCATTCACTCAATTTTGGAAATTTACTCAATTACCTAGAAAACCAGGCTACAAATTGCCATCTCTCCTTATTTTGATATGTTAATTCTTAGAATTTCTAGCTGGCTTACTGTAGAAAAGAGAGATCTGGACACACTCTTTTCCAGTCTCTTTACTGTGGACTTCCACATTTCTTTCTCTGTAGGTGAAACTCTGCTTCCATCGGGCAGTTACAAGGAATAGCGCAAAGGTTGCTCTTTCCTGGTTGCCATGCCCCTGAACTACAACAAAGAATTACAATTGAGAAGTGGGAGTCCTTCTGCAGCTTTTCCACTGCTGCTAACGTAAACAATTGCAGCTACTAGCCAGAAGTGTGTGTGGATCAGCAGCTGTTCTTGAACAATAGCTCTTTAGTGGCATATCCTCTGCTTAGACCCTAGTCCATGCCAGCTCAAACACTTTGTAGCTTGCAGGGATCTCAAGAAAAAAAATCTGTAATAGACTTGTGTGTGTATGTGTGTATGTGCAGGTCTAATGCAGTGGAGGTTTAAGAGAACGTTATCGTAAAAACCAAGCACAGTACAGGTTATTCATTATCACAATGATACTAACAAGATGAGAGTAGTTACTGGGAGGAAACAAAAGCCTTTAGCTTGTAAAGGTCCTGGTAATTTTTGTGGCATTGCTGCAGTCCATCTCTTTGAACTTAGGAATAGCCTGCAAAACACCCATTAAGAGCTGATGTGGAGGTGAACTGTTACATGACAACTCTGTAACATGCTTAAACATTAGTAAAAAACATACTTATGGGAACCTGTTACTTGATGCAACTTATGTATTGGGGATTTGTCTGGCTATCCTCAGGCTGGCAGAGACAGGCATGTAGCGGCTCCGGGTGAGTGCAAAAAAGGTCACAGAAGAGGAAGTTACAAACGAGGTAATACTCTTTTTTCCCCCCTATTTTCCAGTGTATAACAACTAAATAGTCTTACCTTGTTGGTATTGCCTTGATAACAAATAATCTATACAGTTCTTGTTTTGTATGATCTTGTTGCATTCTGTTATCACTGCGTGTCACTTAAGACAATAACAAAGAAAGATTTCGGTGAGCTTCAGAAAATTTTGATGGGGATAGGGCTCAGTATCTCCAAGATAAAAGCTATCCCCGATCCCAGTAACTTATAGAATTGGGAGAACAGCAGTTTAAAAAAACACATTTCCCTAAGCCGTTTCTATTCTATGAAAATATAAAAGGGAAACCCTTCAGTTATTTTCTTCCTATTTCTTCCTGCCATATCATTTTCTGGTTGGGGCCATTGGGCAACTTTTCATACTTTTTAAAGTGTCATATTTTCAGTGACATTTCATAAGTGTTTAAGTGCGTTCAGACCTTTAAGACCAGAGAGTGAATGAGTCATCTTTAAACGTGGTAACAATTTGAACTCTCATTGCCGGGCATTAGGAACGTAATGTTGAGCTAATGGTGAGCACCTCCTGCAAAGCGCTGCACACCTCCTGCTCCCAATGAAATTAATTACATCTAAAAATGTTTAGCACCTCACAAGAATAAGTTCTTATTTACCACCCAAGAAGATACCAGTATGGGTCATAATTATTAAAGTTAAGCCCTTGTTTGTCATTCCTATTAACTTTAACGCCATCAGGAAGAGGTCCTGTATGAATTATGTATCTGTTTTTCCTTATGCTGCCACATGGGTAAAATTACAGCTCAGAATGCAACTGCCTATGTGTAAAAGGCTTTTCTTAGTCAGCATCAAGATGTATTGATCCATGATGCGCTCTATAAATTGTATATGTTAATGTTTCAATCATTAAATTGGTATAACACCTGACAAGATAATTCTCTTTTTAACTAATATGTATGTACAGTATTAAAAAAAGCTAAACAAGGAGTAAAATGTCTAGCATTTTAACATTAAAAATACAAGAAACCCAACCTAAAATTATACTTACAGAAAAAAATCCCGGTAAAAATGATTGTTAAACAAGTTAATTATAGCACATTTCCTAGAATTAATTTGCCATATATGAAACACTTCACAATGATCAGACTCCATATTCTGCATGCAATATTATACAGGAAAATTCAGCAAGGAGTGATTTTACTATTGCAAGCCATATTCACTCCAGTTTACACTGTTGCACTTCTGATTAAAGCCACAGAAGCAAACAGATTTAGTAGGATTTAAACTTGTGTAACTGGTTTTATGCCTTCACTTTTGTTGGTGTATCATGACAAATGGTTATTTCAAAGGTAGAACTAGTGATTAATATCATTTGTATCATTGAAGAAATCTTGCTACTATGAAAGAAGCACTTTTTCTATTGTAAATATTCTCCTTTTTTCTTTTCTTTGACTAAAAACAACAAAGGGTAATAAATAATTCATGTTTGTTTTTTTTTTTTAAAGATACAATGTCAGATCATAAGTGTGCCTGCCTTTCTTCTGAATTCATAATCTCCTACTATGTTTCATTACATATGGAAAGCTCAAATACAGTATCTGGTTAAATGCACTCAACCTTTCAGTAAATTACAAAATCCAGTGTTATGTTTGAAT
Organism: Aptenodytes patagonicus; assembly: GCF_965638725.1. Taxonomy (NCBI): domain Eukaryota; kingdom Metazoa; phylum Chordata; class Aves; order Sphenisciformes; family Spheniscidae; genus Aptenodytes; species Aptenodytes patagonicus. The sequence goes on from NC_134949.1 coordinate 26,515,883, forward strand.
AATAGATTCTTTGCTATTTGGTTTGGTGGAATGTAAATACCATGACTCTAAGTAAAATAGAAATGACATAAGGAAGAAGTTGTACATGTATACACTTTTATAGAAAAGTAAGAAATGTACATGTTCGTGTCATTTTAAGCTTGATCTAAAAAATTTTCTGTAGCAAAGTACATTTTTCATGGTAAAACTGTAAAGATAGATTACTGCTATTGCTTTCTGGTTTTCTTTGTTTTGTACTGGATATGTAGTTGACAAGCTGGTAGCTTTTCAAATAAAAGAATTTATGGTTGGTAGTAGAACTGCAAATAATTGGGTTTATTTCTTTTTTTTTCCAGTTCACTGCCTGAACAGAAAAATTAAAACAAAACACTGTTGTATGTTGACCCAGAGCTAAAATTCATTGATTCTGCCACTGAAAGAAAAGAATGAAAACAAATTAACTTATTCATAACATGTTGTTAGAAACATTTCATTTGGGGTTTTTACATTATTTTTACATTTTCCCCTAATTTTAGCATTTAACAAAGCAAAAAGTCATTTCAAAACAATAAAAAAGAAACGTCTTACCTAGAAAATGTCAAAAACCAGACTTTCAGATTTCCCCTTTCAGCCAAAACTATTAAAAGTTATTTCAACACAAAGGCTCTTTTTTCAGAGAATGGACTGTTTGTGGGAAAAAAGGTCATAAAACACAAATTTACTATTTGCTGTAGACTTTTCAAAACTCATCAATTAATTTAGGCTGTGATACGGGTTTCTCTGGTAAAGTGAAAATTTAAATTTATATCCTCTATTTGGGTTCGAGGCTGTAGTGACAGCTAATAAAAAAATTGCTGTCCCTGGAAGTACCATGAGCTTCAGCAGGGTTTTATGTGGGCACAGGGATGTTCAGTACAGAATTCTTACTGAAGGACCAAGGCCTGATTTTAAAAGTCACGATTCCTCATGTAAGGACCCGTGTGTAAACATGAATGTATCCACGGCAAGTGTTGTCTTCGGAAAGGAACCTGCAGGGTATGGTAGCCAGTTGGAAAATCCATAGTTATTTGAAGCAAAATGTACGTGCTTACCTTGCAGCTTTATGCTACGCTGATCAGTTAAGTCTATAATTGGGAAAGCTAACATTTTTTTAGGCTTTGATCCTCCCAGTAATTGCATACATGATTAATATTACACTCTTGAACAGGTATTTTGACCCTGAAGAGCCATCCAGAACATCTGCATTAGTTTCAGAATGGTTATGTGTAAACTTACTTGTGTCTTGGACACTGTTTACCTCTATTTTTGTGCTGGCTGAGTATTTCATGTTTTACAGTACGACTAATATATGTAATAAGCTAATAAAGGTTCTGGTTATACTTCTGTAACTCTTACTCCTTGACATAAAATCTTTCTCCTACTGTGTAAGGAAGATTAATTTGTAATCTTATATGCTTACTTACATCTCTCACGGTGATCAAAGTAGGTTAAATATGTATAGTCTCAAATACAATTTTGGTGTAAATTGTAAAAATTGAACACTCATGTCCATATGCTGCTGCCTCCCATTAACAATACACCTGTATCTAACATAAAAGATTGCCTTACTTTATTGTTCAGGAAAACACATATGACAAAAAAACAACCCAACATGTTTACTAATATCAATCATAAAGAGCAGCTTTTATTACTAGTCACAATAGGAAATCTTAATAATATTTAGTACTGTGTATTGTGCATGGACTACTGAATTATTGTCCAATGAATCTTTAGGTATTTGATGTATACAAATATTAACAATTCCATGAGGTTCGTAAGCAAAAGGTAATTCTTGGGATGACATATGCTTATTTGATGGCATTGCAAGGTTATAATGAAGACTGTTAGCAACATGAAGTTGCTGATTCAGTAAAGAATCAGCCCCAGGGAGGAAACTGAAGAGAGTTGCAGAGGCTCTCTAAAGGCACATTGCAAGGTGGGATGCATCTCACCTAAGATTAACCATCTAAAAATTAAGAATTTATTCTAAGATAGTATTCTAAGCTCCTTTTATTGTCAATAGAGAAAGGTAAGCAATTGCATCTCATCTTTACTTATAGTATTTTTCAGTATATTCTTCTTTACTCTTAATATTTGTAATACTTTTGCATAAAAGAATAATAGGAAAACAGATGCCAGAAGATTTTTATAAGATATCTGTAAAGCTCTTTGGCATCAAAGGGGGTTCTGTGAGAGCAAGAAGACATCCTTAAAATACTCCTTACTCTGTAAGACATACAAGATGTCATGGACTGAGAAGTGAAACATGGCCTCACAATTGATATAGTCTACTGATGTGCTGCAAAGCTGTTCATATCAAGTGCCCTAAGTCAACATCCCTTCCATGTCATGTAATCGCTGTTAGATAGTCGTATGCTATTGCATGAAGCTTCTGTGCATTTAACACAGTGTAGAAAAAGGAAGCTACAATTGCCTTTGATAGGATTAAATTATACATCTAATCCTTTTTGTTCCAGATGTCAATACATAAAAGTCATATCAGAGACTCAAATGCAGAACCTCATACATAATTTTAATTCCTCATCCTGTGCTGTAGGTTACAGATCTGGAAATTACAGCATGTAAAAGCTTCTAAAAGTGGATTCCTTTCTCGTTGCTTTTAAATCCAGTACTGTTAATAGTAAACATTTTACTGAGTTATTTCGGAATACCCTGTGTGAGAACTAAATGAATTGCATATTGTTTATACAAAATGATGGAGGGAGTTCAGCATTTCATGGCAGGTGAAAAGCATGTCACACATACTGACTTTCCATCTGTGGCTGCGTACCTAGACAGTGCCAAACCGAAAACTAGGCAGCATGCAACAGCTGAGGACACAAAGTGTGATGTGCATTTAATTTCACCAAGAGAACTATCACATGCCACAAAACACATCAACTCCTGCTGCAAAATAACTATTTTATATGAGTGTATTTATCTGTATATCTGTATATATATTCACACACACATATATATGATATATATACACATATATATTGCTTGTTTGGATATATTGTATTTCTTCATTATAGAGACAATCTTGAGTGACTGTAACAGCTGTACAATTTAGGTATATGGTACTGTGCATGTTTTGCAGGTGCCAAATGACAAAAATCTATATAAAGTCTGCTAATTTTCTAGTGCACAGAAATCCCTCATTGCATGGAGATTACAAAAAAAGGAGAGAATTGAAATCTATGTATCTATTTGTTTTTTAAACCACCAGTCTCTCAATAAGAAATAATAAGAAGACTGTGTTTTTGAAGAGCCTGAAATGCTTTATGCTTTGCTGCTGCATATTTAGTCAGCAAAAGCAGCTCAACTCATCTAAAACTCATTTCTGAGTTGTGCTGACATTAATGAAACCAACAATGATACTGGTGAAAAACAATGACAGAAAGAAGAAAGTTTTTTATTTTAAGCTTCATTGAAAATAAAAGACAAAACAGAACATTTGTCAAATGGGAACAATTTGTGATCAGTAGAATTTAAAAAGCCATCACAATTTAAAATAACCATACTTGAAGTGTTAGTGGATCACAGGTAGGCTACATTTATTGCAACAAGAGATAAAAAAAATTCTAATTTATTACAGCAAGAGATAAAAAATATTCTAAAGGTGACAGAGTGCATGTACCCCCAGACTTTTGGCCAAAATTGGTGCAACGTGGCTATGATTTATTTTCTGCTCAGATTTCAGACCCTATGGCTGTCCAGCTATTTGCCACATTCATAGCAAGAGTAACAACTGTAAAGCAACTAAGGGGCTTTCTGGAGGTCCCTGCTGTATACACCTGGCAGATGCTTGCAGTAGATCCTGACAAGGTAGTCTTTTGCCCCGTTGGGATCACTTTTCCTTGTTTTCAGGCAGGCAGTCCACACAGATGAGTAGTTCATTTCTCCGGTGAAGGCTGCTGCTGGTGACGTGAAGAGTCCTTCACCAGCTGAAGGGCGTGAAAAGGGAAAAAGACACTTCAATTTTCAAGAGTAATGCTTGTCTCTTTACTTTGTACCCAACACTTGGGGAAAAGATGCTGGAACTCCTGTCAGTAAAGTTCCTGAGCAGATCACTTCTTCATGGATACTTGGGAGTGAATAGAGAGGGAGTCCTGAGGAGGAAAAGGAGAGCAAAATGGACTTCAAGGCAAATAAGCCCACAGGGGAGAACAGGGAGGGAGAGAGATGGGAAAGGTTCCCTGGTGTGGTAGGTAGGTGCCCAGATATGAGTATAACGAAAGATAGACCATTCAGAAGTCCAGCTTAATGAGGCCACCTAGAACCTCTTTTATTGTAAAGTATATCTGCCAGCTTTCAGAGGAAAAAAGGAAGGAATTGTGTGCAAATTTTTTGTTATCACAGAATTTGTAAAGCCTACTCTTCTTGCTTTGATGATGTAAAATGTATTTCATAGCTTCTCCTAAAACCAATCTGCCTTACTTGGATTAAAAATATTCCCCTCTGATTTTGCATTTATGCCAATGCAATTAGTGGGGAAGTGTATCTCCCCCTTCTCTTAGTTTCTGCAGGCCTTGAGTAAATATAGTTGTGTTCTCATTTTCTTTTTTTTTTATATATCAGGAAGAAACAATACCATGCACCCACTTTGTGAAAAACTGTCATGTAACATTATGTGAAAGATGCTTATCTTCTGACAATCCCAATGAAGTCATTGAAAAAGGACTACCTTCATGAAATAAAAATTCTCACCTAGTTTATCTAATTGGGTATGCAAACTCCATTTTATCAGTAACAAGAATTGTCATCTAATGGTGTTCACACTAGTTGCCCTAAGGATGAAATGGCAATCGAGACATTGTTCATTCTATTTGGGCTTCTGAGTTGTCATGCAAATCAGTATGCAGATATAGTCTGAGGATGAAACAAATAACCTCAGTGATGAAATGAAACGTGAAACTCTCATTTGAACCTTTTGGTGTTGCTTTACTGAGCTTCATTGCCTGAACAACAGTTCAGGCATATTATTACTGTAAACATTTGACATTGTCTTGCTTTTGTAATGTTCTGGTAGGGAGCTTGCTGTGACCTTATTGTGTCTTTATATTTAAAGACTTGAACAATAGTTTTGTCTTCACTGCAGCCATTCCATAACTATGTCTCTCAAAAAAATTTCCAAACTTACTGTTTAGAATGGGGCAGTTAATATAGGTCTTTAAAGGAAATTCTATTGTTGCTTCAGTTGGTGCACATTTTTAAACACAGTGTACCTATACATGCATATATATATATAATTTGTATATGTATATCTAGGATTTAAATACGCATTTACATTTGTATACATGGAAGAGTTTCAGAAAGGTCAGGTTTTTATGTTTCTCTTCTTCACATTCCTTTTCCAGGAAGACTTTCAGCCCTTAAAAAAATCTAAACTAAATTTTCAACTCTTGATGCACAAAAAAAGGAATACTTATAAGCTCCCTTTTTGTAAATGAGTATAGCTAAGCAGATAATGAAGGGTGAAATCTGCAAATATTTATTTAAATGAAACACTGAATTTTTCCATGGCAATATCCTAACTCGTTTTGTGCTCACTTTGCAAGAATATTCTAGGAAATTAATTTACTGAGAGGCTGCCTAAATTATGTATTGTAACTGAATAGTGGATGATACCAGTGAAAGTCACACTTGGAGTTCTAATATGCAATTATTGAAAATGAACAATAAGCTATTAGTTCTAAGCTCTGCTCTGCCCTGCAGAGAACAAAAAAGAAAATGTGACTGCTGCTTATATGCTAGCAACTATACTTTACCTGTAATCTCCTGCTCTTCTTTTCCAGTTATAGTCACACATCATCATCATCAAATACATAGTCTGTTCCTACAAACATTTTATGTATTCATAACTTAACGTGTAGTCAAAATGGTCTTATAATACGACCAAACATGGGCAGAAATATTTGTAGAATGGGAAATTTATGAAGGCAGGCTTTTGGGGCAAGACTTGTATTCACATAGACAATAAAGTGCATCAAACAAAAGACCTATTTCTGTCTGTTACTACAGATAAATAATAAAAGATCAAAATCAAATTCATCTTCACTGACTCCTGTTATTCCGTACTTGTAGTAAACTGCTTACTACGCTATTACCAAGTATATTTGCTGACAGAACTTGGCTAATGTTAATGAATAAATAAATAGTATTATTATATTATGAATCTTTAAACTAATCTCAGCCTTCTGTTCTGAGGTGTACCATGTAGTATGTATGAGACTCACACTGTTGATGCTTGCCTTGTGAACGCCCAAAACCGGGCCTGTGGGTCTTAGGTGTATGCAGCAGAGAACCATAGTTCCTCAGGTGCTCTATAGCCCACATGTCAGACTGGTTGGGTCACAGATCAGCAAATACAAGTGGCAGTACACCAAGGGGTGGGTCATCATGCAAAGATTTGTGCTCAAAGGAGTCCAGCAAGGCGGCAGACTACATAGGTGCAAGGTATATTATGGCCTCTTGCTCACCTCGAGTGACCCAGTGTGCCATCGCCTCTCGCAGTTGAAAGGAAGATGCTCTTTCACAACTGTTCAAAAAGGAAGAGAGGAAGCTATATTCAGCAAATAAATTATTAACTCTGAATTATTCCCTCAGCTCTATGGCACAGTCATTGCTGCCCCAGTTTTCTGTCTTGCATATGAAGCATAAAATATCCCTGTCCTCAAAGCTGTTTCTGATAGAAATTGGCGAGATGGCTGAAGTCAGAATTGGGCCTTATGAGGTAGCATCTTTCGGCAAAGAATATATAATTTTACGATTCTGTTTTTTCAAGATCTTGTTCTATTCCTCTTGAATTGAAAGGGAGACGTGCCAATGACATAAAAGAGGGGAAGAATGGCCCTGCAGTTTCTCTGACATGGGAGGACCTACTTAGATGCATACATCAACAGCAAAACATTCACACTGCCATCATACTTGGTACAGTGGTCTCAGCATAAACTTTTAGCCCTTTTAGCTGCTTGCTTACAGGAGTTTGATACGACTCAGCAGCACGACTTTTCACAGAGGTCAAAGGGCTGAACAGAAACATCAACCAATGCAGAGATTTTACTGGCTAATACATTGTAATGCTGAGCCTTGCTTACATAAGTATTTTTATTGAACTAAGAGTAGTTTCACAAAGTAACACAGATGTTTTCAGGATAGATTAAACTTCATACTGTCTTGACTCATATAATTTGTCCCAGCTCATTCACAGTAGAAATTTGTCAGGGCAAAAAGTACTTTGCTCTTTTATTATATATCTTTTTAACAACAGAGCTCATTATCTTTGTCTTGCAAATACGGAGAATGAAGTAAAGGAACATGATCTTCTGAAAACAGGACAGTAAAGCAGGATCAGAAGTAAGATTTGACTCAGTATCTTCTAAGTCGCAAATCAGTTTCCCTCTGCTAGACAGTATGTGTTTCCAGAGTGTCTGCTTGTATATCTGTATCTGTACAGATATATTCCTGTATAGCTACCTCTCTGTATAACTCTCTTTAGAGTAAAACAGTTGTTTTTCTAAATGAACATTACCAGATCTGAGCTGGTATGTAGATTCAGTAATACTCTATTATTGAGAAGACTAGTAGTACTATTTGTTAGTGATTAGGAGCACAGATCAAAGAATAAAGTAGATATATGAAATATTTTGGAGGAAAAGCTGTTCGATTATGCAGACATGTAAATGCATATATCTGCCTGGATAAATGCATTTTGTACTGAACTTTTTCAGTGTAACGCGAAAACCCCACTTTATTAACAAAAAGTGTTGGCTGAAAATGTAGTCAAAATGTCAGTCTATTAGGGTAGTTAGAAATCCATCCACTGTAGAAATTTAGTGAAATTTATTAATTCTGAGGAACACAAGAATATTAAGAAACTGCCAAGGAATAAGTCATAGAGTACATATTTTTAAGTGAGCTATGGAGTAAGATGTTTTGACTGGATGTTTTCCTGTGTGAGACTTAGTATTCAGTAATTAGTAAAAGAAAAAGAACATTTTACTTTGGGAATTTCTTTCATGTTTCTATGAACATAAAATCTTAGTCTAGAATTGCAATTAACTTCCAATGGTTATTTCTCTTCTCTATAAATTTAAACAGTAACATAAATATTTAATGTAATTTAATAAAATATTTTAATGTAAATATAAACTTGTATTTTACATTTATAAGATAGGTTTTGAAAGTCTGTAATATGCTGATGCTGATGGTTAATTATAATCATGGTTCTCTTTGACTAGGAAAGTATATATGGGATGACCTGCCTACAAAAGCATCTTAAATCAGCTGGTCGATGGATGCTCTGTGCAGAGACACATATTACACCATACTGATCACTGATATTAGACCTGAGTGAAACAGCCATCTGTCAGACGGCCTTGGCTCCAAATGCTTCCTGAGCAATTCAGAAGGCGAGAGAAATGGTTCCAAATATTCATTCCCCATACTGACGTCTTCCACTCCCGCGGCAAAGCAGATGGAGGTACCAGCTACATCACGTGCTGAGGAGCGAGCCTGTTCCCTCAGTGCAGTCTGTGCAAGTCTGATCAGATGCCGTTCTTCTGGAGGCCAGGAGACAGAAAACGACAGAGAAGCCGAAATTTCCCATTGACTGGAACTTCCTCAGTGAATCAGTATGGAGAACAACCGATTTAAATAAGACGCCATAGATACGTAAGCTACTAAAAGTCAGTACATACCTGAATTTAGCCTTCTTACCGATCCCCTTATGTCCTTCCCACTGGCTCATATGGTCATCCCACAGCCTTTTTGGGAAGTCATTCAACTTAAAAGTTCTCTATTACATGAGGTGCAAAGCAGGTTTGAACTTGGTTCTTGGCAAATACGTTATTAAATTCTCAGGAAAAATGCCACTGCATAGCCAAGTATCACTATAATTTTTTAAGATCTTTTTTTAAGCCTTTTGTGTATTCATTCTTCTGCTATTATCCTATTTCTCTTTATCTGGATTTCACTGATTTTTTTTGTCATTTCAAGCAAGCCAGAAGCAGAACAAGAAGAAAAGTCACTCAAGGCTCAGGCTTGAACTCATTTTGCAGTTAGGGATTTATTGCAAGGATTTTGGATTTATCCAGCTTGACGCTAAACAGTAAATGTCTCTAGCCCTATTTCCTCCTTGTAGTGTGACAAACAGAAATCCTCCCTCAAAATAAAAACTCTGAGGTATTCAACGTTGCTGTGATGTTTTCCCAGACCTCTGCTCTGTGACTTACTTTTTGGCCAGCAAAATCCTCTTTGTATCTCTTCTTTGTGAGTTTAATATGCTTTATAAGTGGAGGGCGTAAATGGGTTTAATTGCCTCAATTAGTTCCCAGTAGTCAATGTTTTCCGGAGCTGTTTCTGTATCCTCTCTGGGAATTAAGCTCCCAAAGTGGTTCACTGGAAATACGTGGCATGATCTGGAGGTCACCAAAGGCCTCTTCACTAGCTGTGGGTTAAATACTACCTGAAGGTTTAGATTAAGGTTCTGAAATAACCTAAAGAGTACAGTTGCATAATGCAGAAGAGAAGACTTATTTACGAAGTTTTTTATGCCAGTTTTCTTATTTTTAAAAAAACTAATTTGGGGACCAATTCTCTTCCCAGATATTCCAGGATAAACTGGCTTTAGAGGAATCAAACTGAGATCAATAACCAAGACAAGAATTGGCTCTTATTCTCCAGTTTGAATATATTCCTGTTGGTGAGTATGTGACTTTGCAGAATTTTTTGGTAGTGCTTTAGTACAGTTGAGGTAAGTCCTTTGACTAACAATGGAGGGGGACTCTGGTTATGGATAGTGTTAGGCTGTATTTTCCTAATGCAATCAGGAAAAGCAAGTTCAAGCATGATCTGACTAACCAGTCTAGAAAGTGTATAAATGAATGCTTGATGAACTGGGGAAAATACTACCCCTGCATGTTGTGAAGTAGATCTGCGGAAGCTACTGCAAATGGAGCAGCAGCTCCTAGGAGATGTAGCTCTCTTATCTGTGTTTAGGGAATGCCAGTAAATGTCAGCAGTCTCTCTCCCAAAGAGATGTGAGTGAGAATCAATTTTCCTACCCCCAAAGTATAGTTGCATTTTTTTTGGAAATGAAGAAATAAAATTATGATCTTGCAGCAACTTGTAAGGCAATTTTTTAGAGATTTGCAAGCTTTATCCTCCTTCCTTGTTCTACCGATGTTATATACCCATGGTCAAGTCATTTGTTTGCATGTGGAAGAGTATGGCCCTCAGTTCTTCTGGCTCAAATCAGGAATTTGAATCTGAATGCTCTGACAACCTGGGGACACTGCAGTTGTTAACTGCAAATTCTAACTATTTAATTAGATGGGCTTTTGAATCCTCCTTTTCCCTAAGCACTGTAACCAGAAACCTCTGAAGTCAGTCTCTAGTCATCCTGGCCAAATGAGTGTTACCCAAAGTACGATGCTCCAATATAAAGTCTCGTCAAGTCATGATAGCCCAGCTATTGCAGACCCACGTTGTCTTAAGCAGATCCCGCATGAAGCCTGGGTGAATTTCTCACTTGAGATGCTTTTCAGTGCAAAACTGCTAAGCTTCACTCGTGTTCTTTTCAACATTCATGCATTCTCCTATTCCACTTATGAGTACAGAGATGCACAGGGAATTTGCGTATTATCAATGCAAGAGAAAACACTCCCCCTTCTTAGCCCAGATTCCCTTTTCCTGAGGGTCAACTTTGGAAATTCCTTTTCCTTCCAAAGTCTTCTTTCACAGAGGTATGAATCTGCATTTGGAATAATGTAGATTTGGATAGAAAGCTACAGACTGCAACTGAAAGTTTACAGATGAGGTAATTCTCATTTTGAAAAAGGAAAAATAAGAGACAATAAAAAAGGAGAAACTATAGAGCAGCTATAGGCTGTGTAATTGTTACAGAGCAGCAATAGTCAATACATAGAGGGCTCAGATGCACCAGTTTTCTAATGTGTTTATGATGTCAGAAAGATTTAAGATACTAACTGAGCAATAAAGTAATTTTGAAGTAATGTATTTCCTGGCAGCTAATGACTGGACATTGGATCAGAAACCCCATGAAAGGGCTTGTCATTTTACCTCTCCTGTCATTAGCTGCCAAAAAGAGGTTAAAACTCTATTTTAAATCACAGATATCTAAAAATATAGAGAAAGTAATTACTTTTAAATATTTTGCCTTTATTACCAAATTAAAATTGTGTTCTTCCATTCAAAGCTCTGGCCTGCATCATTGCCTTTGTTTCTTATTATATTACTCTGTGGAAGAAGCAGGCATCATGCTTCTGTCAGTGAAATTCTCTGAACCAGTTCCCCTAAGATTTTAATAGCATCTGATTTACTGCATTTAGTGATCCTCTGTAGAAACAAATGGATGAAGTGCTTTATAGTTTTAACTTAGCTCCGCTTCTCTCTGCCTTTAAAGCTCTAACCCCTATTTATCTAGGGACACAGATCAACAAACCAACCACAGTTCAGAAGAGATTTTTCCAGACAAATGAAATCTCTCAGAACTGTTTAAACCGAGACCTTAAATGAAGACAATTTTGTACTGTGAAGCAGAGGGCCAAATCCCTAGCACATGGAAATCAGCATAGTACTACTGACTTCATTCAAAATCAGTAGAACTCTCCTCATTCATGTTAAATGAGGGTCTGACTCAAGGCTTTCTGTGGAGAACTGATGGCCTTCCTGTGCATGTTTAAGTTTTGAAGAGTTTCTCTGGAGTGTTTTCTGATAAAGGTAGTGATTTTTCCCAACACAATGTTTTCTTGTAGCAGCTGTATTAGTAAGCAAGTAACATGGGCCAAGAACCAAATCTGTAGTGGCAAGTTGCACTCAGTTTTCTCCCTTCACTCAGAGGCTTCTTGTATCCAACCTGTTGGGAATAGTCCCTTGCCCAGACTGTTCCATGAATGCTGCTTGGGCACTGTGTAGGACTGTCCTGGTTGGCACAGGTCAAAGCTGTTTGAGGGATGTGCTAAGAATTCAATAGTATGAGTGGCTGCATACAAGAGCTTTTGTCTGTGACCTGTTTAGAAGTTGCTTTTTGATCTGGTGCCTTTCATTGTTGTGTAGGAATTCAGTGTAATTGGAGAAGTGATTTTTTTAGCCTTAAAATTGATACTTGTGCAAATTGGGTCCTGTTGATTTCAGAATCATTCCGGAAGTTTGGTGTCTCTTGCACTGAACTGCTTTGAGCTAGTTAAAGATATATTAAATTAATGACTCTGATAAATAAGTTCTGTATTGTCTTCTGGTAAAAGTTTTTTCTGGAAAATCAAGAAGATCCTACAGGCACTACACAAACTGAGTTTATAAGTCTTCTTAAGGTCTTTGTTGCCCACTATGTATCCCCACCATTATGTTAATAATGTAGCCGTTCACTTAATGCAATATTTATAGTCAAAGTTCTGTGCAAAAATGGTGAGCCTTGATCTGTACACTGAAAACCAACGTGAGAAATCAAATCAGGAAAAATAGTATGCTTTTCAAATATCAGTTTCCATTTCTATATGAACTGAATATCTGCAGTTTCTGTAAACACTGCAAATTATGTATGAGGAGAAATGATCAGCCACAACAAATGTATGTATTTCAATCCAGAAAGCAAACAAACATTGTCAGGTTATGCTGTATAGTAGTTGTTCTTCATGTTAAATATTTCACAGTTCTGTACAAGAGCCTGAATTTACCTGCTCAGGGCAGACTACTAAACAAGTTGCTAGATTTTATTTTTCTGAAAGAATTGCTTTAGGACACGGTGCTGTAATAAAATGTGCTGTCCTTCCACAGGCATGCAATCAACTGCATATAGGTAACTGCAGTCCAACCCATGTGGCAGCAGGTCTGTCAGAAATTTATTCCCTTTGATGCAAACCTTTACGGCAAAGATGAGTGTATTTTTGGCTTTGTATGTTTGCTTGTTTTATTTTGTTGTTGTTGTTGTTGTTGTTGTTTTTCTTTAGCTGAATACATCTCAGTTGCTGGTAGTTTCATTATTAACTGGCTAATACTGAAATTGTTGCTTTCATTAAGTCAGTATGGAGCTTGACTCCCACTGTCCTTTCAACTTCCATTAGCAACTATTTAATTGAAGCTCTTCATACAGTGTCTGTTACTCTGACTGTGATGTGCTCAGTTTTTGAAAGAAAATTGCAGCTGTTGCATTTGGGCCATTTACATCCGTAGCAGAAGGTCACCTACTAGTTATGAGTGAAATGGTGACGCCTGAGGGCTTGTGGTCTTTTGTATATTTGTTTATGTATGTATGTATAGATAATTCCAGGTCAGTATACCAAGAGCTACAGCTACAAATAATTGGGGCTTTTCTAACTTCTCTGCCAGACTAGTCTCAAATTTAGATCCTGAGCACATAACCACCCTATACGTTAATGTTATCATAATGTTTCCTGAGGTGCTGAAAGTCATCTATTTCTGCAGTAAAATTTCCAAAACCAATCAATTCTTGATAGTGGTGAGTAGATCAATGTTTCTCTTATACCGGTACCCACCAGAAGTCATAATCTAGGGATGTCTTTTAGCTTTTCTGCACAGTCTGACCCAACAATTATTTACTGCCCACTGAGCAGAGTATGTTCTGCATAGACCATAGCTAAAAAAGGCTGGTTAGAGCACTCACTGTGGATGTAGATGATATAAGTCCAGTTCTTTTTCACCCTTCCCCTCACCTTGAGAGCATTTGAATGCATCTTTTCCAAGAGAGTGATTTCATCATGAGAATCTCTTTGGGTCTGCCTCTCAGTTTACTTAAATCTATTTCACTTGTACGACAAACTTTTATCTGAGACAGGAATACTTCTTTCACCTGTCTAAGCTCTAAAACCTAGAGCCAATCTCTTGTCTGACTATGTTTTAAGAATTCATTCAAGGAGAAACATTTTCCACAGGGCAAGGCAGGCATATATCCATACTGTTTTCTTCTGGGTGGACAGAGATATCAGCTCAGATTTATGTGACCAACGAAGGATTTGAATGCATCTCAGGTGAAAAGGAGCTATTGGATTACTCAGTTATTGGATAAGGGGAGGAGAATGCAATGCCACAGAGGACCTCTGAGAAATGGCTGGCTTAGACGTGTTTTTAGCATTTTTTCATTGCTAGGATATGAATCCTGAGTGGCTGCTCTCTTCAGTCCTTATTAATGCAATAAGAGTACAGTGATCACCCATGAAACACCATGAATGCAAGGGAAAGAGGTTCTTAGCTTACTGATAGCTGCTGTGTGTGAGCATTGCTCTAAAAGCATTAAGAGATATATGTGTTGCTAATGTAGATGGAGAGTGCATTTAACACTGTCAAAACAGGCAGGGATACCAATTCTCCCATTTATTTTCTTGTGAATTCCTCAGCACCCCTATATTACAATCATTGGGAGATTACTTCATGTTTTTATTATGTAGGCATTATATAAGTAACACTTTCCCAAATAAATGGCTATTTTAATGGATTTTTGGATATCAGAAATGTATTAACACTAAAATAAGACAGATATTATTGTACTTTTGCTTGGCTCTTGCTAAATCTTTGATTACATACATATTCCTAAGTTACCTGCTCCTTGCCGACTCATACGGTAAGTGTAGTCTTTTGGAAAAATTACGAAGCTGCATCCAATAATCCAGTACAGTCTCTGCACCTCACACTGCATTAGGAAAAAAGTCAATAATGTAATGATGAGACCTATTTAACCTTTGACAATATTTTTTCATTGGAGCAGTATCTTCCAAACTTGGTTAAGACTGCTACAAGAGGGAATTTTCCAAGGCCTGCTGGGACTTCTTGTCTTGAGAATACTTTGATGTCTGATACCAGAATTACTGTTTAATTAGCTGTATAAAGCATATGTCTTTGCCCATGCATAAGTATTGTTCTGTAAATATAAAATCGGAGGCATTTTGCCATTGCCATAAAGCATTGTTGTGTTTTGATAGCACAATGCAGCCTGCATGAGGATGCAGGAGCTGTGCAGCTGCATGTCAGCCCTTGTCCCATGAGATGTGATTTGGACAGGAGAAGGTGAAGAGTGTTGCTTTCTTAGCACTCTTGCTAAATCTGCTCCCACTCCACTAAGTGATATCTAATTCCATATTATCAGCCTCTTTGATTTTTTTAATTTCCCAGATGCAGATATCAGAGTGCACCTGGAGTTGCTGATTAAGTCTTTTTTGTACTTAGCCTAAGCAGCCCTCCTCCTCATGTGAATTGTTTAAACAGCCTCTGCCAAGTCGTCTTTTATCATGGAGGTGAACCAGGCTTCTTCAATATGTCTGGAACCTAAGGATATACCATCAATCCTTGTTTCTTAATAAATTTATTTGAAAAAAATCTATTTACATTTGGAATTAAACATAAATGTCCAACATCATTTCTCTGAGCCCATATAGTATTTTACCTGATCTTCACAGCTGTCTTGCTTTGAATAAATATTGTCCTGAATTGGTTTTGTTTTTTTTTCTTTTCTCTTTTTCTGGAAAAACTGCAGCAGTTGCCCCATGTTAGTTTTAAATGTAAGATGTAGTCTGTTCAGTTCAACGTTGAATACTACTGTATGTTTTTTCTTGCATATTTTGTCCCTTGGAATGGGAAATCATCATGTGATGTATACTGATGACAGCAATGTTCTCACCAGATTCTCTGGGAAGTCTCTATGTTGTTAGGAAATACCTATTGTATGATGCTTCCATCAGTCCTCCTCTCTGCTGTTCATAGCTTCCAGCTGTTGCTTGTCATCGTGCTCCTTCCTCTACAGCTCTACTGTTCTCTCTTGTGAAGAGATATTGTTCTCCCCATCCCTACTTGTGCACTATTTTTGTATTATGAGAATGCTCCTGTTGCTATTTCAGTTCTGTTTGGCTCATCTTCCGCGTATCGAGGCCACCTGATACAGGACTTCTGCTTTGGGACTGGTAAGTAACATTGCCTGTGCTTGAATCTGAGTGACAGTGTGTCTTCCCAGAAGCAGGGTCCTTTCATATGTGCGATTATTCTTTCTCTTATTACTTGTCTTTTGAAGTCCACATATCTGCAGCATTCAGCAACCTATCAACTGCTGTCATGAAAGCTTCATTCTTTACCTTTATTCCTACCATTTTATTATAACAAGTGATCCTGTCTGAAACCGTTTCTTGAAGGAAGTCACAAGGAATAATAGACTACTCCAGCTTGTGAGACATGCCTTCCTGTCACTGTAAACTTAGACACAATAACTAGGAAGGAGCCAACAGTTGCACCTTAAAAAATAGTTTGATAACAGTTTGTTTCTTAATTAAATTAGAAGATCTCAGTCAGCAGCTTGCCACTGTCAGTTGTTCTACTTGAATTGGTTTCCCTGACCCAATAATGAGAATATGTCCCCTAGAAAGTTTGACTAAGTTATTATGTTTTTGTAATTAGTCTAATAAAATATGATATAATGTAATATAATATAATATTAACTAAGACAGGAAATTGTGACATTTGTTGTACAAAACTGTTTTCTCTGAATGAAATATGTTAAAATCCAGGAAGGAGGCTAATTTGTTCTGACACCAGCACACATGAGAACAGCATGCTATATAGCCCTGATGGTATGTAATCATATTATCTTATTTAAATCTGGATCATTAACATTCTTTGCATTTTTATCAACTTCAGAAGATAACCAGCTTTTGCTGATATAGAATGTTGTATCTGGAGGAAAATTGCTCTCCTGTGAAATGACAAAACTGATTAATATCCAATATTGTAGCTTCTGGAAACAACTATACTATCTAGTTAACTATTTTACCCATACCAAAAAAAGGTAGTGATAAATACTGAAGAGTAATTATGTAATCAAGAAATAAGGAAAACTGACTTTTAATCTAAAATTGACTTTTAAGCAAAAAATTGTCAGTGTTATTGTCTGGCTTTTTTATGAAAAATGGAAAGGGAAAGATTAAAATGTCTGTATTTTTTAAAGATTTTGGTGAATGGTATATATCAAAGCATTTTTTTTTAACAAATACATTTTTCACAAACAATTATTCTTCTACGTTTGTTTCCTGCTTCTGAATTAAAAAATAGAACCAAACCCATAATGAGATTTTTCAGAAATTACTTTTCCCAGAATGATATTTTTGAATGGACTTAACACTCCAATTTTAAATAAATGTCATCTTTTGCAAGAAGCACCAGTCCAACCCAGTACCTACTGAACTCAAAGGCAGTATATGACTCTATAAGTCATATAATAATTTAAGATGGAAGAGATCTCTGAAGGTCATCTAGTCAAGATAGTCCTCAAAGTGGGACTAACTTCAAAGTTAGATTAGTTTTTACAGGATACAGCTTTTCCAGGAAGACTTTATACAGGATCTAGACATCTGTGATAGTCTGTATGTCTAAGTGTGCTTTTTACATATATGTTGGGGCTCAAAGTATGACTTATCACCAGGAAGGAATGTGAAGTTAGCTCTTACAGTTTGGAATGGCTTCCTGTGTCTTCTCCAGTTGTGAAAGCTTTCAGTTTGAAACTCTGAGAAAAGAAAGTTTTGCTGCTCAGTATCCAAATAAACACATTTAAATGCAGTTCACATTCCTAAAAACACTATTTTTTTTTCTTTGGGTTCAGTTACGAAGCCTGCTGCACACGTACAGATGAAAATCATAAATATAAGGATGTCCTTTACATTTTGTGCAAATACGTCATTTTGTCAGATTCTGCATGTGAGCATGATGAAGAAGGGAGAAGGGAAGAAGTAACAGCTGTTGACCAACTCCTTTGCCATTCATGAGGGTTGAATGAGAAGTAGGAGTATGGAGTCAGGGTTGCGTGACTGTCAGGAGCACTGGCACAAAAGTGTGGAGAGAGTACAATCTGGTTCAGACCTGTGCAGTGAGAGATCAACAAACAAGATTGGTACTACGCAGTCTTACTCTGAGTGACTTCTGTGGGTGCACCACCCGCCCCCAGCAATCAACTTTTGCACGCACTGTTATGACTGAAGCCCCCCAAGAACATTCACAGAAAATGTATGTATATACATATAAATAAACAAATATGCTCTTGGATGTACCCTACAGAAAGACAGGGAAGAATTTTAAGGTGTCATAGTCTGCATCTTAATTAGATACTCTCTTTTGAATCTCATCTAAAGACGCAAAAGCAGGTCCCAGAGCATGTCCTATTCATGTTGCAGTTCCTCGACTCGTGTATTCTAAAAGCCTCCAATACCGCTTGATTTGTCAGTTGATACACATGGGATTGAGGATTTAGTTTGGGGCTCTGAGAACCTGCTCATTGGCACATGTCCAAAGCTGCCTTTATACACATAAGGATTTTATTTATTATTTAATAACTTTTTAATTAGCAAATATATACATAACTTTAGAGATATTTTGTGAAATGATATGGAAAAGCAGTTATAACAAAAAGGATAAAAATCCACACACTTGAGGTGCCTTATTTAGTTTGTCAAAAACACTTGAACTGTTGAGTGAATCTAATGGAATTCAATGAATCTGCAAGTACATTTTCAGTCCATTGAAAATGACTGTCAATTCAAGGTTACTTCATAAAACTGAATCATGAGCAAAGATTACTTGGTGAAGATGAAAAAGGCAAAGAAATAAAACAAACAAGCGAATGGGTATTAACAAATTAGAAATTAGAACAATGGAAAAATGTTAACAGAGATTTGTGCCAATAAAAAATATTTTTTTCTTATAGAGTCTTTCTTTGACTGTCATTGGCCTATCTATCTGTTCACTATGTAGAAAAATTATCTATTGACTTCAATAGCACTATTTCAATTCATGCAGGCAATCATTTCCACTTGAAAAAATCATAAATATAATTCATGAGTGTTTTCTTACACAAATGGAATTGCAAAACTATTCCTTTCTCCATACATTTTTCACCCAAATTCCATTTTAAAGTATTATTTTGAGCTAGCATTAAAATATGAATAAATTCAGCAATTCATAAGCTTACATGGTTATATTTTCTTTTACATATATTCTTATGAAAGAAACATTTGTCTTGTTAATTTTTCTTCATTTCTTGCCTTCAATTGGCATGTGAAGCACGAGATGCTTATAAGATTACAATTATCTACTCAGTAAGAAAGGTTATTTATCAAGTGTAGAACTACTGAAAACATAAAGGCATTAGTCTCTTTCTCCCCTTTGTTTTCTATGTCTCTTTTTTCTGTTCCAATTCTCTAGCTAGAACTGAGTTGCTGTCTAGAGAACTGTAATGCCATCTTTCCTTTGCACAGATAGTAAGATTAACTATTGATTTGGCCTATATACAAAACTCCAAAACATAAATGCAAACTGGGTTTGCCAAAAAGAAACCAAAAGGTGCCACATTAAGCTAATATCTTTTAATGTTAAACGAGATGACTTTCAAGATAAAGGAAATGAAGTAAGTTTATTGTAAGTTTACATACTATACTTACTGTATAGCAAGTCTATTACATAGCAATTGTACTGAAATTTATATGCTTACACTTCAGTAAGTCATGATATCACTTGGAAAACTACTAGTTTAGCAGCAGAATGTAAATAGTAATGGAGGAATGGTAAAGTGATCAGGTACCGGCTAAAGAGTAGACACAAAGAGAGCAAGCTAGAGGGAGACTGCCAGTGTTTCTGGTATTGGTCATGGGAACAATGTCAGTTAATATTTCCATTTGTGACCTTGGAAAAATAAGTAGAAGTACAAAATTCACTGATAACAATGATATTGAGAAGACATTGTCAATAGATGGAATGCCATATCTGGGGGGGGGGGGAATGGATGGCCATAATAAAAATGTTTTCAAATGTAACAGCATAAAATGCGTGGGACTATCTGCATAATAAAAACAACCAACAACCTTTCTGTTACAAGGAAAAAAACTCATTTTCATAAAACCAAGCAGCAAGCTGAAATAACCAAGCAGAAGCCTAAATTCTGTCCTGAGAGGAATGATAACTCCATCTTCCCCTTTCCATCCAAATACCCCATTAGACTACATCTAGCTCTGCTCCTTGGCATAGGACCCCATGACTCTTGTGACCAGAGGTCCCAGTGTAGAGGTTATACGGGATATCCATAGAGAGGATATCCTGGGTATAGTCAGACAGTCCTGGAAGATGAAAAGTAACAGATTAAATTTCCTTCATCTACGGAAGACCTAGAACATCGTTCTCTTTTCCTGCATATTTTGAGTGTCTACACAAAAATAGGCACTTTTGCTGGCCTTTTAAAACACTGAATCCTGCTCAGTGTATGTAGAGGAGGCCAAACTCTGGACTGATTCCAAACTTGAAAGACAAGTATTGATCAGCATTTCCTGCTGGCCAGCAGTATCTGTCCCCCTGCCCAAACAGGAGTTTTCATGAAATGAATTTACATTCACTTTTAATGTGCCAGCATAAGTTTCAGATATCCATATTGTTACATTGAGGTACCGTGCTTCAAATAAGGCAGTAAAAAATTGCTCAGACAACACAGCTTCCTGAAGTGCCTTTCAGCAGCTGTACATGGTTGTGCACGTGCTCCTAGTCTGTTTCAAAGAAACTAGACCAGTTGAGGGTACAAAGAAGAAAGTATTTTAAGTTAATGTATTTCTCTTGCATGAGATGGACTCAAAAGCTCAGACAGGCCACAGTTTCATGATGCAGAAGCTTTGGCAATAACTGAAGTTTACAGCGTTTCTGCCTCTCCACCCCTTGCCATTCAATCCCAGCCCTGCCGTATGTCTTGTTGCTCATTTGTATTGCAGGATTGTTTGTAACTCCAATCATTTCCATGATCTAGTTCATACTACTGTATTGATCTGGATTACAAGCAACCCTGCAATACAAGTTAAATAAAAACTGTTCTTTTGTTTGTAATCTGGGTCTGGTTTATGATGAGTCCAGAGCAAAACCTCACAAGCAGTTGAGCTGACACAACAGCAAGGGTAGACTGCTATGACATAGAAGCGGGAACATTTTACAGAATCACAGAATGGCTGAGGCTGGGAGAGGTATCTGGAGGTCACCTGGTCCATCCCCCTACTTAAGCAGGGCCACCTAGAGCCAGTTTTCCACGACCGTGTCCAGATGGATTTTGAATATCTGCAAGGATGGAGACTCCGCAGTCTCTCTGGGCAACCAGTTCCAGTGTTCAGTCACCGTCACAGTAAAAAATGTTAAGCTTCATTAAATATTAAATATTTTGTGTGATGGCAGCCTGCTCTAAATTAGAGCTAAGAAGCACTTTTAGAAGTTCATGACTGGCTCCCAGCTCAGGTCTTACAGTTAAAGACTTCGAGCTCCTGTGTCTGTGTAAGACTGCCTATGTCAGTCTGCCTGAATGCATCTATACTAATCAGTTCTAGTATGCTTCGGGATGCTTTGGGGCATGGGAACATGATTGTCCTTGCTAGGCGACTCTCAGACAGTCCCTAAAATATCTTGGCCTGTTTCAACTATTGATGTCCCCCAACAACTCCCTGGCATGGTCTGTCAGTCAGAGCAGCTCAGGAGAATACCCAATGGGCAGTTTGCCTTCAGCTACCCAGTCTTGGCAATTTCTTAGTGTAGATGCCAGCCATTCTGTGAATGATCTCAGTGCCTTCGGTATTCTCAGGCGTGTTTAATTTGCTGGTATATAAGTGGCCTGTGACTGCAGGATATCTGAATGTGTGCTCAGCACTGACACCTGAGCTTTAGTGCATCGAGCTGCTTTACACGCCCTTGACTCCAGGCTCAGTATGCGATGTGTGTTAGGGTGATGGGGCAAGCAAGAACGCCAAAACTGCCTCTTTGCTTCTTGTCTTGGTTTCCTGGGAATATTTTCATTAACTTTTTCCCTTTAGAACTTGTCCAGAACTTGGGTTCTGTTTGTGGATTTGCCTTTCTGAATGTTAGCCCTCTGGGCATGAAAATCAATTTCATTTAATTTTTTTAATTACCTACATCAGAGTGGATAATGTTGTGACTCAGACACATGATAAATAAACAAATCGGCTTGCTTAATATTAGCTGAAGTACAACTTTTCAATGTGTTTTTAGCCTTCAAAGAATACTCTACAATTTAGGATCAAAAAAAGCTCTGAGCAGAGATTTTTGATTGAAAACTGCAATTGCTATCTGTATTTCCAATGGATCTATTTCAGAGTGAGAATGAGAAAATGGACTTTTTGAAGCCTCAGTATTTATTTTTAATTTCACCTGCATTTGAGACCTCCTGCTTCGTGTTTTTCTCAATTTATATTCATTGTAAAGCTGATTTTGGGAGAGAATCAATCACTAGGTTTGGAATGCTGATGAATTTCTGATCTTTAGCTGTATGCCTCTTTAGCACAGTTATCTTTATGCTATAAATATATGTAACTCAAGAATGTACATTAGTAAAATAAGGTACTTCTGTTTTAATAAAATGAGGACATTGCATTTATTGCTGTCATAAGATCTGCAGGACATTATAAAGAGTTTGAAGTTATAGTACCATAACATAAAAGTGGTGTGTTATGAAGATCTAAATAACAAAAACCAAGAACTATATTAAAATAATGTTTATATTTAGAAAATTCTCTTTGTACTCCTATTACCGTTGTTGTTCAATTGAATATACAAATGGTTAATTATATAAATCTGTTACATCATAACCTACCAAAGCAAGAAATGGCAGCCCTCAGCTCCTTCTTTTATTCGTATCTTGCAGCTGTTTTTGTACGACAGACATTTTTGAAACTTTTTCTTGAGACACTATATTATTTTGCTGTATTTTTAAGCTTCTCTGAGTAAGTTGTGTTATTTACACTTTTCATCACATACTCTGAGTTCCAAAATAAGTTAAATTCTCCCATACTTCTCTTTTCACTAACTTATTCTGTTCAGCCAATTGTTATAACTTCCAATGTGGTGATTCATCCAAAGTGAGCACACCACATAGACATACAGATACCAGACTACTGTCTATTCTTCTTAGTGAAATTAGCTATTGATTGTGGTTGGCTTTGTCCTTTATTTCTCTTTCTTACTGCAATATCAAGGAAATGTAAGATGCATATTTATTGACTGGCTGATTATAGGCTTGTGTGTAGCACTTTTATTTTAAAATATTAGCTTTTCTAAAAATGTTTGTGCTGTGGACTGGCAACTACATTAGTAAAGTAGGAACTATGCTTTTAAAAATGTGGAATGTCCATGTATACAGTATTTTTAGAACTAAAACAGAAAATGTGGCGTGATTTATGGAGCAAGGAATTGTACATGCATGAAAATTGAATATAATAACCATATATTTTTCTTCAGATCATGTTCAAATCAATTATTTTTTCTATGGGCTTAAATTCATAGGAATTACTTCCTTTTAAATGCATTTTATGCATAACAGAAGCAGTAGAGAGACAACACATTCTTTCTGAACAACTTTCAATACAAAATACAGTGTTCATGAAAGGCTTAGAATTAGCATGTTTGAATGAAGATTTAAAATACTATAACAAAGGTCATCCTTTGTGGTTCCATGAAAGAACAGCACACTTTCAAATGAGTTTAATGCTTATGGAAAGTATAAAATTGACTTGTACAGAAGTGAAATTCTTATTTATTGTCACTGACTATGTACAGAAAGGCAGAGGCAGAATAGGAGTCCCCCCTGAAGCAACGGTGTGTCTTATGTGTGATATGGAGAAAGATTTCCAAACATTTTATCTTTATATCTCTGCAAAATCAGCCGATGAGGCTATTGCTTATGCAGGTAGGTAGTTAATATGGGCATGTAGCTATCAGAAATCCAAATGAGAACTGTGCCAGGAAATTAAGTCAGTGGGTTTGTACATGCTGTCAAGCAAAACTTCATCAACTACTGACCTTTCCCTTTTGATCACTCCACAGTGCCTGAAGGAGAAAAGCTCTGTGGTCACTTCTCTGTTGCCCAGATAATACAGTCATGCTACACAGGACAATAAAAACACGTATTCAGCTAGGAAAACATGCTAAAAACTCACTCTAACTTTTTCAAATCCCCCAAAAGCCACAAACTGTTTCATTACTCTGCCAAAGATACAGCTTTTAATTCTGCAACTTTCAATTCTTTGAGATCAGTTACATTTATACTGTTTCCCTCTAATTCCAACATTGCAGGTGGGTGGAGTAAAACATGCCTTCAAGTATTATTGTTTGTGCTTTCCAGAAATGTTGAAATTGCTTACCTGTTCACTAAATAGGTAAGACTATTTTGGCTGTCTAGCCCTTAAAGGCCTAAGGAGAAGCTGAGAAGATATTCCCCTCCTTTCATCCAGACACATTCGTTCATGACAATAAAAACATCTGCTTTCTTGTCAAAGATAGCACTGAAATATTTACACTATTAAAAAGAAAATTCAGCATGAAGAAGAAATCAACTACATAGTGTCGTGGTTTAACCTCAGTCGGCAACTGAGCACCACACAGCTGCTCGCTCACTCCTCCCCCACCCTGGTGGGATGGGGGAGAGAATTGGAAGAGTAGAAGTGAGAAAACTCGTGGGTTGAGATAAAAACAGTTTAATAATTGAAATAAAATAAAATAATAATAATAATAATTAATAATAATAATAATACACAAAGCAAGTGATGCACAGTGCAATTGCTCACCACCCGACGACTGATGCCCAGCCAGTCCCCGAGCAGCGGCCCCCCCGGCCAGCTTTCCCCAGTTTATGTACTGAGCATGACGTCACAAGGTATGGAATGTCCCTTTGGCCAGTTTGGGTCAGCTGTCCTGGCTGTGCCCCCTCCCAGCTTCTTGTGCACCTCCAGCCTTCTCAGTCGGTCGAGCATGGGAAGCTGAAAAGTCCTTGACTAGTGTAAACACTACTTAGCAACAACTAAAAACATCAGCGCGTTATCAACCTTGTTCTCCTCCTAAATCCAAAACACAGCACTGTACCAGCTACTAAGACGGAAATTAACTCTATCCCTGCCGAAACTAGGACACATAGAAACATGTTGGAAAAAGAAAGCAAAAGGACTGATGATTAAACAAGTAAGTACTTGTTAAACCATGCTGACTCTCTTTGGCCATCCAAGACCAAATGACAGTGAAGAGAATAAAATGGGCTTGGGTACCAAAACACTTTAATCACACATATATGTTATTTTACAAATTTCACGACTTCCCTGCCCCACAGGAAAGATGACACAGTCTCTCCGTGACTGTCAACTGGGTGCCACGAGCACTGGCCCTCACACTGTGTTTCTCAACACCTTCATGACATAAACATGTTGTTTATACTTATGGTCCTCTATTCCTATAACTGAGCGATTCTCTTTTCCTATAGGGTTAACAAAAGTTAACTATTGTCCACTAGCCCTAAATTATGCTAATTGCCACACTCTCATAGAAATATTTGGCTGAACTGAGGTGTAGCTAAAGTTGTAGAAAGGTTATTTGGATGGAGAAGACTCTAACGTCACAGGTCTCTCTGGAGGTATCTGGGGGAAAATCTGGTACCATATTCAGACAATATACAGAATAGGAGACTATGGGTAGGAAACACAGCAGTATACAGCAAAACAGTATTACAGCGTAATTATTAATCCTCTTGTTAACAGATCATCTAAATATTTTGCATATATATAATTTAAAAAATATCACTTCAGAATAAATTTATCTATTCACTTTTTTTGGGGGGCTGCGTCGGGTTCCCTGGTTTCACAGACCATATACTATTTCTGCACAGGATTCCCCAGGCAGATGTCTAGCAGCCCAGCTTTGGGATTAGTACTTTTTCTTTACTGCTTCCTATTCTGACTTTCTGTTTTAGGAAGGTCACCCTACCCATAAATTAATAGTCAAGGGATAGAAAGAGACTGTATGATCTATGTTTGTCGGTTGAGCAAAAGCAAGATACTAGTGAATGGGAATTTGTTAATAGGGTAGCTAAAACTCACATACAGTTTAGCGACCAAAGACACAGACATTTTTATGTTGTCTTGAGATAAGGTAAAATGCGAGAAGTGGAACCCCCATTTTTCCAATGCCAGTCTTTCAGTTTGTCTCCTCTCATGATTTAGTGAGGAGACAGGGCTTTTAAGTTTCCATGATTCAGTGTCTGGATTCTTTCCTGAGGATGACAAGACTGAGGACTGCAAAAGGCTATGATGATAGCTTAGACTGTAGGACTTTTGACTGCTGGCAGATTTGAAATGGCGTCCTTGGGGTGAAGAACACATTAATAGACTCCATAGTCTACTTTTTCACTGACTAAACTGAAATGTAAGAATATTGTACATATGTTTTGCACATGCATTGTTATGGTGTTTCATGCCATACACTGGAAACACACTTTAAACAAGGTAGTCGAAAATCTCAGTACAGCAAATGGTCTTCAACAGTTTTTATGGACAACTCTCCAAATACCTTAACTTAATTGCTTTCATTAAAAGAGTTTTAGAAGTATATGCTTTCAGAAGCTTTAAATACACTTAATCTGTATCATCACTGTTAAACCTTAATCTATCCAATGAGATAAGCATCAAGTACCAGCATTTCCTAAATAAAAAAGAAGATTTTTTAGGATGATAAAGCTGAAGTAGAGAAAAAAGCCATTCCCGTGAATGAAATGAAAGTCCTGAATTTCTGTTGCTAGTGTTGTATTCATGGCCATGAGGACTTCTCCTTATGCTAAGCAAATGAATGGTCAGATTAAAACATTAGGTTGGCTTTCATTCTGAAGAGTCTTAAAACATTTAGAAATATACTATTTTACAAAGTCAATTTCTTTCTCTACTTCCTATCACAGCATTAGGAATCCTTATTTTAGGTTACGAACATTAATTGAGTTTTCACCTGTTCCATAGGGACCTGCACAGTATCTTCTTGATTTTGTTAGACCAAAATTATAAAATGCTACTGAAGTAATTATTTTGTTCTTGACTGTTTATCAACAGTACCCACAGGATTATATGCATTTTATTTTATGTTTAGATGTAATTAGATACGACGTAACAATTCTTGAAGACATTGTAAATTATTTTAGTATTCAGATCATTTCTGTATCGCATGTAAAAGTAAAAAACCCAGCCACTCAGCAAAGTTTTAATAAAAACAAGGTCAAAAGGTAAAAGGAGGCAGCTGCTGTATCAATGAATTTATACTGATATCACCTATGCATTTTACTTATTTCTAGTTATCTGTGACATTCTAACAGCATATTGCCTCAGATTTGTATGTGCATTGCTGTATTTCAGGGAAGTGTATTGTTATATATCAACACATTGATTATATGATTTTAGAATATTAAATGGCATGTTTTATCTTGTGCATATTTATTAACATAACAATATGCAGTAGGCTACTTATTATACTATTGTCATTTGTACCACAAAAGCTAAGGATCTCGTCAGGATTTACATTATAATTCCCTATTTTCAGGGGCTTATAATTCATCAATAAAACTTTGCTCTGGGCTGAAAGTTGACATGAAAATTCTATGTTCAGGATCATATATTTTGCAACAAAAGGGATACTGTAAAATCAGAAATCATTTTACCGGGGGATTATTTTCCTCTTTTATTATTTTTCAGAACAGCTGATGGTGCTGAAGATGTTACAGAAAAAATATCAATATATTTCTCCCCACACTTCCACCAATTTATACGAATATGCTGAAGGCAGCTGAATCATATTTTACATAAAACTCATATAATCCATTGCAGATATATGTTGTCACCTCCACTCTTTTCGCAGTTCCCTGTGGGGTACATATATTCACTTTCACTGCTCAAGTTTCATGCACTAGAAACATTTTGCTAGGTTGTGTAACTTGTAAAGATTAAGAATGAGATGAATTCACGAGTGTTTGAATTGCCTGAGATCAAACAACAGCTGTCAATTCATCCAAAAAAACAAGTAGAGATGAAGAGTCAAGGAAGAAGTAGGAAGGGAGTGTGAGATAAGAGGCGAAGCATCTGCATGCAACACGCAGGCAGAAGACTTCCAGGGAGGACACATTATGGCAACTAAGCAATGAAATGAGAGAGTTTCTGCAGTGATTATCTGAAGCAAAGGCAGAAGGAAACAAAGCTGTAGTGGATAAATAGGAATGATGATCAAGTAGTTTCTGTGATGAGCATACTTAAATATTACTTAGACACTTGCACAGGATTTTGAATAGCATGTTTTATTAATCTGAATATGTAGATAAGTATTGATTCTTCTCAAACTAGAGTTCATATAATAAATTACATATTAAATCAATGCTGGAGTACATGTTCAGCTCATCAAAGACATACAGAGCAGTCTACCTCACTTAGACACCACAGACACCACATAGACTTTTACATTTGAGGCAATCAGTACATAGAAGTAAACATTTCTAGGGCCCTAATTTAGGACGTTTTGCATGTCTAATTTAGGGTGAGGTAAATATCACCTTAGAAGCAGGAATTCCTTTTTGCTGAGTATAAAGGAAGCCTAGGATAACTAATTCAGATGTAAACACTGTAGGTAACTCAAACTTAGTTAGAAGACAGCCACTCATGGACACTGTAATAAAGAGACCACATTATCTGTCATGCCTCTTGCTGTCATAACTATGACATCATGTACTTAAATTAATGAGTTTTGGAAGCACAGAATTATGGATTCTTCACCTGGGGTAGGGTCTCTTCAAAGTCCTATTTCACCCAGGTCTCACTCCCCAATTACTTTTTTGGGGTGTAAAAGAGATATACTACTATTCTTTGCTGGGGCTTTTCTTCAGTTGATTGACTTCCAGCCTCCTGCTGAAAAACACTCTCCAAAAGTAAGTCTATATTGCCAGTCAACCTTAAGACACCTGTAAGCCTAGAGTCATCGATTGTCCCTTCTAGTAACTGTCCCCTTGGTCTCTGGCGGCAGTCCCAGTGCAAGCTTGGCCAGCAGCTCTGCCCTCCCTAGAGCCTCTGGAACTCCCTCAGCCACAGCAGGCTCCAAGCAAGAGGATGGCACCAGGAAAATCCTACCTCCTCCCTTTCCTCATCTTCTCTTCTTCTGACAGCAGGATAATGCCATTATGCCTTTCAGTTTTTCTTTTTGTGTTTTCACACTGGAAACAAGGTGGTTTTTTGCAATTGATTAACCATTAATTAGTTTTAAGGAAATATTTGTGGCCTTAAACCGAACATGTTCTTTAGAAAAAAGCCAAAGAAGTGAAAGATTTGAGCAATGATCACTGCATAGGTAACAGGTATAGAAAATGTTTCACTGGCAGAGACCCTGTGATAACACAGAGCATGAGTGGCAATAAAATTAAATGAAACTTATATCTATCGCAGTGCAGGAAAGAGTGTGCCTTTTCAAGTGCCTTACTCCTGAGTCTCTAGCATGTCATTACTTCCTTTTTCCTTTCTCTGCATATGCCAGTTGTGATGGAGAACTGAGATATATGTACAAGGTAAGAGCAGTGAAGTGTTTCACATGCTTTCTAAGTATGTGGTTGTTCAGACTATTTGTGTACTAACAAGAGAAGTGGCAATTGATCTCTTCATAGTCACAGCCTAATGATCTTGGAGCAAGCAGATTCTAAGGATGGTGTTTAACACTGAAGTTTGTAACATGGATTTTAGATTCACTGCAGTGACAATAAAAAGATAAATGGATATTTAAAAACCATGAGCAACAATATGCAAATCAAAATATTTACCTTAGATTTCTCCGTTGATATGGCTATATAAATTAATTTCTACATAATTATTTTAAATAGAAAATAAAACCCAGATGTGAAATTATGTGAGCTGTTAGCAAGGAAACAAACAAAGTTTCTGCATGAAAGGAATGATTGTGTTCAGAATTTTATAGCAGCATTAACTTCTTCAATTGTAGCAGAAAAAAAGAAGGAAGAAGGAAGAAAGAAAGGAGATGGAAAAGCAACCTGGATAAATGCCATTGTTCTATTTTACATCAGTATTGGCTGTCCATTTCATCTGAAGTATCAGTATAACTAAACATTTATTTCACTAAAATAAAAGTAATCAATAATGGCTGGTGACAGAATACATTCATTTTCTTTTTTATGGTTTCCCAAATTGATGTTGTTCTTTATATTTCTAATATAAAGAACATCTGTTTTGAATAATATCCACTGGTGTTTAAATGCCTTAAACTGAAACAATTGAAGGGAGTGGATTTTCTCTTGGCTTCAGAGCCAAAGTTACTGCTGCAGCTAGATTCACCCATCAGACACAGCTGCCTATATAAACAGAGAAGCATATCCACAAACTCAAATCTTTGTTTTGAAAAAAATAAATCTGTTCTTTGGAAAAAGCAGCAAAAGATCCACTCAAGTATATACAAGAGGTCCTATTATCCCATATAAAGATATAAAGACAGTAAGGAGATAACAAATGATGCTCCAAATTATTTTTAAGAAGAAAAGCATATAGCATACTCCGTCCTGCTATTCATAGAAGTGGACCTGATTCCAGTTAGTTGGTATAGTCAGAGATTCCTGGTCCCATTTATGTATGTTTAGAATATGTAAAACCGCAAGAGTTGGCTCCAGATCTGAAATTTATTTTATAGTTTGGTAATCATTGTAGAATGTAATGGGTTTAATAACAAACACTAGTTATATTTTTCACCATATCCCCTGCATTGATCTTGCTTATTATCCTAGATAACCACAACCAGAACTGTGAAATATGTGGCCACAGATAGTATCAACAGGCAAAATCTGAAGTAAACATGCAGAAAGCAAGTGAACACTAGGACTGAACTCTTGAATTACAGAAGAAAGCCAACGCTTTAGTCCAGGGAGATAAAATTACCTGATGAAGGGAAAATTCTGAAGCTATTCTCCTTTATTTTTCATAGTGCTTAGAGACAGAACAAGATATTTTTGACCCTTCTATTTTACAAATGAACAAGGAAAGAGCAATAAAATATCTTCCTCATCTCACATACTCTAATTTTACTGTAAATTATACTCTTTCTTGGGAGCAGTAGTAATTTGGGATTACATCCATGAAAAGATTTAAGCATTGCAATGGGTAGCATTGTACTGACTCTTTAAAGCATTTTGCTGCCTAGTGGAATCCCCCATCCCAGCTCCAGTGCTTAGGCTTCCCATAAATGCCTGGAGAAAATTAGGTCCAAAGAATTAAGGTCAATAACAGAAATAGGAGCTCTTTTCTGAAGATAAGATCCATAAAAGACAGCAGGTAGCAAAAGGAGACATTGAGGTACTTAATAAGACACAGTGAAAACAGGGCTTGAACCCAGACATTTAAGTCCCGATTACAGGATACAATTCCTGTACACTGCCTCCTGACACCGGCTGCTTTTCCAGCCTCTCTGACAGAACATGGCTAGAAGAAGGAGAGAGTTTGGGTTTCTGTCCTTCTTTTTCTCGTATGTTCCCTCAAAACTTCCACGCAATAAAACAATAGCTTATAAGGAAATAGGTTTCCATCACTACTTTCTGTTGAAACTGTCTTTTTTTCCTCATGAAATAAATAAATTTTTGTTGGACCAGCAAACATAAACAACTTCTTTCCAGTGTATAGCATACTCCTTTGAACAGAGACTAGGTGCCAGTAAATGATCACTACTCTATGTTAAGTATTCAGTAGAGCAGATAATCAAAGATTCTTTTCCTATCCACTAGCCTGTGAAGTCATGCTTAAATATTGAATACTGAACATGTAATAATTTTCTACTGGGTGAAATAGCTAAGCCAGAAGGGACTAGAGTGTTGCTCTTGCTTCACCAGGCTGCAGAACAGAAACAAGCCTGGTGTTAACAACACTGGCATGGGTATGGGAGACAAAGATGGGATTGCTTTTTATGAGACGTCCCCAAAATCTGGAGAAGTGCCTTTCTTTACTGATAAAGCTGGAGAAAACAGCGTATCCTCTTGTGACAGTAACATACTTTGTGTCAGCTAACAAGTGTGCTATGAATTTCTACTGAATTTAGCCGAGCAGATAATGTGGAAAAAAGGAACATATAACTTTTCATTACTGTCCACATATAGTTAGTTCTGGTAATATCTAAAAGCAGTCCCTACTCAGGGAAAGCTAAGACATTCTACAATTATGGCTGTTGAATGTGAGTTTTTAGAATCTAAGTTTTGAATTACAGAATCACAGAATGGTTAAGGTTGGAAGGGACCTCTGGAGGTTATCTGGTCCAACTGCCGTGCTCAAGCAGGGCCACCTAGAGCCAGTTGCCTAGCAGGTTGCTCTAGTCACCTAGAGCAGATTCAGGCAGCTCAAGGAGCTTTCCAGATAGATTTAGGAGCTTATGTCCTTTTGAGGGTTAGTCCCACTCTATTCATCTTCTAAACATATGTCACATACCAGTTGTAATAACTGTCCTTCTGTAAGAGGATCATTGCATTGTTCCCAAAGGCAAGAAATTAAGACAATAAATACAAATGAATCATATATCCATTCAGAAATAACAAATACATAGAAATAATTTATTACTATCCCTTCATTTTCTTTCCCAATTCCATTTGATTTCTCTCATACTAACAGATGGCCTACCAATTTGAAGTTATTCTATTGAAACACACATGAATCATTGCTGAAAAACTGTTGTGACATGAATTAAGCATTCATTGATAATCTGAGGCTGAAATTTTTGCTGTCCCCTCTGTAGTCTTCTGCGTTTATACACTCTCTCCTCCAAATGTTAGGGTCAGAGTTTTGAACTGATCTTCTAACCAATGCATGTAGCCGGCACTTTCCTTTAAAAGAGAATCATGAGCAGGGAACTGTTCACGTGATTGACATGACAGCAGCACCCAACCTGTTGTGAGCCTTTGAGGAGACTTAATCACAAGTTTTGTGTGGATGTTGAAGTTACCAGACAACGAAAAATGTGCTGAATGGTTACTGTGTGTGAGACTGGAATAATGCTGACAAATCACAACACAGCTTTTGTCCCAGTGCCTTGGAACAATAGCTGCTTGCCTGTAGGCAGCCAGTCTCTGTGGCCATAGCTTCTACCCGGCTTCTGTTGGCTCTCCCAGCGATTGTGAGATGTCAGTCCAGCTGACTGCTCCTGCTGGGAACAGTCCAGGCCTCAGCTAGGTTTCAGGGGCACAGAAGCACACAGGCATTTAAAAATTATAATGATCAATTACAGTGATGATGGTAATAGAGTACTAGTAATAATATTTTGAACAAAAGCAGTCATTTGAACATAAAAAAAAGCACGGTGCTTGGACCATACCACAGCTGTCTTTGTTTCTCCGGTATTTCCACCTTTTGGCAGCCCTGTAAACCTCCTGTCCCTGACTTGTCTCTGATCTCCATCACAGGCCAATCTGCTTGACAGTTCAGCTATTTCTTTATGATGAGTTCAAAGTGTTTATTCCTGCTATTCCTTGCTCTTCTATCCCTAAATTTCCTCTTGTTGCCTGCACTTTTTAGCATTCCTGATGAATGAATGCCCAGGTTCAATACAGGATTTCAAAGCTGAAAACTTGTCCTCAGCTAGCAGAATTAATGTATTTTATTTTGCTATCTCCATTCAGCAGGATTCAGAGATCCTGATGATACTGTACTTCTTTACTGCTTTCAACTAGACCACGGGAGATGATGAATCCCTAAACCTTTGGATTTATTCCTTTTTTTCAATCATTTACAGGGGACAAGGAGATTGTAGAGGGCCTTGTCTCTACTGCTAATGTAACTTGTGCATAAACTATGAGTATGGAACTCAAGGGGATAACGATAAACCACGTCCCTTTCAAATAGTGGTATCTGGTGGTATTTGAGGTAGCAAGGCAGTATACAATGGATGAGATGGTCATGGCTCAAATAATAAAGAGCATTTCCAGGTGTTAAGCAAAGGCTTGAGGTTAGGTGCTGTGCCCATGGCAACCCTTCTAGTGTGTATAGACCTGGCACACTGCCATACTGTCCTAATGCCTTGGTGTGCAAAAGCTGGCAGGGACCTTCAGCTCGGGGCAGCTTTACATGGTGGCTCTTAAAAGATTGTGAAAGTTGTAATCAAGAGCAAGGTGTCAAAATTTTCACATTGTTGACTTAACCACTTTCCTTTACATTTTCTGGCTTACTTAAGAGATGCAGACTGTAATAGGTAGAGCTCACCTGAGCTCTGGAAAATACTGTATTCCCATTTACCAAGTATAATAAATCTTTATACGTTTTCAGGTTATGAGGCTTTCCAAACCCGACTTTTGTGTTTCAAATGGGATTCAAATTTCAATTGAACTCATAAAACTTAATGAGGAATTTGCTAAAAATTCAAGGAATTCATTCACTCCTTCCCATCGGCAGGCAGGTGTTCAGCCATCTCCAGGAAAGCAGGGCTCCATCACATGTAATGGTTACTGGGGAAGACAAATGCCATCACTCCAAATGTCCCCCCACTTCCTTCTTCTTCCCCCAGCTTTATATACTGAGCATGACGTCACATGGTATGGAATATCCCTTTGGCCAGTTTGGGTCAGCTGTCCTGGCTGTGCCCCCTCCCAGCTTCTTGTGCACCTCCAGCCTTCTCAGTCGGTAGAACATGGGAAGCTGAAAAGTCCTTGACTAGTGTAAGCACTACTTAGCAACAACTAAAACGTCGGTGTGTTAGCAACTTTGTTCTGGTCCTAAATCCAAAACACAGCACTGTACCAGCTACTAAGAAGGAAATTAACTTTATCCCTGCCAAAACCAGGACAGACAGGGCAAGGTGGAATGGCTTTAAACTAAAAGAGGGTAGATTTAGCCTAGCTATACGGAAGAAATTTTTTATGCTGAGGGTGGTGAAACACTGGCACAGGTTGCCCGGAGAGGTGGTGGATGTCTCATCCCTGGAAACATTCAAGGTCAGGTTGGAGGGGGCTCTGAGGAACCTGATCTAGTTGAAGATGTCCCTGCCCACGGCAGGAGGGTTGGACTAGATGACCTTTAGAGGTCCCTTCCAACCCAAACTATTCTATGATTCTATGATTCTATGAAAAGTGACAGATTAGGGACAGAATTATGTATGAGACAGTGAGAGATTAGCATTACTTAAAGCATAGTACAAGAACTTAGAGTTAGCAGAGCCTTGGAAATTCCCCTCATTTTTCTGTCTCTTCACAAGCCATGTTTCTCTTTATCAAACATTGTGTTGGGTTTTTTTGTTTGTTTGTTTTTGTTTGTTTGTTTGTTTGTTTCTTCCCTGAAACAACAGGGCTTTCTTTTGAAGACAACAGCTCGGTAACTCATTAGGTAGTATATAAACTAGAAGGGAGAGTCAATATTGCGAGGAGGAAAAAAAAAAAAGGAAAGCAGCTGTTTTATAGTACAAGCTACAAATAAAGGAGATAGAATCACCATTATAAGAAATATTTACATCTAGACTTATTATCAGTTTATCCCAGCTATTTACAAAGAGTTAATGAAATATGTAAGCCCATGATGTAGGAGGAACTGGCATGTTCTCATTCAAGAATTTTCCACTGTTACTGGCTTGGAATTGTTAAGATCTACTAAATATGAACTGCTGGCTCAGAAAGTCCTTAAGCCCAATTTTTTTGTCTTTCCATCTTTTAAATGCAGGAATTCGTTGGATATCTTTAGGAGACGTTTATTTTTTTTTTCTTTTGGTGTGAGAACTGTCAGAGAAAGAAGCAGTTAAAATAGGTGAAAGAATATCCTGCAATATTAATTCAAAATTGTCATTTGAAAATAAGTGAGCTGTTTCCAGGGATGGGGTATCCACCCAGACTGATACTCTCTCTTTGTTTGTGGTGACTCCTAAAGAATGCAATTAAAGAGGCCATAATATACTTAATTGTGTTATAGTACAGCAGTAAGCATTTCGCATCTGTTCCCATAGCAACAACACTGCAGAAACAAGTTGTTCAGGCTACAGTCTATGTCACATTGGTATGGGGAAGCTCTCCCTGGCAGGGTAATATAACTTTCTAGGTTTCAAAAGACATTGTTTAAAACTGTGCTACTAAACAATGACATTACTTAACAAGAGTCTTATGGTACCAAAGAAGGAAGAACTGCAGATGAGATATACATAGTTCTATTTGTAAAAATAATTTAGTTTTTCTAGTGACATCACTTTAAAGAAAAACAAAATAATTTTGCTGGCTATAGACACAGTAGAGGTTTTAAAATACGGTTGAATTCTGATCACCATACTTTACCTGGAAAGTTGTAATAAATCAGAAACAGTAGAAAATTACTAATCAGACACGATATTGGTTTTGTTAAAACAGCATTATCACTTGGGGCATTGTTAGAACTATTTTTCGGTATGCAGCTGAATGTTTATTGGCGATTTGTTTTTAAAGAGTTCAGGTTTTCATATTGTACAAGATAAGAAAATAATCACTTTCCCCTATTAGATTCATTATGTGAATGGAGGTTCTATTGAATATTGAAATTCTTTTCTCAGAAATAAACAGTTTATTATTGTCTTATCAAATGTTTCTGCTATGTTGTATTAGAAGGGAACAGGAAAAGTGTTGTGTGAGAAAAAAAAAGATAAACCTAAAAATGAAAAGAATATGAAAATTTAAGGACCTTTTTCTGCTTTTTTATGTGGAAATTCTTCACATTAAAACTACAGGGATTAGTTGAACTATCTAATAGTTCAATAAAATGTACCAAATTAGAATACATTATCTTAACACATTTGTTCCATGGTAACAAACACAATAGTTAAGGATGCAAAATGGTTTCAGATGTAACCTCCAATTTTCACACCTGCATAATAGTTTAAATTGTCCCTTTCAGGGGAAACTTTCCATATTGTTCTGTGTCCAAATTATTTTTTTTTTTTGTTTGGGATTTTTTTAGGTTTAATGATACTCCAGCCAGCTATCTTCAAGTCAAGGGAAAATACATGTTTGTCATTTTAAAAGTATTAACAGTATTTTTTTTTAAAAGGCCTCTCTAGAAACAACTGAAATATGAAATAAGGAATTTAAGGCTAAGTCCAAGGAAGGAGTTGAACTTATCCTGGCAACATAATTAGGCAGGTCAACTGGCAGCCTTGGGACTTGCTCCATCCAGTAGGACATTTTCATTAGGTCTACTGCCTTTCTTAAGAAGATTTTAAAAAGTCACAGAGACAGCCAGTTGCTGTGAGGGCAGGCAGTTAGAGGTGTGCCTTTCAGAAAGGGTTGTAGCTGGGCCATATCAAGAAGAAAACCTGATTTTTAGGCAAATTCTCTTTTTTTGTTTTCAGTTCCAGTTGGTCAGCATAAGCATCTTTCTCTTCAATCTAATGTGTACTGTGAATCCTGCTCATAAGTGCTAAGTCACTGAGGGCCACATCTTCAGAAAAGGACACTTAATTATGAGCTTCTCTTTAAATTTGGTCAATATTTTCTGGGCTTGAAAACCAATGAAGCTTTATGACTTATCATGCTGTAATTATTTTCACTCAGATGATGAATTCTGATCAAATGGAAATTTTTTTTTTTTTTTTTTTTTTTTTACACAGCACAAAAACATTTACAAAGAGCTCGTATAAGGGCTATGTATAGATTGTCCTACCACTTTAGACTAACTCTGCCTTTCCTTCCTGCCATACCAAACAGGGTGAACTTAAACCTATTATCCCCAGAACAAGCACTCTGTTTGGAATTTGTGATAAATCCAGATTTGTCCATTAAAATACACTGTCTTTCCAACTCGCCAGATGGTTACACTGATGTGGGGGATGTGAATACAGGAAGAAGGAAAATAGACAGTTGCTCTGGTGGGAAGGCTGGAGAAAGATCATTGCAAAGACTAATGTTTGAACATCTTAAAGCCAAATGCAATCCATAGCTCTGAGAAAGTCTCTGGAGTCTCTATACAATATATAGCAATGATGAGATTCCTGAGGAAAGCAGTCTGTGCCAGCTGCTCCAGTATGCAGGGAGCCACATAAGCTGCCTGGGTGTTCGTGGTGCCCTGGTTAAGTCCCGTTTCTTTTGCCCAGATATATATTTACACGTCATCCTTCAGGATCCTCTTTCCGATGGCTTTAACCATACCCTTTCCCTAGGAATGCATCAGCTAGTTTCATGAATGAGTCTTTTGTTCATTAATGTCTCTCTCTTACAGTCTTTTTCTCTTTTCTGCTCTCTTACTTGCAGAAGTTTATAACCCAAGTGCTTTGTTCAAACAGTTCCAGCTTCCTGGCATTACCCCGCATGCTTTAACAGACTGTCTTCCCTCCTTGTTCTTGTCCATTGAACCCCCCCCGAGCTCTCTGTTTATCTGCCCCATGGTTTGCTGCCAGGCTCAGAACTGGTGCCTACAGTTTATCTCATTTTCTGGAGCTACAGTCTTAACAGGCTTGCTAAGTCCATTTCTTTCTTTCCTTGTATTTTGGCTTTTGTCCTTTTTACATCCCATTTTGACAGCTCTCTCCTTCAGGAGGATCCTTTACACTGTTCATGAAGGACGGTCACAAATGTGCCTAGCTTACTTCCCACTCGCTGGCTGTGGCTGGCATTGGCCAAAATCTTTCTCTTTCTGCTGTACTTCTGTGTTGGAAAGAACATGCCATTGGAGATGTTGCTTTATGGTTAGGTCAGGCTCCATCCAGGAGGACAGAATCATTAAAGGTTTCTTCTAATTACCACCAATGATTCCTGCACTGGCAATTTTTCAGAAGACACAGCAAAGCAGATTTTCATGACGAGTATAAAAAACACTCTTCTGACACATGGCAGCCCCTCTACCAATTCTAAGCTTTCTGCCAAACCACAGAATATCAAAGCTGTTAAGGACTAAAATCTCCAGAATTTTTTAACATGTATTACTTTTTGAAACGACTGAACTGCTCTGGCTAAGCTAAAAAAAATAAAACAAAAATAAGTTTGATCTGAGGTAGGCGCCAAGGACATTAAAAAGAAATTGGTTTAAAACATACGAGTTTTATGAAGTTATAATGTAACTGAAAATGTAGCAGTCCAAAGGGAATTCTACAGAAGTTATAAAAGTATATTGCATGACCAGCTCTGTCTTTTACTCAGAAAACAAACAAACAAAAAAGCCCCAACCATTTGCTAAGAACTTTGGGACATTATAATAGCAGATGGGGAGGTGGGGAGAAACACCAGCTAATAGCAGGGAAAGGAGGAAAACCACTTTTCTTTCACAGGAGAAGTAAAAGACTTCTAATTCTTATTGCAAGTTCACATTGTTAATGGTTAGTTGCAGGAGAAACTGTTGATAGAGTCAAGAGAGATTAATGACAGGAGAAAGCTGAAAGAAGCATGTTCTTTGCCAGCCAATATAAGCTAAAGCATTTGCGGAATAGGTGGGCCTGATAAAACAAGTTATTAGGAAGCTTCATTTTCTCTTGGTTCTGAGAAAAACCAGCTACCACAGTACTACACCATCATCCGTGTAGTGAAGGTGAGATGAGATTCAGGAGAGTTTATGGCTTAGTTTTTCAGTAGTAGTAGTCAAAGTAAAAGGCAAGTAAAGGGCAAGAATTGAGCTCAGCATTTTTATTTTCCACATGGGACATTATATATTACATTTGCATTTTATATGTTGCATGCAATTTTCTGAGCGTTTCCCTTCTGACATTTATGCCATGTGAGATGGTTGAGTATTTGTTCACTTGCATTACTGTTATCACATTTAAATTTTGATAGATTCTTGCTGACAGGAAGATACAGACTTTAACATAAAGCAAGCACAGATGAAAATGAGAGAGGAAGAGTGGAAGAAATAGGGGAAAGAAAAGCAGAAGGAATAGAGGGAGAGATGAAGGGAAGGAGGGAGAGAGGGAGGGAGGGAGATAACATTTTTAACAAGATTTCATTCCTTGTTCATTCCCTAACTTTTTATATAATGACAAGCTACTTCAGAACTCTCAATCTTAGTTTCTTATCGTTAAATGGCAGATAACATTACTTAAATAATGTTCTCCAGTGTTTTGAAAATCTGAAATAAAAAGCAGCTTGTACAGGAAAAAGAAAGGAAAATATTTTTATATTTCTGCCAAAGAGCTTCTTTATATCCTTCCACTCGGAAAAAGCTGTTCCCTCTTACTCAAGAAACAGTGGAAGGTGGTTATGAGAGAAGTCAGAACTATCTGTCTAGGACACCTATGTTACCTTTGTTTTCTTTGTTTCAACTTTAGTCTCCCAAAACCTCTGTTGATTTTCTGATTCCATATTTCTATGGAATTGTTCCTACCCAGACCACTGCTGGAACTTTCAGATTTCTGTCCATAGAAAGTGATGACGGTAAGATAATAAAACTGTCAATTCTAATACATTTTTGGTAATGCTCTTAGGAGGTATTAGAAAAAAAGAAGGGAGATAATTTACTAAACAAAGAGTATCTCCAGGTTTTTATAATTCCACAGACTGGAGAGGGTGGCGTAGGCCACAGGGAGCAAAGGGGAGAGGAATGATGGTGCATGCTGGTGGCTCAGCTTGGTGAGAAGTGTCCTTGCTCCAGCAAGAGGAAATGAGTTTCCACTCACTCTGCTCAGGTGCAGGAGGTTGTCAGAGAAATTCACAAGAACAACAACAGATCTTTTAATGAGTTCCCTTACGTGGATTTTATTAGCAATAAAAACATTACAGTTTCACAGTTTGCTTCATTGCATTTTCAGAAATACTTGACAGGTACATGCCTTGTTGATGTACTGGTTCTTGGGAATCCATTGAGTTTCTGTATTTGTTTGTACATTGGCAAAGATAAAATTATCCTATCAAATTTCAAGACAAGCACTAAACTTCTGCTTTCATACTGTTTAAGATGAGTCTACATAATCTTTCAGAAAAGACAGAGAAACACGTTCTGTGCTGGAAAGCTAAACTCTTAGCTAAACTCTTTTAAAAATGAACAAACAAAAGCTGTCTGAGATTTTATTCTTAGGGTAACAAATGTATATTTAAAATGCTTTCCATTTTTAAAATATTGCCTCCCTACTTCAGAACTAACAAAACCTCGCTTCATCTTTCTAAGATTTGTTACTGATAACTCAATACTGGGCATTTGAGCTCACCAGCCTGGCTGAACGGGGAGCTCTTGCTGGGACTCAGGAAAA
Source organism: Aptenodytes patagonicus (assembly GCF_965638725.1). Taxonomy (NCBI): domain Eukaryota; kingdom Metazoa; phylum Chordata; class Aves; order Sphenisciformes; family Spheniscidae; genus Aptenodytes; species Aptenodytes patagonicus. The sequence goes on from NC_134949.1 coordinate 26,556,875, forward strand.
AAAGGAGAATTTACCACTTGTGGAAGAAGGGGCAGGCAACTCAAGAAGAGTACAGGGATCTCGTTAGGGCATGCAGAGAGCAAATGAGAAAGGCAAAAGCCCAGCTAGAACGCAATCTGGCTGCTGCTGTTAGAGACAACAAAAAATGTTTTTACAAATATACTAATGACAAGAAGAGAGCCAAGGAGAATCTCCATCCTTTATTGGATGCGGGGGGGGGGGGGGAACATTGTCACCGAGGATGAGGAAAAGGCTGAGGTACTCAATGCCTTCTTTGCCTCAGTCTTTAACAGGCAGACCAGTTATCCTCAGGGTATTCAGCCCCCTGAGCTGGAAGACAGGGACGGCAAGCAGGATAAACCCCCCATAATCCAAGAGGAAGCAGTCAACGACCTGCTACGCCACCTGGATGCTCACAAGTCTATGGGGCCGGATGGGATCCACCCGAGAGTGCTGAGGGAGCTGGCGGAGGAGCTCGCCAAGCCACTCTCCATCATTTATCAGCAGTCCTGGTTAACGGGGGAGGTCCCGGATGACTGGAGGCTTGCCAATGTGATGCCCATCTACAAGAAGGGCCGGAAGGAGGATGCGGGGAACTACAGGCCTGTCAGCCTGACCTCGGTGCCGGGGAAGATGATGGAGCGGTTCATCTTGAGGGCGCTCACAAGGCATGAGCGGGACAACCAGGGGATCCGGCCTAGCCAGCACGGGTTCATGAGAGGCAGGTCCTGCTTGACCAACCTGATCTCCTTCTATGACCAGGTGACCCGCCTAGTGGATGAGGGAAAGGCTGTGGATGTGGTCTACCTGGACTTCAGCAAGGCCTTTGACACCGTCTCCCACAGCATTCTCCTAGAGAAGCTGGCGGCTCACGGCTTAGACAGGTGTACTCTGCGCTGGGTCAAAAACTGGCTGGACAGCCAGGCCCAGAGAGTTGTGGTGAATGGAGTTACATCCAGTTGGCGGCCGGTCACGAGCGGTGTTCCCCAGGGCTCAGTTTTGGGGCCGGTCTTGTTCAATATCTTCATCAATGATCTGGATTGAGTGCACCCTCAGTAAGTTTGCAGACGACACCAAGTTGGGCGGGAGCGTTGATCTGCTCGAGGGTAGGAAGGCTCTGCAGAGGGACCTGGACAGGCTGGATGGATGGGCCGAGGCCAACTGTATGAGGTTCAACAGGGCCAAGTGCCGGGTCCTGCACTTCGGCCACAACAACCCCATGCAACGCTACAGGCTTGGGGAAGAGTGGCTGGAAAGCTGCCCAGCGGAAAAGGACCTGAGGGTGCTGGTTGACAGCTGGCTGAACATGAGCCGGCAGTGTGCCCAGGCGGCCAAGAAGGCCAATGGCATCCTGGCCTGTATCAGAAATAGCGTGGCCAGCAGGAGTAGGGAAGTGATCGTGCCCCTGTACTCGGCCCTGGTGAGGCCGCACTTCGAATACTGTGTTCAGTTTTGGGCCCCTCACTACAAGAAGGACGTTGAGGTGCTGGAGCGTGTCCAGAGAAGGGCAACGAGGCTGGTGAAGGGTCTGGAGAACAAGTCTTATGAGGAGCGGCTGAGGGAACTGGGGTTGTTTATCCTGGAGAACAGGAGGCTGAGGGGAGACCTCATCGCTCTCTACAACTACCTGACAGGAGGTTGTAGCGAGGTGGGTGTCGGTCTCTTCTCCCAAGTAACAAGCAACAGGACGAGAGGAAATGGCCTCAAGTTGCGGCAGGGGAGGTTTAGATTGGACACGAGGAAAAATTTCTTTACTGAAAGAGTGGTGAAACATTGGAACAGGCTGCCCAGGGAAGTGGTTGAGTCCCCATCCCTGGAAGTATTTAAAAGACGTGTAGATGAGGCGCTTAGGGACATGTTTTAGTGGGCATGGTGGTGTTGGGCCGACGGTTGGACTCGATGATCTTAGAGGTCTTTTCCAACCTTAATGATTCTATAAATGTCATGTGTTGTGTCATGTCCCTTGGTATTCTTTTTAATTCTCTCAATGTTGTCTGTTTATTTTCAGTATATTTGGCTTTCTCTTTAAGGCTTTTCTCCGCAGATGTGAAGACTTGCAAAGTTTCAGATGATAAAAAGAACCTCAGGCTCACCGAGTGCAACACTCTGCTACTCTTGCTTTAACAATACTTTTTTCTTATAGGAAAAGGATAAACGAGAGGAAGGCTTTTCTAGATTTGATTATAACTAATAAAGAGGAACTGTTTAAGACTGTCATTGTGGAGGGTAACTTTGGTAAGACTTAAGTTGAAATAGCAGTCTTCACAACTTCTAGGGCAGGCAAAAATGTAAAAAGGGGTAAAGAATTCAATCAACTCAGAGAAGTAGAAGGGTATATTTTTGGTGACAGTAACCAAAAGCAAAAGAATTAAAGAGAGCTGGTACCTTTAAAGAAATAAAAGTAAGGGCATAATTACAAATTATCTCACTGCAGAGGAAAAATAGGGAGACTACCAAGAGATCAGTTTGATTAAATCGTGCACCCTCCATAGAACTCAGACATGAGAATGAGGAATATAGAATGTAGAACTAAGGTCAGGTTACTAAAGAAGAATTAAAAGATGTCTCACAGATTTGTAGGGACAAAATTATAAAGAAAAAAAGGATGTAACAAGAATAAGAGACAACTATTAAGGGGCAAAAAAAGCATCATTAAATCATCTTTCAAGGATCATAGTAGTCAGATGCAAACAAAGGACCAAGGAAAGGCTTGGTCTGATACCAAACTACTAACTAATGATAGTTTTAAATGGTCTTTTTGTATCAGTCTTCACTAAAAAGATTTACTACCATCATATACATTTTTCATATTAGTCACATATTAGCAACCAAGGGGTAAAAACGCAACCTTAAATAATGAAAATAAACATTTAAAGGATGATATTTTTGTAGTGTTTTGGGTCTTGTTTAGGTTCATAAGGTATTCTTAGAACTACTGGCATTATCTAGAGATGGGGAAGTCTTCAGGCAATGGGAGAAACACAACCTAGTACTTATATTTAATAGAGGAAACAACTGAGTAAATGCCAGTTCTGCTAAGAAGGATATGGAATTACAGAGGATCACACGCTGTGCAATCAGCAATGTCCCTCTGCTCTATACTGGAAGGCAAAAGAGGAGTAGGGCCAGGAAGGTATATAAAGGTATATATATAATCCTTCTGCTCTACTCAGCGTCTGCCAGTCTATATTCCATTGTTAGACACAGATAAGTGTGAGAGTGCCCAGAAGCAGTCTGCATAAAACAAAGCATGAAGGGCATAGAAGTAGTTACTCAAGTTAAGTGCTATCAATGGTGTCATATTTAATATTTGTACTTCTTTCATGAAAAGAAAATAGTTATGATTCATGTAAAAGCACTGTTTGATTGTTCCATATTATAATATATACATGTTAACAATGTTTCTTCTAGTAGCAAAACAGCTTAAAGGCAGGAAATTACTAATTAAATTATACAGTTTAATCCAAAGAAGAGGAGGGAGAGAAATTTGGGGTCAGATTTATCTGGCTAAATACAGATGTTTACTGTGTAAACACCTGCATTTCAGCTCGTTGTTTAGACTCCATAGCTTATTCAGACAAACAGGTTCTTCTTGGGCAAATTCAGCTCATCCAGATGTAGGTATCTAAAATAGAACAGATAAACAGTGCCCTAGAGGTGTCTCTTTTTCTCCATTGACCACAAGGGGAAGTTAGAATGAACATCTCAGATATATATACATAGACATTGGAGATATCAAAAGAGAAATGAGAGCATTTCAACCTTGGGTGTCACAGTGACAAAGCACAGGAAAACCAGCAACAATATCATGTGAAAGACAAATGGGAAAAGCTTTATCGTTTAGAATGGGATAAAAGTTGGGCTAAAGATTTTGCTTTGTGCTCTTCCTGTTTACCTGGAGAGGAAAAGAAAAAAGAGTGGCCATGTTATTCAAAGAAGAGTGGCTTCTTCTTAAACTTGAAATGGATTGTTCTGAACTAATTCAGATGAAGGAAACTTGGAAGCTAGTTTAGATAGTCCTGAGGGATCTTCACTCGTCATTTCCGAATGCAATGTGTGGTTTTACCATTTTAATTTTTTTTTTTCACTGCACTAAGCACTAAGTTGAGCAGTAAGGGAGGGAAAAGGATACCTGATTCTGGAGGGGTTTTGAGGGATAGTGCAACAGCAAGCTAAAAGCCAGGGCTTAGTGCATGTACTGTGCTATGGAAAGCACTTGCTTGCATATTGCAAATCCTAAAAATTCCCTGAGGTTCTCTGACTGCCTGGGTATACAGTGAATCCCACAAGTGCATTAGGGAGTGCACTCATTTCCTTTTCACTTCTCAGAAACCACAATTCACTGAGAAATTTTTTTGCATAGCACTTGAAGGGATTGCATCAATACCATTTACTGTACCAGAATGCATGTTAACAGAGCGCTCCTGACCTCAGACTTAAGAGGTGGTGAACAGTTAAGGGAAAAGGACAGACACTAAAACTTACAGAATTCCCCACTACTCAGCAAACCTTTACCTCCCTGACTTATGAAAAAGCAGACTGACCATCTAAATCATCACAAGAATTCCCCTACTTTCTAACTCAGCAATCGCAGAATGACTATTAAATACCCCTCTGGGAAACTTAAGGTTTATTGATGCATGCTTGATGTGCATTTTAAGTCCAGCTTGTGGTACATGTCCAGAATATTGACTGACTGATGTGCTCTGCAAAAAAATCTTCAAGACCAAAGTTTAATTCTTAGGTGAAGGCTGTTATGAGAGACAGAGATTAGCTTTTCAGCATGATCAGCCAGAATCAACAGTAACATCTTGTCCGTTAGGGGCCTGAAACCTACTCTGAGTAAAATGCATGGTTGCAGTTTCCTGCAGTTTGATGACTGTAAGTAAAAAAGGAAGAAAGAGTTTGGAAAGAATGGGAAGAGTCTTTTTCCTGTAATGCAGGCTTGGACCCACAAGTGACACATCACACTAGCTAAATATTCAGATAAACATAGATGTATATAGATTAAAAAGTGCTATAGAATTTATATGTTTTATTTGAGTCTCAGGTCAATATAGTGCTTTGAGAATTAGGCATTGCTTTAATTGTACCGATTCCTAAGTGAGAGTCAGCCTCCAGTCTCTATTAAACAGAACATTCATTAAGTGCTTTCCTATATTCAGAGGAGGATAAATTTAGGGTTTGTGTGCCTCATGATATCCCAACCTCAAGTGCCAAGCAACGTCTGCCACTTCAAGGTTATTCTCCACACCAAAAGTATGCTTATGCATTATCAACATGACAGAAAGGTAACTGTTGCGCAAGACAAACATCGTTCCCTTTTTAATATGCGTCATACACAGACAATGACAACCAAAAAGGACTGAAAAAGAGCAGATAACAAAACTATTATTTGGAAGAATGTTAACAAGTGTCTCTTCTTTCCTGTTTTTTGTAACACTCATAAACATGAAGGAGCTTATGCTCATTCCAAGACATTCAGGTCTGGGAAGGCTGAAGTCTCTTGGCCTCAAGTGCTGAAGCATTAGAAACAAATTTCATAAGAAAAACACGCTTGGATGCCAAAAACAGTGGCAATGCTGATCCACATAGTTTTGGTCTAATGTGGGATGTTTTATATCAACCACAGATATATTCTGTTAGCAGTATTACATAGTTTTCCACTGTCTGCAGACAAAGTACAGACATCCAGACTCACAATGAAACATATAAACATCAAAAAGTCCAATAGCACAGAACTCTAGCTTTTCTTTGACAGAGTTTTGCTAACCTCTTGCCTAACCTCTCCCATCTTTAGTTAACTATCTTAAAAATATAAAGAAAAAAGAAAAAAGTAATAGACATCAAACTTGTTTAGCAGCAGAAGAGTACACAGGCCTACCACCATATTCTTTACTCCTGAAATTTCAAGTTGATGAAGTGCATCACAAGTTGGCACAGGCGATATATGAACGTCATCATTCTTCAACTCATACTAAAATTGGAACGGTTGTGACTGGTGTATTGGCTTTTTTGTGTCAATTGAGAAAATAAGAGTTGAGTTGAAACAGATGGCACTGGTGAGTGTTGCTTTGGGCACATTTGACAGTAAGCGTGGCATAATGGCTCAAGTTCTTGAATGCTGTCAGTAGCATTTGAAGTTACAGGAGTTAACTGATCTGCTGGAGTAACAAGCAGAAACATTTCTGGATTTCCTCACCAGAGCAGTCAAAATAAAAACCTTAAGCATATGCATCATTTTCATTGGTGTTCAGATGACACCAGGGCCAATTTTTGAGAAGACAGTGAATGGGAAATAGCAAGTTTAGTGAAATGTGAAAGCCATCATAACAAGAGCTTCAGGACATTGAGCTAATGGTGCACAGTGCGAGGGGAAAAAAAAGTGGTATTTTATAGTACGTAGAAGTGTTTTGCCATGTAAACCATCTGAATGCAAGAACTAAACAAATTTTGTAAGTCTGGCAAAAGACGGTATAAGGAAGTTCTGACATATAACAGCATTTGATGGTTGCTTCTGACTATTGGCATCTCTTGCATGGTTATGATGCCCTGAAATCACACAATGACATTCTTTCAGGAGTGAGATTCCAAGGCCTCATTGTAGTGACTACATCACCAGCTAACACTTCTAAATTAATTTTCAAGGGAATAAATAAAGTATACAATTTTTGAGACTGAAGAGGCAGAAGTTAGAAATACCAAAAGCTAGCAGCGCATGAAGTGTTAAGGTGTTCATTTCGCTCAGGTCAAAAGAAATGCTGAAAAAACTGTTTAACAAAGCTTTTGTGCATGCCACATCTTCAAAAATGTTAGTATTTTATGGTACTTGGGTTACATATTTGGGAGAATGGAATTTCCTGAAGAATTATAGAATTTTGTGACTTTGACCACTGTTCCAGGATGTATCTATGGGCTAAAACACTTCTTATTTCCCTTATTATTTTGTAAATAATCCTCTTCCTCTGATGACAGTTTTTTTGAGTGAGGTGCTGTGGATTAATTACTTACCAATTCCCTTGAAGACTCCAGGAACAGCAATTAGACTGAGCCAATGCCAAAACAGTTAGAGAATATGGTGATATCAGAAGGTGCGTTCCTGTGTTTTTTCTGGTAGGTCCTTTTCTTTACTGCTTAGTTGTAGTCGGAAAAATGCTTGCTCTCAGCTCTGTGTATTTCATTGTTTCATTGGGTTACTTTCATTGGCTAGCACAGTAAAGAACAGAGACTTTCCATGGTGTTTGTAAAAAATGTGTTTATTTTCTCCAAAATGCAAGCAATCTTCGAAGAAAAAGTGGCAGCTAACTGGTGTTAAACTGCACCAAATTATCTCCCAATTACAACATAATTCAGAGTTACACATCAAAAAAGGATCGCTCTAAATACAAGTTTATGAAAAAAAGAAGTTCAATTTCATGCTTAAAAAAGTATCCAGGTGGATTTTTTGCAATGGTTGTTTTCCAGTTGGGTGGCTGACTTGGAAAAACTCATTGCTTTTGCAGTTCCCAACCATATTCCACTTCATAATTGACCAGGACTTAGGGTGTGGGAGCAGAGAGAAACAAGGAATGAGCAGAGCATTGGCTTCATTTCAGTTCTTGGCTTGAACATTGAGGCAAGTGGGACAAACACCACCATTTGCGCTGACCCAGGGAGTGCTAAATAACAACTAGAAAGCAGTGTCACCCAGGAGCCTTTTGCAGTGCATGTCAACATTAGCATTATTGGCCCATCAGTCTTACAAGCGATGTCACATTTTCTCATACCCAACGGACTTAGCACTCACAAGCAGCTATAGCTCCCATAATAGTTGCTGCTATGGAGCAAGGGTGAAACAGAGAGGAAATTGGGCTTCAGAGACACTGTACCTCCCAGATCACATTTACCTGTGCAGTTTACAGGACAGAATCTAGTTCAATAGGTACATTTGCAGTCATGCAGATATGTTTCTGGCAGCTATAGGTTCTATAGAGCCTTTGAAAGTAGGGTTTATTGTTTCATCGCTGCTGTCTGGACATCTGGGTACTGAAGGAGTGAAGGGAAACAGGTATGGACCTAGCAATGACATTTACAATAAGGCAGGTACATGATAGGACTGCAGCTAAAGGCAGAGACTGTTTAAAAGCTTGACTGATGAAAGTGAGTGAAATCTGGAGAGCTGACTCTGAGATGTGACACCAGGAGCCAAAAGATGTCATAAAAACTGAAAAATGCAGTCAGGAGTAGCTAAAAGATGTGGACATGAGAACTTAACAACCTCTGAGAACAGGCAGTTAGGGAATTCAGCAGATATCTGAAGATAAAAAGAGAAGCTGAGGGAACAGAACCCATTGGGAATTTAAATATAGGCAGTAGACTGGGGACGGTGTGGAGCAATGTGAGTAATTAAAATGTTCAATTTACATCTATAAAATAATTCAGCATAAAATATTAATGAGGGCACAGTTCTGGGTCCTTAACCTCTGATTGCCTAGAATTCAGTTGTCACTTACAGAAATCCTTCTATTGCTCTTTTTTAAGCAATGAATACATTTTTAAAAAGGAAATTTTATATGTGATTTGAATGCTATTTTCAGTTTTTAGTTGAATGCGAGTCCAGTGATATCTGTGGACACTGTGCCAATAAAGATTCAGGGAAGCCTATTGACCACTCATAGAAAGGGGACCGCACATTTATTACCTAATACTCAGTTTGGCATGTTTACACCTGCCATACAATTATTGCAAATGACAGACTGGGCTGGTTGTAATTTTTTTCACCTCAGTCATTACTCTTAACATAAAGCAGTATTGTTAACATGTCCACATTGTGTCTTTCTACCAGGTCATTGTCCCTATTGCTTACTTTATTAATGTATGAGCTTTTAATACAAAAGCAACATCAACAGAGAAAAAACAGTGATTTTCAGCTGATGAACAATTACTTGACATAAAGGATCTATGTAAAAGCAATAATTTAAATTTGGGCTAATGCTGGTTACTCAGTGTTTGTGAATATTACCTCCATTAGTAGAATATTTGTAAAAGAGAATAATGTTTTTTTCAGTAAGGTACATCTGCTGACAGGGAGACAGATCACCCTCCTGTATTGCATCAGATCATAGACTCTCATGTGGCTGTGTTAATACAGCAAGTAGTTCAATTCAATCATTGCACAGCTTTCACAAAACAAGGCCAAAATGAATTAGATCAACATTTTTTTAGAGCTCTACTGTAAATTTCTTGTTTGATGATAATGATAGATTTAATTATTGTAGTTCCCAAACATGCTACCTGAAACCAGAGCTCTAATGTGCTAGACATTGCACAGAAAAACATACAACAAAAAGTGAAGACTGTTTGCAGTAGGGGGCTGTATAAAAATTCACATTCTCAACTGGAACTTCAAGCAGGGCTTTCTTATAACTTCACCTTCCTGGTATCATCAAACTGATCCACTAAAGGTGGTCTCAGCAGCATGTCCTAAGAGTATCTACGTCTTGCAGAATTTCATTAAAAGTCAAAAAATGGGTCAGGGTTATAAAAACTATCTTATACTTTTGCACTGCATAACCCGGAGTGGATAAAGGGTAGGTATAACTGGAATACTGAATGAGCCACAAGAATTCTCATAAAATATAATTTTACCACCATATTAAAGTCTGTATGATTATGCTTGAACAGGAAGATTAGGATAAGACAAAGAATCTCACTTTTGCCATTTCTTACCTTGTGAGTGCTTGTTTTGTTTTGTTTAAAATCTTCTGTATGTGTTTTGAAGGAATTTTCCAGATTTTCAAAAGCAAAGTACAAAAGTAGATATTCCAATAAATATCATCAAATTAGCATCAACATACTCAGAATCTTTAGGTCCTATATGCAGACCTTCCTTGTTTGAGTTTATGAAGTGACTGAAATTGGGAATAGGTTGTCATGCAATAGGAAAGGGAGGAAGCAGACTAGAAAGCCATATGGAAGATAACCAATATATATCTTCAGTACAGATTTGCCAAGAACAAATCATGTCAGACTATTCTAATTGCTTCTTTCTATTCCAGGCTAACAGACTTATATAGATGTGAAACCATAGGCTTTTGACAGTCTTCAATGATATTCTAGTAAACAACCAAAGCAAACATTTTCTAGAAGAAACTGTTAAAGGATGGAGTGAAACTGGTCAGAAAAGTACATTTGGATAGAAAGTGTCAATTTTTCACTGTCCAAGTGGAAAAGTTCAAAGGCAAAGGTATTCAGTTGCAAATGGAAAGCATGAGAGACAGCTGGCTAAGAAAAAGACCCAAGCTGTAGCTGCACATGTGCTATTAATGTCATGTTTTTATGAGTAATATCATACAGAGACATATAAATGAAAACATGGCTTCTAAAATATATAAAAATTAATAAACCCTTATCTGGAGTACTATGGGCACAGTACTTCAAGAAAGATTGGACCTATTTGAGTTCAGAGAAAAACAGCAAGTGTGGTAAAGGTCTTGTATCTTGGCTCCATTTTGTTTAAGTAATATGCTATTCCAATGCTAATCCACTGAAATACTTTCTTAAAGTACCCTTGCCAGGAGGAATGCCTGATCATAAAACATGAGAAAACTGAAGTGATTTCCTTTAACTGAGTACTGAAACTGTGTAAGTGGATTATTGGTTGTTCAGGATATTTAACAAAGGATTTTTTTGCTTAGTTTAGATATTTATTTTATGAACGGTGGCTTGTGAGATAAACCTATAAAGAGGCTAAGAAGATAAACATATAAAGAAGAAAGGAATACACATTTGTATTACTGTAATCTCACCTGGGAAATAAATGGTTAACTGTAGACATTAATCAGGCAGCTTTCTCCACACTAACTTACAAATTTCAATACTGATTATGTAGTTATCATATCAATACTGATTATGTAAAAATGTTACAACTATACAGATTAATTTCTGATTTTGCCAGGGTGCTCAGAAAGCAAGGAAAAGTTATGTGAAAGAAAAGGTCTTTAAAGCTAATGAAATAATGTGTTCACTTTTTTTTTTTTCATTTTACCTTAAATATTGCCTAAAGTGTGCAATTTTTTAGTATCCTTATTTTTATACCTTGATTTTTCACTTTTAAATTACATTCATTTCATAACTTGTGCTGATTTTCAGAGGTTTGCTTATTATGAGTTTACTGTATCAACAGTGATTTATAACCAAGATGCTGGTCACCTTTCAACAGTAGAGCTCATCAGGTCATGTAAAACACAGCTCCTCTTGTACCTCATCACATATCATCACATCATTAAAACCATGAAAGACCAAATGATTGGATGAAATCTATCTATCTAGTTCATAACATGAACTCATCAGAAGGATCTCCAGCTCTTTACATTGTCATACTACGGGAAATAGAACCAGGTTCAAAGTCTTGTACTCAATCTGCAGATACTTAGTGAGCACAGGGATAAAACCATTTACAGGTCTCTTGTTGACAGAGTTTCTCCTATAATATAAATAAACCATATGCAAGAAAACTGAAGTCTGACTGGAGGTTCTTGAGGACCATCTGAGACCATAGAATGAACTGCAACAAAGAAAAAAATCCTTGTCAAAATTCACCTTCTCCAAACAGAAGGCACCCTTCTATAAAGGTTTTTTTTTGGGGGTTGGGGTCTTCTGTTTTGTTTTGTTTCTTTGTTTTGTTTGTTTGTTTTTCCTTTTACTGGAAATCCATAGCAACAAACTTACATAAAGCAATAATATTATTAGCCCAAATTAGCCATTTCTCCACCTGGAAAGAGAAAAAAAAAAGATAAATTTCAGATGGTTTCTTAGTCACGTTGCAATCCTACTGGAGGGTTTTCAACTGTTCTGATGAGTGCTATAAAGCCTGGGTAAAACAGAATAAGAACAGAACTTAACTACCTAGGAAAATAAGGTTAAATCCCATCAACTGCCACTAATATCTAGTAAGTGTTGTCAATAGCTCCCTTGTTACTCAGGTGTCAAGCAATTAACACATGTCTATTGGACTCATAGGTTATCTAAAAGACTGTCCTTGACAGTCTTACCCACAGTAGAGCCCTTAGTATTATTTGTTCATTTATGATCCTTTTTCCCTCTCCTATCGATCATTTATGAGGACTGCAAATAAAAGAAGAACTCATGTAGATGCACAGTGGAACCAGCTTTTGAATATTTGATGCAGATAACCTTCTAGGGTATTGAAATGGGTACTAGAAATTTAAAACTGTAGTGAGATCCAGAGAACAGAATAACGGTCAAGATGCTTATATGTTTTCCCATTATTAACATTTGCAGCTGAGGTATAAAGTGTATGTTGTTTGCAGGACTCAAAGACCTTTGTATGGCTGTATATTTGTGAAATACCCTTCTTAATGGGCAGTGAGACATTACAGTCTGTAAGCTGATACAAGCAGCTATTATTCTTGGAGTTCAGAACCACTGTTGTTGAACAACAGCAGGAATAAAATGTCATTTTTTTAACATTGCAGTTCTACAAATAAAAAACATAGGATTAATTTTTCAATATATAGCAAGAGTGGTAGGGATGCAAAGAGGCACCCATAAAATGGAAGTAAAGAGAAATAAAGGAACTTTACAAAACTATACAAGAACTGGGATCCCCACATTAAGAAATTCACAAATATTCTTCACCTCTGGGGGGAGAAAGTAAAAGAAAACAGGGCTTGGTTAATCTACTGCTGACATTTTGCTCTTCAGAAGAACTAATACTACTAAGATTTGGGAACATGGCTAACTGATCATTTTGCCTTGTGAAACATACAGTATGAAGACAATAGACTGTCAAAGGGACAAGAATTCTGGCTAATCAGTATACGTCATTTTGGAAAGGTCAAAAACAACTGTATGTTATTTCTATCTAAAAATACATAAAAGGCAAAATTTCAAATCAGCAACAATTTTTACTGAACAAGAAAGCTTACATAGCTCTGAAGCATTTATTCCATATTTGGAGTATTTGCTTTACTTTTTGGAAAAGAAATTATTGTTTCCGAGGTTTGTGATTGATTATTGTTTATCTTAAGAAATTTGTCCTTGGTGCATTGTCTTTTCAGTTCAAATTGTACTCAAGATACAAGATTAGTCAATCTTTCTGACAGAAAGATTTATGTCTGTACAGAAAATGCCACAGCAGATATCCATTCTTAAAGTTCTTGCTGATAAGAAAGAAGGTAAATTAATCATATTTCTGTAATGCTGAAATTATGGAACTTTTCTTAAGGTGATCTTATTGCAAATAACCATCAGCTTCTTTTTCTCAAAATGCAAATTGATATTTTTTGTAGTTAAATGGTCAAGTCATAATCACAATGCTATAAACAAACTGATACATCAAAAGGACAGAAGCACTCCAGCAAATCATACTAATTGCAGTCATTAAGGTTCTTACAAAACTAACCTTTGGAAGATACAAAGCAGTTCTCAAATATTTGGAAAAGCTGGTGTAAAAAGCAAAAATGCATATTTTTTATGATCTGTATTATAAGTCTATGTTGAAATCTATAGCTACTACTGTTAGCTAGTTTTATGTCTAGTACTATAAAATATGTAATTATCATAAGTAAAATCTTTCTTGTCAGCTGTAACTTATCCAGTGTTATGAACAAATAACGTGCATTTCATCTATATATCACAGCAATAATCTTTGTACTTTTTTTTACAAACACCTATGGTTAAAGCCACCCTAAATATAGCACTAACTGAATATTTAGGTATTTAATTATTGTTGAAGAATTAGCATAAGATTCTCAGTCCTCTAGATGAGAAACAATATACTCATTACGTTTAGCAAAGAGTTGCCTGAAGAGGTTGGTTTTGCACCATGATTGACAAACTAGATTCTGTTAAGTCATAAGTTTTAGATTTGTAAAGGATGTTGAACCCTAGTTCCCGTGCCAAAAACTTTACGTTTATGATGTGTATTCTGAATTAAGCAATAACCAAAAATGTTGCCCCTCATCATATCACTACAGGCCCTGGTAAAAAGACTCTCTCCGTCTTTCTTCTTTCCCCCTTTATATATTGAAACTCTACAATAAGGTGTCCCCAGATCCTTCTCTTCTCCGGGCTGAACAACCCCAGCTCCCTCAGCCTTTCTTGATAGGAGAGGTGTTCCAGCCCTCTGACCATTTTTGTGGCCCTCCTCTGGACCCACTCCAACAGGTCCATGTCTTTCTTGTACTGATTTAGTACATGACTTAGTACATCATCTCAAGAGTGTCATGGAAGGAGTGAGACTGCACTTCACTTGTAAGAGAGAAGCAACAATATACTTTATTGATAGAAAACAGTGAGTTAAAGTGTGCGTTAACAAAGCTCAATGGTAAATGCAACAGTGATTTAACAAGATTCGATGGCAAGGTACACTTGATTATTTACTGCAAAGAGGACGGGGTCAGAAAAAACTGTCAGGGAGACCCTCCCATTGAGTCATGAGGTTCAGAAAGGACCCCCTTGCTTTCTAGACTCCTTCTCAGAGAGGAGTCTAGGTGCAGCTGGATCCAATCCTAGTCCCAGACTTGGTCAACAGTTTATGTCTAAAGGATTATATATGCGCAATCAATCCTTTATATCACTTAGCTAAGATTTCAAAGTTTAGCATGCTATTAGTCACTTACCGAGTATCTGTTGCGGCAAGTTATCTCTCAACCTTGAGGAGTAACCTTGAGAGGCATCCCTACTCAAGGGGAGATCCCGCCATGGAGCCCGCTGCCGTACAGGAGAGCTCAATGGGCCCTGGGCTGTACACTATTTATAGAGTAAGATGATTGACTTATAGTCATATTTGCATATGAGCAAGTCGTTTGGGTCACTGCTCCAGGCAGCCCTTGGCTACTGTGTTGCCATCTGTCCCCGTAACTCCAGCATAAGCTGGATGCAGCCATCACGACCCCAACTGGTGGTCGTTGCGTACGCAGGGGTGGGGGCAGGGGGAGCACACCACCACAAAGAGAAAGAAGCAAGAACCTATTTGACTATAGAATCATAGAATCATAGAATCATTAAGGTTGGAAAAGACCTCTAAGATCATCGAGTCCAACCGTCGGCCCAACACCACCATGCCCACTAAAACATGTCCCTAAGCGCCACATCTACACGTCTTTTAAATACTTCCAGGGATGGGGACTCAACCACTTCCCTGGGCAGCCTCTTCCAATGTTTCACCACTCTTTCAGTAAAGAAATTTTTCCTCACGTCCAATCTAAACCTCCCCTGGTGCAACTTGAGGCCATTTCCTCTCGTCCTATCGCTAGTTACTTGGGAGAAGAGACCAACACCCACCTCGCTACAACCTCCTGTCAGGTAGTTGTAGAGAGCGATGAGGTCTCCCCTCAGCCTCCTTTTCTCCAGGCTAAACAGTCCCAGTTCCCTCAGCTGCTCCTCATAAGACTTGTTCTCCAGACCCTTCACCAGCCTCGTTGCCCTTCTCTGGACACGCTCCAGCACCTCAACGTCCTTCTTGTAGTGAGGGGCCCAAAACTGAACACAGTATTCGAGGTGTGGCCTCACCAGTGCCGAGTACAGAGGCACGATCACTTCCCTACTCCTGCTGGCCACGCTATTTCGGATACAGGCCA
Organism: Aptenodytes patagonicus; assembly: GCF_965638725.1. Taxonomy (NCBI): domain Eukaryota; kingdom Metazoa; phylum Chordata; class Aves; order Sphenisciformes; family Spheniscidae; genus Aptenodytes; species Aptenodytes patagonicus. The sequence continues at coordinate 26,572,459 of NC_134949.1, forward strand.
GGATGCCATTGGCCTTCTTGGCCGCCTGGGCACACTGCCGGCTCATGTTCAGCTGGCTGTCGACCAGCACCCCCAGGTCCTTTTCCGCTGGGCAGCTTTCCAGCCACTCTTCCCCAAGCCTGTAGCGCTGCATGGGGTTGTTGTGGCCGAAGTGCAGGACCCGGCACTTGGCCTTGTTGAACCTCATACAGTTGGCCTCGGCCCATCGATCCAGCCTGTCCAGGTCCCTCTGCAGAGCCTTCCTACCCTCGAGCAGATCAACGCTCCCACCCAACTTGGTGTCGCCTGCAAACTTACTGAGGGAACACTCCATCCCCTCATCCAGATCATTGATAAAGATATTGAACAAGACCGGCCCCAAAACTGAGCCCTGGGGAACACCACTCGTGACCGGCCGCCAACTGGATGTAACTCCATTCACCACAACTCTCTGGGCCCGGCCGTCCAGCCAGTTTTTCACCCAGCACAGAGTACACCTGTCTAAGCCATGAGCCGCCAGCTTCTCTAGGAGAATGCTGTGGGAGACGGTGTCAAAGGCCTTGCTGAAGTCCAGGTAGACCACATCCACAGCCTTTCCCTCATCCACTAGGCGGGTCACCTGGTCATAGAAGGAGATCAGGTTGGTCAAGCAGGACCTGCCTCTCATGAACCCGTGCTGGCTAGGCCGGATCCCCTGGTTGTCCCGCTCATGCCTTGTGAGCGCCCTCAAGATGAACCGCTCCATCATCTTCCCCGGCACCGAGGTCAGGCTGACAGGCCTGTAGTTCCCCGCATCCTCCTTCCAGCCCTTCTTGTAGATGGGCGTCACATTGGCAAGCCTCCAGTCATCCGGGACCTCCCCCGTTAACCAGGACTGCTGATAAATGATGGAGAGTGGCTTGGCGAGCTCCTCCGCCAGCTCCCTCAGCACTCTCGGGTGGATCCCATCCGGCCCCATAGACTTGTGAGCATCCAGGTGGCGTAGCAGGTCGTTGACTGCTTCCTCTTGGATTATGGGGGGTTCATCCTGCTCGCCGTCCCTGTCTTCCAGCTCAGGGGGCTGAATACCCTGAGGATAACTGGTCTGCCTGTTAAAGACTGAGGCAAAGAAGGCATTGAGTACCTCAGCCTTTTCCTCATCCTCGGTGACAATGTTCCCCCCGCCCCGCATCCAATAAAGGATGGAGATTCTCCTTGGCTCTCTTCTTGTCATTAGTATATTTGTAAAAACATTTTTTGTTGTCTCTAACAGCAGCAGCCAGATTGCGTTCTAGCTGGGCTTTTGCCTTTCTCATTTGCTCTCTGCATGCCCTAATGAGACCCCTGTACTCTTCTTGAGTCGCCTGCCCCTTCTTCCACAAGTGGTAAACGTTCCTTTTTTTCCTGAGTCCCAGCAAGAGCTCCCCGTTCAGCCAGGCCAGTCGTCTTCCCTGCCCGTTCTTCTTACAGCACATGGGGATAGCCTGCTCCTGCGCCTTTAAGACTTCCTTCTTGAAGAACGTCCAGCCTTCCTGGACCCCTTTGCCCTTCAGGACCGTCTCCCAAGGGACTCTCTCAACCAGCGTCCTGAACAGGCCAAAGTCCACCCTCCGGAAATCCATGGTTGCGGTTTTGCTGGCCCCCCTCCTTACTTCACCAAGAATTGAGAATTCTATCATTTCATGGTCGCTAAGCCCAAGACGGCCTTCAGCCACCACATCTCCCACCAGTCCTTCTTTGTTTGTAAACAGCAGGTCGAGCGAGGCACCTCCCCTGGTAGGCTCACTTACCAGCTGTGTCAGGAAGTTGTCTTCCACACACTCCAGGAACCTCCTAGGCTGTTTCCTGTCTGCTGTGTTGTATTTCCAGCAGACGTCCGGGAAGTTGAAGTCCCCCACAAGAACAAGGGCTAGCAATTGTAAGACTTCTGCCAGCCGCTTGTAGAATGCTTCATCCACCTATTCATCCTGGTTGGGTGGTCAATAACAGACTCCCAGCAGGATATCTGCCTCATTGGCCTTCCCCCTCATCCTTACCCATACACTCGACTGTATCTTCATCACAATTGTTGAGCTCTAGACAATCGAAACACTCCCTAACATACAGAGCCAGACTACTCACAATAAAAGATGTTACCAAATATCCAAAAAGGTACATTTCACATGTTCATGAATATTTTTAATAAACACACAGCCATATTCAGTTCATCACATTATTGCACCCCATAGTATCAAAATGACTGTTTCTAATTGTTGATAATAATCTGTCTTTGACAAATTCGCACTCCTATGTCTGACTGTTACATGGGTTGGATTTGTAAATGTAATCGCTTCAGAAGCAACAACTTTGGCCATAAGCAGGTGATTTCTGCCAAATGTTCAGATTACCAATAGCTGTGCAAATGTACTCACATTCAGTAGCACATGCCAGAGGACAGCTCTCCTAAGACCATAACAATGAGCAATTGTATTAAAGTCACCATCTTGAAGTCAGAAGGCTTTAAGTAGGATCTCTAGAACTTAGATTTATCTAGTTGAGGCAGCAGACTTCAAACTGCTTTGCAGGAGTTTCTTACGTTCGTGACAGATGGTTTTATTGCTTGTACAGTCATACCAGAGTTATAAGGAGAAATAATGATGGTATTTTTTAATCCTTGAATATTTCCAACAGCATAATCAGATTTCATAAGTTAAATACAATCACACTGTCATCCCATCAAAGCATTAGGAAACATATCCTATGGTTTAATGATTAAAGTATGGTTTTATTTTCATAAATCAGCAAGCTAGGATTCTCATTTTTAGTGTATTTTCTAAAATGCATCGTACACTATGGAAACACAGATAATGCAACACAGATGTAGAAACTCTAGGCAATAAGCTACCAATCTGGATCAGGAAAACTGTATTTACAATAGTAACTGCATATGCTATGCATAGTCTAAGTTTATACTACTAAATAAGGAGACCGAGGCCAAGTGTCACACCAAACACTACATGGGAACTATGGCGAGTGCACAGACCATGAGCTCACACAGTACTTTCCAGAGGGAATTAATCTTAAGTAGTGCTTAAGCAACATTTCTTAAAATTTCTCCAATTTCTTCACTGTTGTAGGTTAACCCCGGCCGGCAGCTCAGCATGACCCAGCCGCTCGCTCACTCCCCCCACAATAGGGTGGGGGAGAGAATCGGAAGGGTAGAAGTGAGAAAACTTGTGGGTTGAGATAAAGACAGTTTAATAGGTAAACCAATGCAAAATAAGGAATTATTTCACTAATTCCCATTGTCAGGCAGGTGTTTAGCTATTTCCAGGAAAGCAGGGCTCCATCATGAATAACGGTTACTTGGGAAGACAAATGCCATTGAACATCCCCTCTTCATCCTTCTTCCCTGCAGATTTTATTGTTGAGCATGATGTCATATGGTCTGGAATATCCCTCTGGTCAGTTGGGGTCAGCTGTCCCAGCTGTGTCCCCTCCCAACTTCTTGTGCACCCCCAGCCTACTCGCTGGTGGGGTGGTGAGAGAAGCAGAAAAAAAAGGCCTTGATTATATGCAAGCACCGTGCAGCAGTAGCTAAAACGTCAGTGTGTTATCAACACTGTTTTGGTCACAAATCCAAAACATACAAGCTACTATGAAGAAAACTAACTCTATCCCAGCCAAAACCAGTACACCTAACAGTATAGTGAAACAGTGTAAGAGTAGAGAGCACTAGCCTAATAGTTTCCATAAACTGCTCCCCTGACAGTGTGCTTGTGGTGAATGTTCACGCTGTTGTTACCATCTGCAGTTCCTTTTTCATGATTAGTGTGGTCACATCACCTTTCCTTGCACTTTTTTGTACATATAGCAGCCTTTGCAGGCTTGTACCTTGCGCTTTAGGTACTCTGCGTACATTTTGAATAATTATGCAAAGTTTTATAACTAAACAAACATAACCTCCCTTATCTTGAAACCATTCCTATGCCAAATACTGTGTGAAAAAATAAAAGATACTGTTTGCAGGGCCTTTAGAGTATGTAGTCTAGTCTGCTTTTTCACCATCAACATTCAAATTTACAGGTAGTACTACTAGTTCTGCCAGACTCTATATTAGGTGCACTTCACACCACTGGAATCTATAATTTTATATTTTTTGCCCTTCACATGTAAATTCCAGTTTGCCATTAAACATACTTACAAGATGTATCAGGATCTTTCTCTAAACCATTTGTTAACTTTTATGTTATCAACATTACTTTCTCATATACGATAAATGCCATCATAGCTTGTGTCATTTTCTAGAATCTTAGCTATTACATATATCATTTTGCCTTGAAATTTCAGCAGATGCTAAACACTGTTTAATTTGCACTAATAGGGCCACATTTTAAAACGTGAACTCTGGTAGCTGCAAAATCTGCAACTCTAGATGCAGAAAATCTACATAAGCAATTCACTGATACCCCTCTGAAAATGAATGTGCAAAGTCTTGGGTGATTATTTGCAGATAAATCGGCATAAGCTGGATGTAAATATTAAACATGGAACACAATCTAAAAAAAAAAAAGTTCTTGCTCACTGATGAGAAATAAGCTTGCAATTTTGGAACAGTTTATGTGAATGCCTTCCCCATGTTAAAGCATGGGGCGTCTGTGGCTTAGGATCATAGCATGAAAGAGACATCAGCTTCAAAGGACACTGACAGAGACTGGATTAGCACATTAGGGAAATCAATACCACCCACCCCCATCATATGCCAGATAATACAGCAGAACTGGGAAGAGGGGACTCATGGATGTGACAAAATTATAAAACTATTTATAAAAATTATAAACTTCTGTGGTGGGTTGACCTTGGCTAACTGCCAGGTGCCTACAAAGGTGCTCTCTTACTCCCCCTCCTCAGCAGGACAGGGGGAGAAAATTAAATGGAAAAGCTCGTGGGTTGGGATAAGGACAGGGAGATCGCTCACCATTCACCATCACAGGCAAAACAGACTAGACTTGCAGAAGATTAATTTAGTTTATTCCCAATTAAAAAAAGTAAAATTAAAGACAAAACTAAAAACAGTTTCCCCTCACCCCGTTCTTTCTTCCCAGGCTCAACTTCACTCCTTTGTTCCTGACTTTTCTACCTCTTCCCCACTCTACTAGCAGTGCAGAGGAGATGTGGAATGGGGGTTGTGGTCAGTTCACAATGCTTCGTTTCTGCTGCTCCTTCCTCCTCACACTCTTCCCCTCCCCTCTCCCGCATGGGGTCCCTCCCATGGGATACAGTCCTTCATGAACTGTTCCATAGTGTGTTCTTCCTACAGGCTGCAGTTCTTCAAGAACTGCTCCAACATGGGTCCTTTCCATGGGGTACAATCCTTCAGGACAGACTGCTCCAGTGTGGGTCCCTGTGCCACTGTTCCTACCAGAAAACCTGCTCCGTGTGGACTCCTCTCCACGGACCACAGCTCTTGCCAGGAGCCTGCTCCTACATGGTCTCTCCATAAGCTGCAGCTTCCTTCAGGGCACATCCACCTACTACAGCGTGGGGTCCTCCATGGCCTGCAGGGGCACAACCATGGTCTCTCCACAGGCTGCAGACGAATCTCTGCTCCAGTGCGTGGAGCACCTTCTCCTCTTCTTCTGTGCTGACTTTGGTGTCTGCAGGACTGTTTCTCTCATATTTTTCTCACTCCTCTCTCTCACAGCTGCCATCCAGCATTTTTTATCCTTTCTCATATATGTTTTCCCTGAGGTATCACCACCGTTGCTGATGGGCTCAGCTTTGGCCAGCAGCGGGTCTGTTTTGAAGCCAACTGGAACTGGCCCTGTCCGACACGGGGGCTGCTCCTGGTGTCTTCTTACAGAGCCCCCCCGCCCCACCACCCCCACCCCCCACCCCCCGCCAAAACCTTGCCACATAAACCTGGTACATTTAACTACATCACACTGTGAACTAAGGAATTATCTTATTTCTGGTCAGATTTGTGGCACCACAGATCCTTTATGCAATAGAAGCAGAGAGTAAACTCTCATTCTAATCCTCGATGAATGACCTCTCTTTCCAAAGCATAATTTTACAGTTGAAGGGTAGAGTCCTCTATATCCTTATTCCTATGAGCAGTTTTTCCTCTTTGCATTTCATCTCTGTACTCAGTGCACTCCATAGGTATACTTGCATGTCCGTAGATACTTGTAGAGTAAATGCTGGCCAGTTTGAGCCCAGACACATTTCAGATATAAGATCACCATGAAATCCTCTTTTAAGCTCAGTGCCATGAGAGCTTTGCCCATGAGAATAAACAATAGCCAAACACATCTCTCTACTCAACTTCTCACAGTTTCCCATGCAAACTTTCCTAATATAATTCTTAATTGCTGGAAGACCAGATAAGCTGGAATTAAGTATGACATAAATAAAAGCAGGAGGGGGAGCAAGACGGTAGCCTAGAGCTTGTTCAGCTCTTGTCAAGAGAGTTGAAAACAATTTAACTTTGCTTCAGTACTGATGTGGAAACTGGTCTGGAATAGATGCTTCCCCAGACTCTAATTAGAAAAGAAAAAATGGAAGCAATGAAGGTCATTGTTGAAAAGGCATGTTCTTATTGATAACAATATAATTTGTACGCACTTTCAAACTAAAGTATGCTTAAATGGCTAATTAGAACATCCAAATAAACACTTTTAGAGCAAAAAGCCTTTCCTTCCTGTAGACACATTTCTCAGGGATGTCTTTAACGCTGACTGTTCTTCAGGGAATTCATGTTTAAACAGTTAGATAATTAACAATCTGCCTAAATATCCCTGATTTTTGTTTTGCTTAGCTTTTGATTAGCTTTAATCCTTATCTTTGTTTCATGTCTGTATTTAATACCCTGCAGAACTCTCCTGAAATACATTTCTACAAAATTGTATCTGGGCAAATATTGCAACATAGTAAGTACAAATATTACTTTGAATTTAAAAGAACTATTTCCTTCAACCATATTATGCTTTTAAAATAAATATTTAAACAACCATTTTTTCACTTGTATACATTTTTTTCCTGAATAGCTTTTTATACAAGTAAGTATACTTTTATACAATCATAAAAGCATACTTTTCTTAGTTTTATCACTGGTTCTTCCATATCATTTGGTATCATAATTTTCCCCCATTTTATTAGGCATCAGGAATAATACAATAAAATATATATTAGAAATTAGACAGAACAAGACATGTGCAAGACCATTAGTTCAAAACATACTATAAATGGTAATATACTTCTTCAAACTATACAGATGTTGCTTAGACTACTTATGAAATAAAACAACATATTTGTGAAAGCAGGATTGGTTTTATACAAACATGTCTAAATTTATGGGGCAATTTATTTGTAGTGAGTAAATACAGTTTTTCTACTACAGTACTTGGCATGTAGCTCTTTAAATCAAAAGAACTGAGAAAATGGAACTAGTCCTCTAGGTATTTAAATAATTTTATTGCTCTAATTTTTGCTTTTTTCCTATCTTCATTTATTTACTGCACTGATGGTTTTGCTAGGTGGGGGTATTCACACAATTCAGTTTTAGCCATCCAAATTCCTTTCAGCATGACTAACAAAGGGGCTCACTGAACAGCCAGTGGTCCCCTTATGAACAGATGGCAGAAACTGAGGCTGTTAGCATCAGACCACCCATTAAACTCTGGTGAGACTGCAGGGGCTAATTCTGCATCCATTCCTGTAGAATATTACTTCTCAATGCACTGATTTAACTATGCATGAGAAAACTGAAAGCAACTGCAGGAGGAGGTGGCTTTTTTCCCCCCTTTGATCATTTGAGCTTCAGATGTGCTGAGAGACTGTACCATCCATTGGTAGAAGTGAAGAATTCAGTCTGATCTAAGAACTTAAGAATAGTATTCTATTAAAGGTTTAAATAAATACATCATCCATGCAGAGGACAAAAGTTTTGTTGTTGAACAGTATGTTTGGAGATAGTTGAGCTCCTCTACCCATTTTCCAGAAGAGAAAACAGACCTATGGCTTTAAGTGGAAACATAAAACTGTGTTGTAGAGCCCACTGCCAAGGCCTGTGATTAGAAAATGAAATCATTGCTTGTTCACTTTTTCCAAACTTTTTTTTTATTTCTGCATGCCTCTGCACTTTGAGTTACATGTTTTCTCTCAACGGTTATTTATTTCTACTATACAGCCTGTGTAAAATCCTGCTGCCAGGGAACTGGTCCACAGTAAGTTAATCATGCACATTATACTGCAGTTACACCATGACCCTGTCTGCTTTTCCACCTTGTCAAAAGTGATTTAAAATTTCACCTTACACTTACCAGTAGTTGGGTTTGATTTCCTTGTGAAAGTTTTATTCATATCTGGTCATTCCCTGAAGTGAGTAGCTACATATTTGTTTAGTGCTTCCTTGGCATATGGATTAGCTCCCAAACTGACAAGCTCTTTAGCACTCATGGTCTGGATTTTAGAATTCATTGCCAAAAATATATCAAAACATTGACTCCTTCTTATCACGAGGAGGAAATGCTACTTCCTTAAGACCCATTTACATTGGCTTTAACTGCATATTCTTGGCACATTTTGAAATAAGATGTTTTATCAAACAGTATATTGTCTAACTTAGTTTTGACAGCATCTATAATGAAAAATTATGGCAGATACTTTAAAAGGAACAGACTGTATTGTAGAGAACTTTCACACAATATGTTGTGTACTATGGCGTGCATGCCATTGAATTCTGAACAAGCTATAAGAATGTGACTGAAATAGCAAAGATTTATAAAAATTTCTTTAGGGAAGCAAGTGTGAATGAAGAGAATGAAGAACATTCTACCACATTGAACAGAGATTGTGATTCGCATACAGGTTAAAATGGGAGTCGGTACTCACAAGTACAGAGAATATACTGGATTCTGTAGCCATTTCTTAAGGAAATCTTCTGCAGGAAGTCAGACTGTGAAATAGTTAGCATTTAAGATATTTAGTACAGAAATGAATTTCTGGTGTTAGCCTACAACTATATATTGAAGAAATTGCTTTCCACAGACTTATTGAGGTCAAGTGGGGATGGTTTCCAGGAGAAAGCTTTATGTCTGTACTAAGTGCTTACAGAACTGCTTTTTACAGGATAAATCAGATTGCATTAACAAAAGTAGAGCTTCTTTCTGCAAGACTCTAAGTATTTCAAGGTATATGTAACCTGTAGGCCACCCAGATTGCTAATGTCTGTACCGAGAAGGTTATTGGGCCATATTGCCACTTGCTTGGGACCTGTGCACCTGGGTTTCCTTTGCATAGAAAAGAAGAAATGGGAGCAGAAAGCACAGAAAGGAAGGGTCTGAGAATAGTGCATGCTCATATCCTGTCCTGTTGTGAAACTGGGACAAAACTGAGAAGTCTTCAGGTCAAAGGCCATCTCAGCATGGTCTTGTGGTTCTCTTAATGGTTCTCATTTTGCTTAGCCAAGCTTGTAAATATCACGTTAATTAACCAAAAAGTTAACATACTGCATGTTATCAGCTGGACACAAATAGTTCTCTTTTGTGAAACTGAGGGAATTCTGGAGAACCACATAATTAAGAGGTGGCTCCAAATATCCTCTTCAGGCGCCCGTGTTATCCACAGACTGGTTTTGCTGCTGAATGTGAAAAGTCCCTATGCCTCAAAACATCCACAAGTTTCCATGGGCATGTGAAAGAGATTTTGTTGGAAAACAGTAATGCCGTTTAGCTGCTTCAGGTGTTACAGAATTTTCTGGGAAGGTGTTCCTTGGATTGTATTGCCTTAGGTACATGCTCAAAAAGTCTCAACACGCGTAAAAGACTACAGAGAACAAAACTTTTAGACTGATGTGTGTGTCCTCATCAGTCAATGGTTATTTTATTATCCCAGCATGTGGAAGACTCCAGTTCAAATCTCTACATTATTTGATATCTGACAGTGACCAGTCCAGTCTGCAACATGCAGGTAACCCAGATAACGGCACAGTTTCTCACCACGATGTCATTGGTTGCTCTGCTGTGAGTGTCTTTGCATTTTCACTGCTGAAGAGGCTTGAATGTGTAGAAATCACATTTATTTGTATTAGTAAGACAGTGCTTCCAGATTCTAAGGGGTAGGATATTTATGTGGATATATGGAGTCTAATTTAAGTCTCTGTTTAAAAAAAAAAAGTATTTGTACAAAATGGATCAGATTCAACAAGAAATTTCTACACATACCCTCTTGGAAGGATTAATATAGTTAACAAATTTTGAAAGGGGATGCGAATCATAGTGTTTCTCCTTGACATCTCCTCCTTATGAGTTTATAAGGTTCCTTGTCCATTTTGAGCATCTCACTGAATTCCTGTCTTGGATACATTTCTCTTGCTATGCCTTGTATAAGGGCACCTAACTCACACCTCAGGCAGGTTTCAGTATTGCAAATTCCTTTGCACATCTAGGCTTAGTCCAGTCAACGTCCACAACTGTCAGCACTTTTGAAAACACATTGACAACACTACAGTTTTAAATTCACTTTAAAGATATAATTCTCTGTTCCTGGAATGTTTCTACTTTCACAGGGTTATATGACCAATCATTAGTCCTGGACATAACTAAGCACACAACTTAGTGCAGACAACTTTCTTATTTGTTGAGAATGCTGTCATCAGATGATTAATCACCAGGAAGTTTTTACTGTCTTTATGTATGCATGCTCATCCCTCATCAATAGTCAAAGTGAATTTAGTCAATTCAACTTCACAAGAAAGAATGTAAAAATAAGCCTGAGTGATAGGAAAACTTAACTTCCAACTTTTGAAGTTAGGATTCTATCTGTAAGGCTTTTTAGTATAATTTTCATAATTCTGCTTTGTATCCTGTTTCTCTTCATGTACCCTTTCTACCAGCTAGACTGTAAACATCAACAACTCAGACATTGTTTAGAAGTATAATTTTACTATAGCATATGAGCAAGTTGATATAAAGCTGACATCATCAACAGAAGGATTTATTTACCTTTATTTACAGATTACAGGAGCATCCATCTAGACTCGGTAGACCTTTTTAAAGTTAAGCCTGGTAATCACAGAATTCAAATTAAACTACTGAAATCCATTACTACACTCATAATGTCAAAAGCACATGAAATCTGAAATCTAAATACCCTATACAACTAACAAATTCTGCCCAATTTTCATTTATTACCTCCCTAAATGCTCATGAAAACAATAGATGAGCTAACATATCTAGTCCCTCTCCCTCATCAAAGCATTTCTCTTTCAAATTGAATCCCTATGCTATTAAAGCTCTTATTGATATGAAGTGAATGCATAGGAGGCAAACAGCCTCAGTTTCATAACTGAGCAGAAAAATCACAAAGAAGTGTAACGTATCTTTTGAGAAGAAAAATGAAAGATTCTACTGCAAACTACAAGCTCCTGATTCTGTGTCTCATTTGAACGTTATTCGTGATGCCTAAATTTACCCCCAGAATATGGTTGGAATCAACAAACAGGTAACAGGGATGGGTTGTTCTCTAGAATTTTTGAGCTATTGTGATAAAAGCTGCCAGTCAAAAAGATGACAGAGATGTTTTCAGCATTTCAAAATGAACAAGAAATATGGGAGGTGGTGTCACTAAATCTGTGGAAGTGAGATGCTGTTCTGTTAAATATTTACCGGTCATTACAACATTACAGAAAAGGTTTCAGTATAGCATTTGCAGAAAACAGTTCTGTTATTCCCTGCTTCCCCCCACCCCCCCACTCCCCTACCCCTGCCAAATGGTCAAAGTACGTATAAGGATATTAGTCTCTTCACAAACTTTTACTGGTGGAAACCTTACACCATTAAAAGCAATGCCATTAACATTACTCAGTCTAAGAGTGCCCTATAGTTCTTTAGAGCTTCATCTAATGTGCACTGCTCTATTACGTAATAGCAGAAGTGAGGTATCAGGTGCCCATGCTCTGCCCCCGGTGTGGATGACATTTTGACAGAAATGAAAGGCAGCAACCCATTTTAGATCAGGAGAGGAACAGTAACAAGTGGTGACTTGTGCTTTAGTCTTGTAAAACACAACCCTACCAAGTCTGTCTTGCTTGTCTCTGATCTGTTAAGGTAGTCTGCTTGTTCTACTACCTCCTTTTAGATGTAGCAGTCACATCTTCCGACGTTTAAACCTACATATTTTTCACAGCCAGCCTCGCTTCTTTCATGCACTCACACAGGCCCTTGAGCTAATTGAAAAACTGTGCTGTAAATAAGCACTCAGAGTCAAAACTACAAATGCAGTCTGGGATCTGCATTTTGACCAGGGATGCCTTTCCATTTCTAACAGAAAACAGTTAATTGGTAACTGCACACACCAATTCCAACTTGATTGTTTACTTACATATTGTGACAAGAAAACTTGGAAACTTGCATTTGGACACGTGTTTGCTAGTTCATTACTACAACAGATTTCTGGTTCTGCAAAATTCAAATAACTTTTTAGAACTGAAACGGGGATGAACCACTCCAGGGAAACACTGATCTTGCCAGACACCACCACTTCTGCAGTCTTACCTTTGGGATTTTCACCAGGAAGAGTGGCTTACCAGTACAAAGCAGAAAAAGACTAAAGAGATTTCACAGTCATCTATCAATATGCAGTCTTTGAATTTTAGTGTTTTAAAGTGTTTAAAAGATCTGAGGTCTTCTCGGGTACAATACATGTAAAAATGCTGGAATGAGAGAAAACTGAGATAAAGTTATAAGGAACTGAGTGGCAAAAGAGGATACAAACTTTTTTTCCCCTGGTTTTATACAGGATTTTGCAGGCACACGGAACTAGTGTTGCCATATTAGCACTCAGCAGCAAGAGATGAATTCAGAGCAGAGTTGTCCTACTGTGGCGTTAAATGATTGCCTCCAAAAGATATTGACAAAAAGAGTTGCATAAAATAAAATAAAATCTTCTGGATGAATCTGAGTGAAACTTTTATGTAATTTCAAAAAGTTAGATTAACTTAGGTTTTAACCTGAAATATTATTTTCTGTTTGGATCAATAAATGGTGAAACAATTAAAAAAATGCTGAAAGTGTAATATTTTTGGACTAGTTTGATGGTCTAAATGCTGGAAACTTTGCTAAAAGAAGATTCTTCTCCTGTCATTTCTATACCAGCTTTACAAAATCAAAGCAGGAAAGCTTGAAGTTTTGGACAAGTATTTTAATATTTGGCTGAATATGGAAACTACAACCAAGCTCTTCAGCCTTTGAAACTGACTCTTCAGTAAGTGATGAAAAACAACAGAAAGAACAAGACATCCCAAGAATAGAAGGGAGAACACTTTTTTTCCCCTTTCTGGACATTTTCTCCAATTTAACCTTCTGTAATTTTCAACATTTTCCCATCCTTTACAATATGTATTTATAGATACACTCACTTTCATCACAACTTTCATTTCTAATATAAAACTGCTCTTTTTACTGCACTGCAAGAATGCTTAATATTTTAATATCTTTTTTCTCTTCTTTTTATTCTCTGACAGGTATCTTATCTGCTGCATGCAACTATTATCATCCTTTAGTTTAGCAATCTGTCTCCTTGTTCTGAAGAATATTTTCCCCATGAACAGATGTATAAAGCTTATGATGCCTCACGGAAAATAGAAAGCAGCAGTCCATTTTTATTAGTAAAGCAACATCATCTGTACTATCTTCTTATAAAACATTATAAAACAGCCCTTTCTACATGGGAATTTTGCACCTTATTTTCAAATAGTGTTTTCCTCAGCAGTTGTTAAGTATGAGACAATGACACACTTATTTTGTTAAAATCAATGAATAGGGAGGGAGCAGTGAGAGTTTGCATGTGTTGCTAATTTTTAGATTGCCAGTTTTGCAGTAATGCTAGAGTTGGGGACTGCAGACAGAGCTAGGTGTTATCATGGTAAAACAAAACTCAGATGTTCACTTTGCATCTTTTTTGTCTTTCTTCTCAGCTTGAGTATTAAAGGACTTGTGTTCAGTCTGCAATTTTCAGCAAATCATTTGCACATCAACACTGTTAACCATCAGATACACTGTGACAATTGCTGAAGTCTTATTTTCAGCAAAACACATTTTGCTCCCCTCCACATGCGAACATTTCCACATATGCTTCTGCTGTCACATTTACAAAAGATATCAGTTAATGTAAAATTACCATATGTTCCTGACAGGATGGAATCCTTCCTAGTAATTTTTCACCAAATTTTCAATTTCTAATATTTAAATCCAAATAACATATATTATAAAGACGAGACATTTTTTTACTTGCTGTGTCAGGTAGTTATTAACCTCAGAGGTCATCCCTAATAATGAACAGCAACAAGGTTCATTTGTGAATTGGCCATTGCAATAAAATAGGGTGTATCTGGATATTCCAACACATTGAACCATTCCATTGCCTACATCCTAAATACACTGAATCTGAATATTCAGCCTTTTTTCTAGGTATACTCTGCTTGAACTTGCATCCTGAAATAAGAAGGAAATTATATATTAAAACCAGTGACTGATTCCATTGCAAGAGCCCTTAATTCTCAGCAAGGAAATTAAAAAAAGTGCTCAATATAAGGTAAAATAATCAATTTTCAGTTCATAAGAGCCATAAACAATTTAAAAGCGCTATTGAATGTCATTACTCCATAAAGTTGTCATTAAGAAATTAGCTGAGCACCTAAGAAGCTGCTATCCTGTTAGAAAACTCTGATTCTTTTAAGAAGCATTAAGAAATCACAAATAGCACATGAATGAATGTTAAATGTGTGTTAGCGGTCAAGGGTTTACCTGAAATTTTGTCTGTACAGTTATGGTATTTATGGCTCAGATTCACACTCCAGCCCTCACCTTGTGGACAAGCTGACGCTCGGGCAGGGGATAGTTTACATGCAAGTCCAAGTTAGTGAAGGGATCTTCAAAGAGTGATACCTCTTTCATCATGCAATGTCATGCCCAAGACTAATGCCCAAACAGTAAAGGATTACAGAAACCACAGATAGACCAAGTTTGCCCAACAAAGCACACTACCGTTTCCTGAATCTATTCTGACAGTTCTAGTACAAATCATTCTTTACTCTGGATGGAAAATATGAAAATCCACGCTGTTTTTTACCAATTTTGCAACGCATCCTTTGAAAAACCAAAATTAGCCATGCTTCACCTGCTCTTTTCCTCCAGCCCTGCTTCCCCACACCCCAAGGTCCAGGTAAACAATTTAAGGTTATGTCTTCCATAGGAATTTTTGTTAGTTGCCACTCCCGTGGAGCACTGTGTGAAAGCCTTGCCCATGTGCAGCTACTAAGCAGAATCTAATTATCGGGTCCTTTCTTCCTACCAGTAGCAGCAGCAACAGCTTCCAGCTTGGCTTGTTGCTGTTTTTTCCCAAATCACCCAAAATACAGAGAAGGTGGAAAGACAGAGGGAACAGAGAAGCAGCAGTTCTTCATGCTGAAAGCAAAGGAAAAGGGGAGGAAAGGAAAAAAAGAACCACAGTTAGAATTGCTGCTAAATGATATTATGCTTGCTGTCTAGCTGAACCCTGTGTCTTCCATCCCCCTGAAATCCTGGTGTCACTCATCACTTAGTAAAGTAAATGGTTTATTAATCTAGTAGACTAATTTGCTTGCTATTACTTGCTTTACTTTACTTGTTACAAGTAATCTTATACCAAGTTGTCCTGAAAACAGTCAGCAGAATCATTTGTCATTCTATAGCCATGTACAAAAAGGAAAGGAAGATAAAACAGAGGAAGATTTGATCGACTTAATCAGAATGGCAAAAGGTGTAGCTTTACTGAGGTCTCTGAAGATAGGCCTGCTTACAGCTAACAAGGCTGGGTTGGGCACCCTTTGCTCTTGTTAATAAAAAAGAATAACTGCTGTACTTCTGAGGGTAGGAATATTCAGGGATCATTTACCATTTCAAATCTCCTCTGAATTGTACTGATCTTTTCCCTTGAAACTCAAAATATTATTGTGAAAAATTTCCTTCTGAAAACAACATTGCAACATAGCAGCTTGATATACCCCTGGTGAATCAAAAATTCAGATGAGAGCATTAATCAGCTGGCTTCACTGTACTATTTTGTTATTAAAAACAACAATAATGGCAAACAAAACACGATTCTTGAGTAAGTAAAATAATGACTTAATATTATCATCCCTTTGTAATTATTGATATGTGATTGCTGAATTCTAAGGTGCCATCAACAAATGTTAAAAAGGATGTTCTTCATTCCAGAAAGAGCTTCCTAGTGCCCATTCTGTTGTCTCAGAATTAATTCCAGAAGTAAGGCTTTCCTTTAATTAACTGTACCACTTGGGAATCTGTTCTGCTTCAAAAACATTTTTGATCCCATAAAATGCAGATGATCTTTCCACCGCCTTGTTGATTCTTCCTTTATCTGTGTAAACCAACAGATTACAGCCGAGGCTTCTGTATAGAGCAGTTCTGACTGGACCAAAATGAAAAGAGGGACAAGGTGGCAGCAGTCCATCGCTAGTGTTACTGTAGCTTACAAGTAGGTGCATGCAATGGCCTCCAAACCCCAGTCACCCCAGGCTTTAACATTGCTTGAAGCCACAGGAGGTCCAACCAGTCTACATTGCTATTTGCCTGCTTTGTTTTTTGTCTGAGGTAATTTTCAGTTTGTTATTGGCCGTTAAGGCTGACAGGAGACAGTAACCTTTAAGTTATTGGGCAGCTATAAGCAGCAGTACTTATTTTTTCTAAATTGTTAACACATCTAAAATAGATGCCATGTCACGATTAATATAACAGTAATGACACCTCTCCAGGGCATTCCAAAACAGTATATTCAAAGTTCACATTGTTTAATGGAACAATTAATGCAATAATTTTGACTCCAATATATCTTCACTTGTAAATCATCAAGCCATTAACCTTAATAAAGCCAACCTGCTGTCATTTATCATGTTCATCTAAATTGCTTGATACTGCAATAACAGAATACTTCATAGTAAGAAATGTTTGAATGGCCCAGTGAAACCTGATAAATTCAGCAACCTTTTAATGCACTGAGAGTACTTTGTAAAGAACAAAGGCAAGCTGGAAAGATACAAGAAAGAAAATGGGGCCAAAAAAACAGGTAAAGTTAAACATAACAAAATAGAAGGTGCTGATGGCAAACATAGTCCCTGCGTTATAACAAAAAACAGACATGTAAACTGCAGGGTAGGAAAACAGAACATCTTGGCACGCAAAAATAAGCTAAATCAAATAGCTACGGAGCGTAGACAATATGTATAAGTATCCCCTTGTGACTGAGCCAAACAGGCATGAAGTTTGAGTATGATTCAGTAGCTGGAGTGTACCGTGTTAGTCACATGATAAAACAATGCTAGGGAATGTTCAGCAAGATAAGGTAGTAGATCGGAGGCCCAATTTTATTTACCCATGAGAATCAGTCCTATTACAGTAATTTGTGAGAATTTTGCCCAGAAAATTTTGGTCAGAAAAACTACACCACTTAATTATAATGTAGATACCACCTTAACTCTTACAGGTCAAACTCCCCTCTCTACTGAAAATGCTAAATCACAGTGCAGATTTTCTGTTTCAGTTGCTTTCTTAATGATAAACTAATTCTTAACGTGTTTTGTTTGCCAATGCTTATTGATTTATATATTCAAAACTGACTAAATAGCTCCCAAATGAAATAATAAAAAAGCGTAGCAACACATAAGGAAAGTCATTAGAAGTTATCATAATATGTGGATGGGTGAAAGAGCAACTTGAATCCAGTGAACAATTAAGGGACTGCTTAACAGCATCACAAGGAATAATTTCAGAACTAAATGACCAAAATAAGGTTTAAAAAGAAAATGTAAAGGGAATGAACAGATTATTACGATGATAGCTGTCCATTACATAGAAAAATGGCACAGGTGAAAATGACTGTACTCCATACTGTTTTGAGGGGAAAGAAAGCTCTGAAAGAAAAACACCTTAAACATACTTTTTATTTTACCTCCCCCAATCATCAACTGTCAGCTTTACCTCACTTCATGCTTAAAAAGCTGTACTGGTTATGCACTAACCTGTGTATATTCAAGAAAATCTTGAATAACAATTTCTAGAAGACACAGAATACCATTTAAACTTACTGGCCCAGATCAGCAGCTGGCATATGTCATTGTAGTTCTGCTTAAATCAACATAACCTAGGTATCTTACTTAGCATTTCCAGAGGGAAATGATCATATATCTATGAATATCAGCCTGGCATTGTCTCCTCATTTAATGGAAAGGTCTATAATTGGGCACACTCCCAATTTAGATATTTTAAACTTTCTGAGATATTGGCTCAAGTTAAAAATACAACTGTTACTATCTATAACAGACACTTGGCAAACTTATCTCAACAAATATAGCAGATTTAATATTTCATATGAAATGATGATTTGCAGTAGTTCAAGGCAGGATAACCCCCATAGTATTCAGTCCCACAGTAGGACAGAATAGTTTGTTCCAAATTAACATATGAGTTGCATTACAGGTAAATGACGTGCAATAACCATAAACACATCTTTATTTTAGACCATACATTTCACAATATTTAGTCTCTACCAGCACTAATCTTCCACACTAGGTGTGATTTCATTAGTCTTTGTGTCTTAGTTAAACAATGTGTGAAAAAATAGCAATGTAATGAATAATGTATGCCCATCACCCATAGTCATCTAAGCAGACTGGATTTTTTCCCCACATCTCTTATCATCAACAGATTAGTAGAATTTGCTTCACAAAATATACATATTGGGGGGGGGGGGAGTTAACCCAGAGTTTCATACATAGCCTCTTTTCTTGGCAGTTCCTCAATCTGTTATTGAAAACCTTGCTCTAGGTACTAACTCTGCATTGGAATGTCCAGTGAGGTAACAGAATCAGAAAGAAGCGCCCTCGGAGGGTTAAAGCCATAGGATTTTTGGTTGCATTAGCCAGCTGTACCACCAACTGTGCAGTTCTGCTTTGGCAATGTAACTTAGCATTACCTCAACTATTAATAAATTATTTCAGAAAAAGAGAACTCTTCCCGATGTCTTTTAGTGCATTCACTGAATTTCAACTCAGAGATCTTTCTCCAGCCCAGCATTGGCTTGGTAACAATATTATGTTTGTGCATTTGGCAAAGTTACGTCATTCTTGCAAGTGAATTTCTGCACTTTCAAGTGCCCATAAAATGAGATTAGAAACATATTGCACACCTACGCTTTTCAGCAGAGTGGGATGCAAAACAACCTGCATGTCGATTTGGCACACTACAGTACCCTGCAGGCAGTCCACCTCAGCCTGGAAAACGTCGGGGCTATCTCAAAGCAGAACTACCTGCTCTGCTAACGCAAACACTTTGTTTCTGGCTCTGTAGCCAGCTTAGTGAGGATCTCAGCATTGTGTGGTATTGGCATGGACGGGTCCAGACATGTCTGAAACTCCTGGAAGCACAACCTCTGTCTGTTGATTAGGGCACTGGTCCTGGGCAGAGCAGAATGAGTTCAGGCTGTGAGTCAGAGCTATGTGGGGCTGGCAAGAGAGCATCAAAACACTGAGAACCCTGGAGACAAAAGCAGCCGAAGCGCTGCCAGTTTCCCTGGACCAGACAAACGGAGCTGGAAATCTCCATTTTCCTGAAAAAGTGTAAGATCTTTGAAGGGGTTTCTAATTTGACAAGTGAAGTATTTCAATAAATCCATTTCCAAACCTGGTCAAAACTTAGAAGACCAGAAGTATAACACAAAAACAGGTGTTACATATGAATAGAAAGTCTTGGTCTGGAAATTCATGTTTTAGACATACATTCCTGTTCTTTGCCTGTTAAATACATACAATGTAACCACTGATAAATATGTGTTCAACAGAGTAATGGGAGGCAAGTAAATGCAACACAACTATAAAATTCAATGTATAAAGGTGATAAAATGGCTAGCCAAAATCAGAAGTTAAAGAACAAATATTCAAGGTTTATAAAAGATAATAAATGTACATTATAAAACATCCATTCCACCACATTTTCTACTATTTCTGGTGTTTATGATGGCAATAAATATTAGTTGTATTCTAATTGTTAATGTGCCTCAGAGATAAAATTTCACAACAGCATGGGTGATATTTAGATGTGAATTTATTTATTTATTTATTTATTTATTTAAATAGCAATGACTTTGGTCTTTCTTCTTGTTCACAGCCTGGAAATTTTACTCTTAAGCATTTATTGTGTATCATCCATCATTGCATTTCATTCTCCTCATATTTATATATGTTTGGTGTTCTTAGGAGTGCATGGTACTTCTACTAGCGTGTGCACACCATGGGAATCTATTGTGATTTATGTTTTTCTTTTACTGTGCAACTGTCATTAGTAAACTCCTAATTCCAAAATTGTTTCCAGCAGTTCATTAAAATTCCCACATACTAGCCCTCAAATCTAATTGTTAAAAAGAGGGCTGATATTAAAGATGACTGAGTACATTTCTGACAAACCATTAGATAAAAACACTGCTCATGGTTGTTTCCTCAATGACATTAGAATAAAAATAAATCCACTTAAGTCAGTAGAGTTAAAATAGTACACAGCTATGTAAACAGAATGATCAAATATAAATATAAATGCTATACTAAGTTGTAGGAAAGTGCATAAAATTGTATAAAAATGTGGAGAGTTTTTCAAAGGCAACCCAGAACAGTGACATACTCAGAACCTGCTGAAATTCCACTGCAGCAAAAGTCCATTTATACTTTTGAAAAATTTCACTTTTGTGAAGGTCACAGAGAATCTAAACTGCTCTTTTTTCATGTCATGAATGTGTTACTTCACAAGCAGTTCTCCTGATTTCCTATTTCCCTTGAGAAATTCCCCAAGTGCCTCATCTCTCCTATATTTGGCTGTCTCCTAAATATCTCCTTATCATCTTGAAATTGCCACCCAGCTGCTCAAATTTTGGAAATCCTACCAACTTCATAATCTGCCTTGTTTCTTAGGACATGTCTTGCCTTCCCTTTTGCATTTCTTTCTATACATTTGCATTCATTTGCTCTTCCATGTCCTTTGGACTGCTTGGCTTCAGCTCTACTGAAAATGGTGGATTCTGATGAGTGTTTTACCTTCTGGCTACCTTGCTTTGCCCTGGAAAGACTATGGATATTCACCTCTGATGGTGATGATCTGTGGCTTTCATATCAGTGTTTCAAAAAGTGTGATGACCATTTTCTGTAGGGTAGGACTTTGCATACTAGAGGAAATCATGCAAATAGTAACTTTAGTGGATAGCTCAAGCAATTTTTGAAAGCTGGAAACTACTGGCATTAAAGAACAGAATCAGGAACTATAATAACGATAATAGACAAATTGATCATAGTAGTCATTGACAAATCTATTGATCAAAAATCAATTTTTTTCTATGCTAGGCATAAACCTCCATTAGTCGTATGTATCTAGGTGAGAGAAAATCTGAGTTTACTGCAAAATTTCAGTGAAAATACCAGAATTCCAGACTAACAGGAAAGATGAGAGACTAGAAAACCCTATTTATCTTAAGTTCAGAGTTGTTGTTGTTTTCTGGAAGAATTATTTCATGGATCATTTATTTGAATATTAGTCTTTTTACAAGGTTTTATTTCCTAGACATTCATGCTTGCTTCAGAGATAGGCTGTATTCAGGATGATAGCTCTGAAAGAAGTGCAAGATAGAATATTAGTTTCTGTCCATGGTCTTCTGCCTTTTATAAGGAAGAATAAATCATGTGAGAGAAAAAAAGAAATAAGAGGTGACTTTACGTGAACCTCAGTATTAAAGCAAACTGTTTTGTGATGGATGTTTGAACACAGCTAAAAATCAGTTTTCCACTTTAAATGAAACTTTCTTTTCCTAGACTTTACCACAGTGATTTAATAATATGATACTTTGATAAGTAGAAATGTTCTGAAGCACACAGAAATAATATGAGTAGTGACAGTTAGCATTCTTTTCAGTACATAAAACCACTTTGGATATTAATTCATTTTCTGGAGTAAAAAACCATAATCTTCAGAATATGTAAATTGATCTTTGCTGTGCAAATTAAAAATTATCTGCTTACAGAAAAGCTTGAAATTGTAGTGGAATAACCCTACATATAGCAAGTTGAAAAACGATTAATCTTTACAATTTAATTTCAAAGAAATTGAGTAAAATTCTCCTCAGGATATAGGAAATGAATTTCAGAGATTCACAATGAATTTTCAGGATAGTTTGGTTGCTTCTAGATTTTTTACCTCAAGAAATTCTGACAATCCAGAAAGTTGAGTGACACAACTATCCCACTTAAAATACACTTCATAAATATTGTAAATATCTTCCCCTCACTCAAAATAAATCAGAGTAAAAGATGGAATTGATAACTTATACGCACCCGATCTCTGTTCTGATATTTAAAACTTATCACCTCTTATAACTGTGTTAATGTGTGGCTCAGGAGCCCACTTTCCATGAGTCTATTAACTATAACAAGGTGGGTCATTTTCTCTGGTGAAATCTGATCTGCTCAAAGTGCAAAAATTCCAAGCGAGAGAACACAGGTTAAAAGCCCGTGATGGCACAGGTCTTTAATGACTTGCAAAGAGCAGGGCCTGCTAACTACAGGAGAGGGACGAAAATGAGTTGGATGTATTGCTTCTTGATTACTATGCCGGAGGTGAGTTTTGAGCAGATTGTTCTTCCAGAACCTTGCTAACAAAAGCCCATTTATTCTCCACTCTCCCATGTAAATCTGCATCGTTCAGAGAACACAGGGGAGCTCCCTAATGACACAGAGCCAGGATCACTGTCTGCTGGTACAATGGTAGGAGAGGCCTGTCAGCAGCCAGACTGACCCAGTCTTTTTTGTATTATAAAGCCAAAGTTATACTTTGACTGACTCAGACAATATAGAATAGAGTTTCTATATAGCTATGAATGTTGATATCTGTATCAATATAGAATTGGAGTTTCATAAATAGCTGATAGAGCCTCCTTTTTCCTGTCTCATGCAGAGATTGAACAATAAAAGCCCTAAAATGCAGCTTTTATGCAACACAGTGCAAAACTGCTCACATTTCACAGGCCCTAAACAGAGTAAAAGTGACAACATCTTCACTTGTG
The DNA here is from genome assembly GCF_965638725.1 of Aptenodytes patagonicus. Classification (NCBI taxonomy): domain Eukaryota; kingdom Metazoa; phylum Chordata; class Aves; order Sphenisciformes; family Spheniscidae; genus Aptenodytes; species Aptenodytes patagonicus. The sequence goes on from NC_134949.1 coordinate 26,595,550, forward strand.
TCAGACTGATGCAGAAGTTTAAGCTGTTGAAAATCAGCCAATTAAAGAGAGCTAGATTTTATCCTAGAATTTACTTATTTTCCTGTTCAAATGAGATGAAAGAATTTTGAAAGCAAACCCCAAAATGTGTAATACCGTTGACAAATTGTCAGGCACCACACTCAAATAGTTATCCCTGTATTCATCATTACTCTCTGCAATGGGCAATGACATAATCTATCAACTAGAAAAATAAACACGAAGAAGAGTTCAAAATAGACTTAGAGAAGCTTTAAGAAAGCTGACAGTTGGTATTTTATACCCGCTTGCTCATTTAATAGTCTAGAACACCTACAAAGTCCATGGTCATTTATATTAATTGACTCATTTCCATGGCATCTTTCTGAAGACAATCATGTGATTCAGGGCAGTGATTAAATCAAGTAGCAGGCACAAACAGATATTCATAATCAACACAAAATAAACGGTCCTGATGTTATATTCTGAACTCTTGCAGACTGCAGAGAAAGCTGGCGTGGAAATACCCTAAATACCTGAAGACTGACAATTTGCAGAAATTACTAAAATGTCAATGATTAGTCCAGTCATTCAGATTCTGGAGCATCAGTGACTGCTCTTATTTGCCCATCCAGATCTATGACTGCAGTATGAATGCCTAAAATGAGCACAGATCTGGATATGTGTGCTCAAAGCAAACCACATCTTTCAAAAGATTAGCAGCTTTATTCTGCATTAAAATAAATCTCTGGTGGTATTCTAAGGTAGTTCTAATGTAAGTGTAATACAGAAATCAGTTTAATATTTAAAACATAAAGTGACAGCTGTAAAGTCATCACTTAAGAGGATTAGATTAATCTTTAAATTGTAAATGACATCATCTAAAATCTTAGATACTGTAATATTGATTTTGTATCATTTACATGCCTGGCATAGAATGAAAATGGATAGAAGTTTCAAGATTTGTTTGGTGAGTCTGCAAGCAACACTAGCTCTAACATGATCCTGAGGCTGCAAGAAATTCTGAAAATTGTAGGGTATTGACCTTTGAAACATAACCCAAACACAATCTCTGCCTATATACTCTCTAGAAAAATTCAGTGTTTCTTTGGGATTTTATTCTCCCTCTTCCTCAACCACTAGCTTAGTAAAAGTTTTGATGGGCAGGGCCAGCCCAATTGGCAGACCCCCTAGTGTTGACTAACCAGGTAGCTTTTGCTAAATGTGTGTCCCAATGTTTGAACGTCCCAGCACCCATTGCTCCCAGTGTAGTCTGTAACAGTCCATTGTATCGTTTGATTTTCCCAGAGGCTGGTGCATGACAGGGGATGTGATACACCCACTCAATGCCGTGCTCTTTGGCCCAGGTGTCTAGGAGGTTGTTTCGGAAATGAGTCCCGTTGTCTGACTCAATTCTTTCTGGGGTGCCATGTCGCCATAGGACTTGCTTTTCAAGGCCCAGGAGAGTGTTCCGGGCAGTGGCATGGGGCACGGGATATGTTTCCAGCCATCCAGTGGTTGCTTCCACCATTGTAAGCACGTGGCACTTGCCTTGGCGGGTTTGTGGGAGTGTGATATAATCGATCTGCCAGGCCTCCCCATATTTATATTTCAGCCATCGTCCTCCATACCAGAGGGGCTTTAACCGCTTGGCTTTCTTGATCGCAGTGCATGTTTCACTTTCATGGATAACCTGCGCAATAGTGTCCATGGTCAAGTCCACCCCTCGATCACGAGCCCATCTGTATGTTGCATCTCTTCCTTGGTGACCTGAGGTGTCATGGGCCCACCGAGCGATAAATAATTCACCCTTATGTTGCCAGTCCAGATCCACCTGAGCCACTTCAATCTTAGCAGCCTGATCCACCTGCTGGTTGTTTTGACGTTCTTCAGTGGCCTGACTCTTGGGTACGTGAGCATCTACGTGACGGACTTTTAGAACCAGGTTCTCTACCTGGGCAGCAATATCTTGCCACAATGCGGCAGTCCAGATGGGTTTACCTCTGCGCTGCCAGTTGCTCTGCTTCCATTGCTGCAACCACCCCCACAGGGCATTTGCCACCATCCATGAGTCAGTATAGAGATAGAGCACTGGCCACTTTTCTCATTCAGCAATATCCAAAGCTGGCTGGCTGGCTTTCACCTCTGCAAACTGACTGGATTCACTTTCTCCTTCAGCAGTTTCTACAACTTGTCATATAAGACTCCATACAGCAGCTTTCTACCTCTGATGCTTTCCCACAAGACGACAGGACCCATCAGTGAACAGGGCATATTGCTTTGCATTTTCTGGTAGTTTATTATACAGGGCCTCTTCAGCACGTATCCCCTCCTCCTCTGGGAATATTCCAGAATCTTCACCTTCTGGCCAGTCCATGATCACTTCCAGGATTCCTGGGCGACTGGGGTTTCCTATTCGAGCCTGTTGTGTGATCAGTGCGACCCACTTACTCCATGTAGCATCAGTTGCATGATGTGTACAGGGGACCCTCCCTCTGAACATCCAGCCCAGCACCGGCAGTCGGGGTGCCAGGAGGAGCTGTGCTTCAGTGCCGATCACTTCTGAAGCAACTCAAACCCCTTCATATGCTGCCAATATCTCTTTTTCAGTTGGAGTATAGCGGGCCTCGGATCCTTTGTATCCCCGACTCCAAAACCCTAGGGGTCGACCTCGAGTCTCCCCTGGTGCTTTCTGCCAGGGGCTCCAGGTAGGGCCGTTCTCCCCGGCTGCGGTGTAGAGCACAGTTTTTACATCTTGTCCTGCCCAGACTGGCCCAAGGGTTACTGCATGAACTATCTCCTGTTTAATTTGTTCAAAGGCTTGTCGTTGCTCAGGGCCCCATTTGAAATAGTTCTTCTTTCGGGTCACTTGATAGAGAGGGTTTACAATCAGACTGTAATTTGGAATGTGCATTCTCCAAAAACCCACGACGCCTAAGAAAGCTTGTGTTTCCTTTTTGCTAGTTGGTGGAGACATGGCTGTTATTTTGTTGATCACATCCATTGGGATCTGACGACGTCCATCTTGCCATTTTATTCCTAAAAACTGGATCTCCTGTGCAGGTCCTTTGACCTTTGTTTTATAGCAAAACCAGCTTTCAAAAGAATCTGTATTATTCTTCTCCCCTTCTCAAAAACTTCTCCTGCTGTGTTGCCCCACACAATGATGTCATCAATATACTGCAGGTGTTTGGGAGCTTCACCTTGTTCCAGTGCAGTCTGGATCAGTCCATGGCAAATGGTAGGGCTGTGTTTCCGCCCCTGGGGCAGTCGGTTCCAGGTGTACTGGACACCCCTCCAAGTGAAAGCAAACTGTGGCCTGCGCTCTGCTGCCAAAGGGATTGAGAAAAATGCATTAGCAATATCAACTGTGTCATACCACTTGGCTGCATTTGACTCCAGTTCGTATTGAAGTTCTAGCATGTCCAGCACGACAGCACTCAGCGACGGCGTGGCTTTGTTCAGGCCACGATAGTCTACTGTCAGTGTCCACTCTCCATTAGACTTTCACACTGGCCATATGGGACTGTTAAAGGGTGAGCGAGTCTTGCTGATCACTCCTTGGCTCTCCAGTTGACAAATCAGCTTATGGATGGGAATCAGGGGGTCTCAGTTGGTGTGATATTGCCACCGGTGCACGGTTGTGGTGGCAATTGGCACCTGTTGGTCTTTGACCCTCAGCAACCACACAGTAGAAGGGTCCTTCGAGAGACCGGGCAAGGTAGACAGCTGTTTAATTTCCTCCATCTCCAAGGCAGTTATACCAAAAGCCCATAGGTACCCTTTTGGGTCCTTGAAATACCCTCTCCTGAGGTAGTCTATGCCAAGGATGCATGGAGCCTCTGGGCCAGTCACAATGGGGTGCTTCTGCCACCCATTCCCAGTTAGGCTCACTTCAGCCTCCAATACGGTTAGCTGTTGAGATCCCCCCGTCACCCCAGAAATACAGATGGGTTCTGCCCCCTTATAGCTTGATGGCATTAGGGTACACTGTGTACCGATGTCTACTAGAGCCTTATACTCCCTGTGGGTCTGATGTGCCAGGCCATTGAGCCCACACAGTCCAGTAAACCCGGCTGTCCCTTTCCTCCCCCTGGCTGGAGGCAGGGTCCCTCTAGTCCTGGTCATAGTATTTGTTACTCACTTCTTGTAAATGTGAATCAAAAGTCCCTTTATTAAGATCGGAAGTAAAATGAGCCCTTCTACTCTGCCTGGGGAACTACTCACTGGAAACTGGAGCAGCAATTTTCCTGGAAGAACCCCCTTTTGTAATTGTTTTTCCTTGCAACTCACATACCTGTGCCTCTAGGGTCGAGGTAGATTTTCCATCCCAGTTCCTCATTTCCTCTCCGTGGTCACGCAGGTAAAACCACAGGGTGGCCTGTGGTGTGCATCCACTATATGCTCTCTCTTGAGCAGAGGGATGCTTACTCCTAATGGCTGAGATACTGGTTCGTACAGGTGGGGAGTAGGACATATCCTCTTTGAATTGCTGGAGCTCCCGGGACAGTTTCTTGGCTAACATGTCCAGCAGTTTCTCCACAGCCGAGATGCAGGCCCATAGGGAAGAAGAAAGACTTTCTTTGTATTGCCGGAGTTGGCCAGCCAATTCATCCACTGTTTGTTCCTCTCTGTCTTTCCAGGTCATTACTGCCAATGAGTTTGCATGCGACGATGGTGTGCTCCCTACAAACTTCTGCCACATGGGTCAGGTGCACCTGACTTCATCTGGATCTTTGGATAACTGCTCATTGTTCAAGTCAACATAAATCACCTCCAGCACAGCTAATTCTCTCAGGTACTGGATACCCTTCTCCATGGTGGTCCACTTGCCTCGGTGACATATAACATCTTCCTTGAAGGGATACCTTTCCTTCATGCCTGACAGGAGTCGCCTCCAGAGGCTGAGGGCTTGTGCCCCTTTTCCAATTGCTTTGTCAATGCCTGCTTCCCTGGAAAGGGGTCCCAGCTGCTTGGCTTCCCTACCCTCTAATTCCAAGCTACTGGGCCCGTTATCCCAGCATCGGAGCAGCCAGGTGACAACGTGCTTACCTGGATGACGGCTGAAATCTTTTCGCATATCTCGGAGCTCACTCAGGGATAGAGATCGAGTGGTTACCATATCATTTATGGGTTCTGCTTCTTCCTCCTTCTGTTCTCATGATGGCCCTTGTTCATCTTCATCCCTTACTAAATGAGTTGATTTTCTTGTGTATTTCTTCTTGTGTATAGGGGCGACTGATACTGGCACGGGTTGGTTCTCTGGTTCAGCCACAGTGCCTGTCACCGGGTTTGAGTAGCTGCAGTGCCTGTTGCAGGGGTTGGAGTAGCCATAGTGCCTGTCGACAGGGTTTGAGTAGCCACAGTGCCTGTCGAGGGGGTTGGAGTAGCTGTAGTGCCTGTTGCCGGAGTTTGAGTAGCCACAGTGCCTGTCGTGGGGCTTGATCTCTGGATGGTATTCTTAAATAATTGTTTAACCTTAAACAAGACCTGAACCATATTCAGGAGACATAGCAATAGGACCATGCTGGTTTGAACATCCCAAGGATATTCAAAATTCTCAAAAGCTGTTGTAGCTAGCCTGAAGGAGAAAGGGAATGTGAATGAGCAGGGGAAAGTGTCCCCCCTGTCTCCCCCATTGTTTGGTTCCCTGAGGAGAAAAGGTAAAAGGTGTAATTATTAATAGTTTCTGAAAGGTGGCTCCTGAGGTATGGAGATGACAGCAATGCCGAGTACAAATACAGAAGTACAAATACAAAAATTAGTCTCACGACCAATAATTTTATCATATCATAAACCAGTAGTGTTACACAGTGCAGTAAAATGATATCCTTGATCCGGCTCCCAGAGGTGATAGACAGCACAACAGGGAACATATACAGCAAGTAAGGTGTTACATAACACAACTATGAGATCAAGCATGACAGCTTTGAGAGTAAATTAATCAACATTGTGACGAGCAGCTGTTAAACCAATATGATGAATGCTTATAACCAATTTGCCTTAACATGCTCTGATCAGATCTGTCATTATCTCAACCCTTCGTGCCCCACATTGGGCACCAAAAAGGACTGTTATGGTTTAACCCAGCAGGCAGCTAAACACCACACAGCCGTTCGCTCATTCCCGGCCTCCTCCCAGTGGGATGGGGCAGAGAATTGGGAAAAAAAGAGTAAAATTCATGGGTTGAGATAAAGACAGTTTAATAGGACGGAAAAGGAAGGGAAAATAATAATAATGATAAAAGAATATACAAAATAAGTGATGCACAACGCAACTGCTCACCACCCGCCGACCAATGCCCAGCCAGTTCCTGAGAAGCGGTCACCACCGCACAGCCAGCTCCCCCAGTTTATATACTGAGCATGATGTCATATGGTATGGAATATCCCTTTGGCCAGTTTGGGTCAGCTGTCCCGGCTGTGCCCCCTCCCAGCTTCTCGCTGGCAGGGCATTAGAAGCTGAAAAGTCCTTGACTAGTGTAAGCACTACTTAGCAACAACTAAAACATCAGTGTGTTATCAACATTATTCTTGTACTAAATCCAAAACACAGCATTATACCAGCTACTAAGAAGAAAATTAAATTTATCCCAGCCAAAACCAGTACAGTATTATAGGACAACATATCATTTTGTGCATTATATGCTTATGGGTGTTCCAATTTTAATTATCTTCTCAGGCCTTTTACAAACATTAGTAACTAGATAAAAAAATAGCAATCAAGCATTAAGGCCCATAAAGAAAAACTTTAATCTTATTGGAAAGAAGCTAAATGCTCTAAATAACCATCCAGTTCAAGCTTGGTGCCATACCTAAAACATGAAAAAATCTTAACAATGTTTTTGATTTCTTAATAATTTGTAGGACTCTGCATTTGAATTGTGAATAAGAATATTTTTCCTATAATACTGAATCAAATTTCAACACATAGGTGTCTTCACAGAAAAATTCCAATTGCAGCCATATGAAAGCAAATCCTGTAAGTTATGCTTGATTTTTAGGATGAGCATGCACACGATTATATTAGCTGTCTTTTTTATGTAGGGGACATAAGACATTGAACTTGAAAATTCATTAACAATTCATTAATCATTCAAAGATATTTCTCCAATGTTTGTCTGATGGAGTAAAATTTCAGGGACTTGCATGCTACCATTCATTTAAAATATGATGCTATACCTTCACTGGTCTTCATTTATTTTCGTGCTAAAATCCATCACTGATGAGATGAATTAAATGATTTTACCCTTTTCAGTTTTAGTCAGATGCAGTGGAAAAAATCCAATGCCTTAAAATAGTGAAATACAATACCTAGTGAAAGTACGATGAAGGTTGTTGCAAGGAACAGGTATCTTGAAACAACTGTCTGGGAGATTGAGATTTTTCTCTTTAATTACACTGGTAATTAATTGCATCAGTAGCCACAAGAATTTCACATTCTCTGAAGAATGTGAAGCAGCAACGCAGCAGAGAAGTTGTTCTCTGAGACAAGTCAAATTCCTCAGGAGAACTTGGCTGAGACATGATTATATACAGCGCTCCCAGGCTAGCTGGTTGTTTTTGTTCTATTTAGTTCAGTCCCCAGTGACTCAGGATATTGTCACTGTTGCCTGAAATTATAAGTTCCATTATATTGACCAAAAATTTATTAAAAGAACTTTTAAGTATGGCTCTTGTTACTAAGCAGTTTTCTTTAACAAAAACAGGAGATTTTACTTGTCAGGCAGGACTCCTCCAGACCTGTACACCCAGATTTTCGACCAGCCCTGTATCATTCCTGTTTATCCACACTATTTCCATATATTTTTGCATTGTAAATGTTTTGCGATTGTCTTGTTTATCGCTACTGTTATTAGATGTAGCAGCAGCACAATGATGGCAGTATTTTGGTCCATTTTGCTTGAGGCTATAAAAAGAAATATATATACGTATATTGGTATATAACTATGCATATATGTATGTTTGTTGTGGTTTAACCTCAGTCGGCAACTGAGTACCACACAGCTGCTCGTTCACTCCCCCCCCTCCCCTGGTGGGATGGGGGAGAGAATTGGAAGAGTAGAAGTGAGAAAACTCATGGGTTGAGATAAAAACAGTTTAATAATTGAAATAAAATAATAATAACAATAATAATAATGTAGTAATAATAATGTAATAATAATAATAGTAATAATAATAATAATAATACACAAAGCAAGTGATGCACAGTACAATTGCTCACCACCCGCCGACCGATGCCCAGCCAGTCCCCAAGCAGCGGCCTCCCCGGCCAGCTCTCCCCAGTTTATGTACTGAGCATGACGTCCCATGGTATGGAATGTCCCTTTGGCCAGTTTGGGTCAGCTGTCCTGGCTGTGCCCCCTCCCAGCTTCTTGTGCACCTCCAGCCTTCTCAGTCGGTAGAGCATGGGAAACGGAAAAGTCCTTGACTAGTGTAAGCATTACCTACCAAGAACTAAAACATTGGTGCATTATCAACCTTGTTCTCCTCCTAAATCCAAAACACAGCACTGTACCAGCTACTAGGAAGGAAATTAACTCTATCCCTGCCAAAAACAGGACAATGTTACAGGCGTGAGAATTCAATCTCAAGGCCTAGATTTGCAGAGAGCGGGACGTTACCTTCCCTCTTTTTTGCTAAAGTTCTAAAACCAGTGACCTGAGTTCATCCCACATTCTCTTAGGTACTTAACAGAGACAATTAAATTAGAAGCCTAGTTACTGAAAGCTTCTCTTATGGAGAGTTATAGACATCTTGACAGAATGATTCATATCTTACACAAGCTGACTCATTTTTTGGAAATTAATATCTTTTTGCACTAATGATAGAGGGAGCCTAAGATGAACAGACTCCCAACTTAGGCAGCCCAGCTAAAGACACAAAATTAGATAAGTGAATTTAGGTCCACCTAATTAATCTCTATCTATGTAAGGAAGTCTCTTTCAAAATTGCCTCATATTTGTGTCACAAAACTGAGGACATTTTTTAATTCAGGAATGGTTTTAATACAATTTAAAGAAAAACACAAACAAGAGATCTCCAGTTTGGGCAACATTTTTTAGCTTGAAAATTCCTGACTCTTTTAGTGATCAGAAAGCTTTCTTTTCTTCTTTATTTGAAAACTTGGATGAGAAAAAACACGGTGCTTTAGTTGTGGAAGTTCTATCATTGCCTCCAGCATACAGCCAGTCAATCAAAAGTCTCTGAGCTGTCAAAGTGACTAAGTGAAAGAAGAAGAAAAAGCTAAAAAGGGGGACAACATTAGGGGACTGAGTGCTTTCACATTTGGAACTGTAGAGTTGAGAGTAAGGTTTAAATACTTGAAAAGCAGGAAAACAGGGACAGATCCTTGATGAAATGTTTATATGTACACGAGAAAATGAAAGGATAAAATCATGGGAAAGGGAACTTTTCTGAAAAGTTGTTCTACAGTACATTTGATTGACTAGCTCCGGTTAATGGCAGTGCTGTAACTCCAACTCTAACATCACAGCCTTTCTTGTTCAACTTTCCAGAGAAAGACCAGTTGACCACTACAAATGTCAGGAAGATTCAAGGCCATTTTTAAGTTTCAAAATTATGTTGTGACCTTATGTTGCTAGACCCAATAGATGAGCAAAGCAACAAATGTTATTGTGGATAGGAGCCAAGGTACAGAGATATGCTGTTCAAGTTTTCCCACCCATGCAGTCCTAACTTGAACTTCATTTGCCATTGATTTGTGAGAGGAGGTACTGCGATGTTAGTTCAGATTACATGGTTGCTTTAAGAGATGGGTGAATATAAAGAATTTAGGCCAGGATCTCCAGTTATTTGAATTTATATTCAAAACCACATTTTAAACTCATTTTTGGAGCATCGTAAGAAGCTCCAAAGCACTTTTTGCTTACATTTGTCCGTAACGATCTGTAGGACAGGTTAAGTTTTCACACAAAACTACAACCTTTAACACCAAACTGGCAAAACATTCACTGTGAAGCACATTTCAAAGAGGTAATTTCATAACTTGATAGTTTTTCACAAGCAGTTTTTGTAGAAAGGTCCTGGAAAAAAAGAAAACAAATGAGGAAAAATACTTGCAGGAGAAGGAGTTGAAAATACATGCTTCTATTCCTTACTCTATTACTCTAAAGGATAAGGGAAAAACCAAGCCAAACACAGCAAATCAAGATTCAACTTACTTTTTTTTCAGTACCTAAAAGCAAACACTCTCTTCATCTGTGCAGCAATGTTTCCTCTCTCAAATACATGTATGAGAGTATTTTGGCTCTCAGCTGAGTGGCTGGAGTTTTATAATATAGCTGTACTATTTTATAATTTCTCTTACAGATTCTGCTCACAAACTTGTCTTGTAAGACAATGAATTCCCTTCTGTAAACACATTGCCTTAATCTCAGATTTTACATTCCCCCATCTCTTGGTATGTAGATGATGTGGGCTATGCAGAGCATACTTTTGTCTTCATGTCTTTAACCTAATATTCTAGAAACAGACTTGAACAGAATTAAAACCTTTTAATTGGGAATTTTCTGAGACACTAAACTACTATCATCTTCCTATATTTGCGTTGGTCCCCATCAGCAGCATGTGCCATAAATTGATGAGAGTTAATTCTAGGGACACAAGCTAATTATATGGTCATATTTAACAGGCATCTGTGTTCATGTAAGAATTTAAAACCTTATTTACTATTTTTCTTGCCTTCCCAAATTTAGTCCTTATGGTATGGGAAAAGAAGGAATGCACCATAAAGGCCAAGAAAACCTCCATAAATAGCATTTGTTTATTTATTTATTGGAATCTCCCTCATGTTTTGTTTTTTTTTTGTTTTGTCTTTAATATGTTATCAGAAGTATTATATCTGTTTAAAAATATTTGAAGGATAATATTGTTTTCATTTACTTTAATAAGAACAGTTCCAGGATCACAGTATGTGCAAAGAACATTATCATTTAATAAACATATGCCTGAGCATTCAGAACTCCCATTTGCTTGTAAGGATGTAGAAGACAGCAATAGTTACTAAATATTCACTATATTCACTAAATATATCAGGACTTACTATTTAGTGTAGTCAGTAGGTTTTCAATGATTGTATGACTTTCTTCCCTTGGGTACTTGAAGACTAAAACACTGACTGAGAATTATAGTTTGGGGATCAGAATGCAAATTTAAAGAAAAATCATTGCATTTTATGTGAGTGACTTGGAAAAAAGAAAGATGCTAAACTTGTATGCAAATTGGGATTTCATGTTTTGCTGTTTCCTCTAGGACACAAGACACAACTCAAAACACAAATACTTGTACATCAGGATAATGTTAGCCAAGTTTGAAACTATATAGAGCCATATACAATGAATATCCATGCAGGAAAACCATTTGTGTGAGAATGAGCTAAAATTTACAGAATGTCAATATCATGACTTAATGCTCCATAACTTTAGGCTCCAGTGAAGAAGTTAGGTGCTCAGGGAGCCGTAATAGGTCTCAAGCCAGGCAGGACTTTAAAGAAGAACTGTTAGACCTGCTCCATAATGCAGGAGACCACTGCAGTGGTCTCTAAAGTTGTGATCAAAGAGCAAAGTAATCACTCTCAATGAGAAAACTCATTTCTCCTGGGAAAATCTATCTCCTGCCTGCTACAGCTATAAAGTCAGGAGTTTTCTTCCAGCCTGACTTTCTAATTGGCAGCTTTCAGTAACTTCCTGAGTCAACCAAAATCTATTCAGTCCTCTCAGATCACTAGATCACTTCTTTCCTTGACTATGGAGAGCAGTCTGGAAGTCAGATCCCTTCTCCCTACCTGATACTCTCCCAGCCAAGCAAACTCATTCCCTCCCAAAAAGGGCACGATTAACCCATTATGCATAAGGCAGGATAAAACTGTCCTTCTCTTCAGCTGCCCATAATCTTTCTGAAAGAATATAGTAGTCAGTAAACTGCAAGTAAGCAAACATAAAACACATATCCTCCTTCACCAGCTTTCCCCAGGCTCTGTCTATAGAGAATAGCAAACGATGAAATTTGCCACATGAGTCATAACACTTACACTAGACACCTGCCCTGAACTTTCTCCTAGAGGAATCCATCCTTTTTTGTTGACTGTGGAGGGCATCTAATCAAAACTTCCCTCCCTAGCAAACGTTAGATTTGCAAATACACAGCTGTACATCTACCAGGCTCTGTCTGCTCATGGACTTAAGCTCTGAGAGAGCCACTGTTGAGGTCTTTCTCCAGTGATGCTATACAGTGAGAACCATTCATACCTTCAATAGGTGGGTGGGTCTGTGTTTTGATACCTGGCAGCTGATAAGCCAACTGCTTGCTCTATCTAGAAATTGGAAGTTCCTTTTCCTAGCTCTTTCTAGTTCCTTTACTGATGGGTGCACTGACAGTATCTAATAATGAAGTGATTTATTCTGTGGTACAAGTTTTTCTTCTGCTTTGCAGCATTTATTATAATACAAATCTCTAATCTGTGTATTTGCAGATTTTGTCTTTTATGCATTTTGTTGGTACACTTAGCACTTTTGAGTTATTATATTTAACTTTGATATAGTCTAAATATTGAATAAATCTATTTTTCTTCTCTGGTTTGGATGTTATTTTGAACCAAAATATTGCCTGCAATGAATGTTCATTCTCTGAATCACAAAAGAAAGCGTATTTGTTCTATCCATTGCATGCAGGTTTTTTCCTGCAAAAAGGCTTTTTTTTTTTCTTACTTTCTTTAACAGCAGAGATGAAGCGTTGATAAATTAACACTTGTATTGTAGGCAATCTCAGGAAAAGAAACATTAACAAACAGTTATGATTAGACTTTTGGGATCAAGAGTTGATAAATGAAATTACTTCAGTTTATTTTTAATATTTATGAAGAAGCAATCTGTTTGTTAGAGTGCTTACAATGTAGCAAAAATGTGAAAGTGGTTTGGAACCTAAATTACTAGCTATAATTACAGTGGGACTTTGCATTCACATGAAAGGACTAGGAGACTGCATAACAGCCCATGGGGCCTTTTATCCTTAGCTAAATGCTGATGATGAATTTACTTGCTATTTCTTTGAGGGATGTGTTATCCCACTGCTAGGTGTTTGCAAACAGTTACTGAATATATGTTAGCTCAAGGTCTAGAATATTGCGCTCACATTTATTAGTCTCTTGCAAGAAGGATCCTATCTTTCTCCTTTACACAGATATTTTATGGCAGAATTTATTACTTTTTATTCACAAATATAGCTTCCATTTTTTTAAGCAATATTCACATACCATTATAGACTTCCTCGGACAGCAGCAATCAAAAAGAGATTTAGAAAATCCCAGAACAACAGAGCACCAGTTTTTCACATTCAGCTGATTATAAATGAGCAAACTATAATATCGTCTTGTCAGTATGTGTGTGGATTTCTTTGTGTACATATACATACAATTAACAGCACACATATACCATTATGATTAAAAGACATGTATATGTGAAACATATTTAATTATATAATGTATAATGTATAATCTAAAATGTATGCATTCTGCTGTCTCCAGTGGGTTGGCCGGAGAAGGAAGGACGAATGCTCTGGTGGGGGAAAGAAACAGGGTATAGATGGGCAGGGGGGAGGAGCAAGTGAAAGCAAAAACTTTTCTTGCTTGTGAATGAGGAGTGCTCACAAAATCTAAGAAAATGGAAAACAGTAGTGCTGAGACAACAGACTACCAGACACTTTCTCAAAGCAGGTATTTTGTTTCCCCAGTTCAGTAAATGACGTGCTTTGTATCTACTTCACAGAGGAAAGTACCTCACAGTCCACAAGGCATGGGTGTAAGTGCAGAGAAGCTGCCTCAGGAATCCTTCCACCCATGCCCAGTATAAATAAGGGATATTAACAAGCCATTCTTGTTCCACTCAGTCCTGCTGTAGACCCTTCACTATGCACGCACATTTAACTCTATCTGTGCCCAAGATCTTTTTTTGATATATATATCATACCTGTAGAATATGTGTGTGTGTAACTACGGTACTTAGCTGGTGAAATATGAAGAAATGAGAAGCTAATGTTAGATCTCTATAATGGATCATTCCTTAAAAGAAGTTTAAGCATCTGCATAACTTAGGAAATATTAATACTGAAAAAAAAAACCCAAACCACCAACCCTCACAGAAAATTTGATAGTCTTCTTAGAAATATTGCAGAAAATATTTAAATTAAATTTAAACTTTAGTATGAAACAGACTGGTAATTCTATTCTAAGTCCAAGTCTCAAAGTATTCTGAACACTTGATCTGCTATTGTTGCATCTATAATGTAGAAAACTACAAGACAGCACAATTAACAACTTTAATTAGCTATAAGCAAAAAGACCATAAAAGAAATATAAATAACATGTTGTAATTAAGAAGTAAGTAATACTAGTCTTAAAAGAAATGCAACATGTTTCTCTAAGTGGTTAGATGACTGAAGGTACAGACTTTCTTTTTTTTCATGTACTCATGCAATGTTCATGATTCATTTGTTAAGGCTATAGGTCAACAGCTTAGTATGCTGCTGAAAACAAAGAGTGAAAAATAAAAAAGTTGGAATAGCCAGGCAATGGAAAGAAGCTATGATATTGGGTTTAAAACTCAGACTCTGAAAACCATTTTTATTTTTGTCTCTGATACAAATTTTCCACATAATATTGTTGACAGATCCCACCAAAAATGTTATTCTTACTGCAAATCAACCAGCTTGGTGGCATTATGCCAGCTGTGATTTTAGACTCTTTCTCTAGGTGTCTGTAAAATATGGTTTAGTAACAGAAGTGCAGATAGCATAATAAGGAAGAGATTAATTATTTAACTGAAGATTTGCTATGGCTTGCTATAGTTTGTAGTAGTAGTGATTCTGCACTGTCATTTGAGATTATTTTCCAAGCACTCAGTGGTCACTATAAAAATTTCTTACACTCCATTTGGGGTACTCGGTGTTCCAGATTATGTTCCCCTGTAACAGCAAGTTATATGTCACTGGAAATGGCATTGACTCATTGACTCAGAAAAAAACCAAGCCCAAAACCCCAACCAACACTAAAAAACCCCTTTCACTGGAATACAATATTTCACTGGAATACAGGTCTTCTTACCCTGTTACTATCTCTTCTAGGAAAGCTTGGAAAAATATTATAGACACAGTGAAAAACTGGAGTGAGCTCCTGCTAACATCACAAAGCTGCCTTGTCTATGAAGTCATACAGGTTTACGGGCAGTCAAGTGCTGTAGGAATGACAGGGAAAAATAACAAATATTTAAATAATGAAGTGCTTGGATATTAAAATGCCTGAAGAAGGAAAAAAATAGAAAAGAGATAAACTGAGACTAAGGCAATTTTGAGGCTGTATTTGAGTTGAGTTTGGTATTCCTAATATAACTGAGAGTAATTTCTTCTGTTCTTTCCTTCACTGTCATTTACACAGTTTGCAAATTCCCATGGAGTATGTGTTTGTTATGGAAAGGGCTGGCAGGAACAATCCTCAGATTAAAGAAATTATTTTACAAGTTCCTGGATTTTTCCTGCAATTAGTAAAGGAGGTGACCTAATGCTGTTTTTATAACATTTATTTAACTATTACGGCTACTTAAAAGTGGTCATTTTACACTTCATCTTATTTAGACTCTTCCAGGAAACCAAATTCACCAGATCACTTGAGTGTTTTTTTGTACCACTTCTGTTCTTCCTGCACAGACAGAATACTCTGAGAAAACAAATGCCATTGTTTATCTCCATCTTCCATGGAGACCTAAGCAATATCTTTTATCATAACTCCTGTTATTGTATTTCCTTTAGCTGTTTATTCTACCATTACACAGCAGAAGCTCTGAGTATCATCAAAGCTTACCAACCTTCATTAGATCATAACAGCACAAGGATGTAGGTTACATTCTCTAGTTATTTTAAGAGTTGCTTGACTTGCTGAAAGTACCATTCATACATCCAGCATGGGATTCATCTAGTCTGATGCAGGCATCTGCAATACAGATGTCTATGCCTGAGCCAGCAGTGTATATTCCCTTTATAGCCAATGGAGAGTGTCCTAGGTACTTGCCCATCTTATCCCACACACCCTGCCACTCATAATTATTCAGCCTTGGGGCAGATCTCTGGATGATATTCTTAAATTGCTTATCAACTTTAGACAAAACCGAAACAATATTCCCAAGAAGTACCAATAGAAGTATCTTAACTACCCAAGGATGTTCAAAATACTGAAAAGTTACTGTAATGAAGGAGGAAACATCATAGAAGAAGGTAGTGACACTGCCATTCTGTATTTCCTCCGTAAAAAAACTCTCAGAAAAGTTACTGCAATTGCTAGTTGTCTCCACGATATGGTATCCATGGTACAGTAACGGCTTCATTGCGAAGTTTACATACCACACTAACGTCAAGGTCAATGTTCTAAAAACAAACCTCACAAGCGAGACATCACTATTCACTGCAGACCACAGCAAACTGCAAAACCCAACACCAATCTTTAACATGTACAGCAAAAAAAAGAGCACGATGCAGATTATACAAATCAATATCGAGAACAGAGAAACCAACACTGTGACCCACAACTATTAACAGATATAAATTCCTTAATACACTCCGGTTAATCTGTTATTATCTCAAACCCTTCGTGCCCCACGTTGGGTGCCAAAAAGGACTGTCGTGGTTTAACCTTAGTTGGCAACTAAGCACCACGCAGCCACTCGCTCACTCCCCCCCAGCCCCGGTGGGATGGGGGAGAGAATTGGAAGAGCACAAGTTAGAAAAACTCATGGGTTGAGATAAAAACAGTTTAATAATTGAAATAAAATAATAATAACAATAATAATAATAATGTAATAATAATAATAATAATACACAAAGCAAGTGATGCACAGTACAATTGCTCACCACCCGCTGACTGATGCCCAGACAGTCCCCGAGCAGCGGCCCTCCGGCCAGCTTTCCCCAGTTTATGTGCTGAGCATGACGTCCCATGGTATGGAATGTCCCTTTGGCCAGTTTGGCTGTGCCCCCTCCCAGCTTCTTGTGCACCTCCAGCCTTCTCAGTCGGTAGAGCATGGGAAACTAAAAAGTCCTTGGCTAGTGTAAGCACTACTTAGCAACAACTAAAACATCGGTGCGTTATCAACTTTGTTCTCCTCCTAAATCCAAAACACAGCACTGTACCAGCTACTAGAAAGGAAATTAACTCTATCCCAGCTGAAACCAGGACAGAGAGAAACAAGCATTTCTAGAATGCAGCTCACCACCTCTTAATGTAGATTCCCAAATTAGGTCAGATGAATCACACCTTAAAAATCGCTATACCTCTCCGTTGTCTGTTAAGCCTGTTGGGTGACTGGTTCAGATATAGATAAATGATAAGCATTCCTCTCTTTCCAAACCTGCCAAAGCTTGTTTGCCTCATTCTTTTCAAGAAAAAATCCTATGGGTCTTATTTTTTAACTTCAACATTATTTTTTAATAACTTTTATCTTAGCTTTACTTTCCACAATAGTGTTAGTTAATTACATTTAATTTGTTGACTGTCTGTTTAAGACTGGTCATTGTGTTAGCTCCAGAGCTGATACAGGGGAAGAAAGAGTTTCAATAGGCAATTTTATAGCCTAATTAAAGACATAAATGTGTATAAATTAGAGTGTGATATTTTAAATGTTCTTTGACTGGAACTATCCTGAGACTACTCCTTTCCGTGGGATAGCGGCTTCCAGCTATCCTTTCAAAGACTGGAATAAAGTTTGCTCTTTGAAAAGAAAGAGAAAGAAATTGCATCATGATGATAACATCTTTTTAAAAAAATATTCTAGCAGTTAGGTACGTAACTGGTTAGATTGGGTGAGTTCTTTGAAAACCCTCAGATTAAAAAGAAAATTGATTCCAGGTGCTCAAAGTATTAGGTTATTCTGTAACAGGCAGGTATCACTGCTTCCTAGAAAAGAATAGAACAGCAACAAACAGGCTGAGCTGTTTAGTGTACATTAGCCTATTCTTATTCCTGGCACATGTGTTTGAGGAGCCAACAAGGAAAGGATCTCTCCTGGACCTGATACTTACAAACAGGGAAGAACTGGTTTGGATGTGAAAGTCAGAGACCGCCTTGATTGCAGTGGTGGTGTTCAAGATCCTAAAAGGAGGGAGTAGGGCAAAAAGCAGGACTGCAATCCTGGCTTTCAGGAGAGCAGACTTTGGTCTCTTCAGGGACCTGCTCGGAAGAATCTCATGGGATATAGCCTGAGAGAGAAGAGGGGTGCGGGAGAGCTGGTTGATATTCAAGGATCATTTCCTTCAAGCCCAAGAAAGAGTCATACCGACAAGTAGGAAATAAAGCAAAGGCAGCATGTGGACTGCATGGATGAGCAAGGAGCTCTTAACTGAACTTAGATAAAAAAAGGAAGTATATCAGAGGTGAACACAGGGGCAAGTGAACCAGAAGGAGTATACAGTTGCTGTCCAATCTTGTAGGGATAGGGTTAGGAAAGACAAGGATAACCTGGAGTTGAACCTGGCAAAGCCAACATGAAAGGATTCTACAAGTACATAAACAGCAAAAGGAAGACTAGGGAAAACATGCCCCCCCTGCTGAATGGGGCAGGGTGTTTGGTGACAAATGACATGGAAAATGCTGAAGTGCTCAATGCCTTTTTTGCCTCAATCTTTACCGGTAAGACCTGCATTCAGGAACCCCAGGCACCTGAGATCAGAGGTCAAGTCTGGAGCAAGAAAGCCTTACCCTCAGTGGAAAAGGACAAGATTATGGAGTACTTAAACAAACTGGACATACATTGGAGGTTGTGGAGTCTCCATTCATGGAGATATTCAAAACCTGACTGGACATGATACTGGTCAACGTGCTCCAGATGACCCCTCTTGAGCAGGGGGTTGGACTAGGTGATCTCAAGAAGTGCCTTCCAACCTAAACAATTCTATGATTCTGTGATTCCAGCTATAGGCACCAGCTTTTAGGGATGGTGGATAGAGCAAATTTATGTTTGAACTAAAAGCTGAACTGTGGTGATGTAATGAGTTCAGGGCACACACAAAGCCACATCTTCTAGGCACAAAAGCTAATCTCAATTTGCTGTACCTGACCTGTGTAGGTTTCTGACACAGTCAATGGGAAGAGAATTTCCTTCAGAGATAATTCAGGGTAGAAAATTAGCTGTAAGAGTTTTGACTCCCTTCTGGAAGGAGTCCCTTGCTTCTGTGGCTGGAGGGACCCCTGAGAAAACATACAAACCCGTGGAGGTTATACAGCAGCCAAACAGGGGCTTTTCAGTTGATGCTTTAGACTTCGTTGTTAAATCTCACCAAGCCCCACTTCAGGTCCTTTTTTTGGATCTAACCCAGAAAACTTTCTTCAAAGCCTGAATGGTGAATGGGAGAAAATCTTTGAGCATGGTTGTCTCATTAAGCACCAAGCTGCCAGGGTTTAAGTTCAGAAGTATTAGTCTGATGTTCTTTCATCTGCATAAATACATTTTTACAGGACATTTGGCCTTTTTCATTCCCCCAGTTTTCTAATAAAGATTGAACTTCACAGGAACAGAGAAGGGCAGAGAGTCTGATTGAGAGAAAAGAGTAACACTGGGAGAGTAACTCTTTCTCTATAAATTGAATCTCTCTGACTCAGATTGTTATATATATATATATGATATCAAAGGCAGAATGATTGACATTGCAAAAAAAGAAAAAGACAGAAACACCTCCAGAATACCATAGCATTCACTTGCTATTTTAAATTATATGAACATTCTTGATTTAGTTAAATAAGAAACACAGATTTAAAAGATATGCACTGAAAATGAGCAGAAGTCATAGGTTACATTTTACATTGCAATTTTTTTTCCCTGTTTAAAAATATGCTTTTCATTACTATTATAGCCAGGTATTTCTAATTGGGCAGAAAAATAGACAAGAACCGCTTGGACCTATTCTTTGGATCTGACCCTTTCCCAAACAAATCTTCAGTGAAACATGCATCGATCAGCCCAAATACTTTTGCAGTCATAATCATCCCACTAGTCCTACATTGTGATGGTGCCTTTATTTGGTAGGCAGCTGGATAATTTCAGTGTACATGCTCAAAATCCAAATCTTGAAAGATTTTGTTTTCACTTCCTTTAAAATTGTAACTTAAAAGGACTCAAATAAATTTAATTCCCCAATTTCTTTTTTTTTCTTCCTCTTTTTGTGGGGTGGGATTTACTTGACCAGTGACGGTGGTAGAGCTAAATAGAAAGTTTAAGCAGTTCAAAATTGCACTTATAATTATCTGTGAAGAAAAAAATGGGGTTGAGGAAAGCATGAGCATTTTTAATGGACTTGTTTTTAACCTCTTTTACATAGTAGTCATTGATTTTTTTAAAGAAAGGGGGTACTTAAAACTGACTCTCATACATATAATGAACATAATTAAACCAGACAATGACTTAAGAGAAGAAAGCATATCAGCATTCTAAATGCATGATTTACTCGGTGGGTTGTTGCTGGCTGGCAGCCAAGAACCCATACGGATGCTTGTTCTCTCCCCTCTGACTCCCCCCCAGCCTTGCATGATGGGGAGAAAGTAGGAAGAACAGGAGCAAGAAAGCTCATGGGTCAAGACGAAGACAGGGAAATCACTCACATATTACTGTCACAGGCAAAACAGACTCAACTTGGGGAATTTGACTTAATTTACTGCCAATTAACATAAACATTTAGTCACTGATTCACGTAATAGAAACAAAGAAGACAAACTTTTAAACACTTAGGGAAAACATGTTTTCTTCCCCTTTCCCAGTCTAAACTTCACTCAGACACCTCTCCTTCCCCCTTCCTAGTCTCCACTCCCCCAGTTATCACTGCAGGCTACACTCAGTCCCTTTATTGAGGTGGAAGGGGGTGCAAGAGGTTGGGTCAGAGCCTAGTGGTTTCTTTCTGTTGCTCGTCATTTCTTATCCTGTTCTTCCACTGCTCCTTCCTTCTTACTTGTTTCTTCTGCTCTGGCATGGGTCCTCTAGAGGCTGTAGTTCCTTTGGGGCTTATGCATGGGCCGTGGTCCCTCTGGGGGTGTACCTGCACCAGCATGGGCTTATACATGGGCCACAGTCCTTCTTGGGGTGTTACCAGTTCCACTGTGGATCACCTCCTACTACTCTGGCTGCATTGTTCTTTTTCATTGGTGTTTTTTCTCCTTTCCTAAATAAGTTTTCATAGAGGTGCCACCAGCTTGGCAGATGGGCTCAGCTATGTCCTGTGGTGTGTCCATTGAAATGGGCTGGAACTAGCTGTGTCTGGCACGGGACAACCCCTGGCTTCTTCTCACAGAGGCCACCCCTGCAGCCGCCCCACTGCCAACACATTGCCATTTATGCCCCATACATTACTGTAATATAAATAAATTTATTTTATATAAATAACATATAAAATAAATATCTTTTGTGGTAAAGCCTTTCTTTCACAATTACATAAAAGCCCTTCTAACAGTCTTAAAATGAGATGTAAAGGTAAATGCCCACTCAGTAACTGATTATGGAGTAACACCCTCAGACTTAGAGAGTCATAAGGGGAGGGAATAGAACAAGATGAAATAAGTAAGAGAGAGGAGAAGGAGTAGGAAGGATATGAGATAACAAAAATGGTAAATCCATAAAAATTTAAAACTGCAGGCGAACTGTTGCATTTATTCAAAATTTAACATATGAGGAATCTATTTAGAAAGGAGCTGACCTGTATTGCTTCAGTGGAGTGTTATTGCTTCAGAGTGGTGTTAAAGTAACTCCACAGCAAGATGCCTTAGTCCGTGAGCCATTGAAATCGGCAACATTTCAATGGTTCATGGACTAAGGCCCGCAGAATTTTCTTGTTCAGTGTCCGTTTCAGGGCCTCTGAGTGAACAGAGATACAGGGGACCACAGGCACTGTGCATTGCTGCCTTTCATTTGGAATTCACAGTTCTATCATTTATGGCATTACAAAGACTTAAAAGTCTTTTCCTCAATATGGAAAAATGTAAAGAATGTCCCTTCACAGAATATTTATTGCCTGGCTCAGAAGTGTGGCTGAAACACGGTGGGGTTTGCTTCATTTTGATTTGATAGGGAAACAAAAGTGCCTGCAGGATTTTGTTCCTTGCAAAACTTTACTTTGTGACTTTCTATTTTAAAATATGGCTGATTGCTTCTTCGTTCAGATTTCACCAAGCAGAATACTCCTTCACTAGCTAAATCTAATTCCAAATGCTAAGTGCTAAACCAAGCCCTGCTCAACAATCAGTAAATTGCGATGCATCCATCAAAGGATACGGTCCCTACACTTAGGTTCCCTGATGCCTCTCAGTTGTGTAGAGGCTGTCATTATATGTAGTGGGGATCTAATTGAACCAGTGCATAGTGGCGGAAAATTACAGTCCTGATAGTGAAATAAGAGCTGATACAATTTTGCAGCAGTACCAACACTATTCAAATCTCATAATGTTAGAGGAAGGTAATTGCCAGGATTGATGGAGGATGCTCAAATGTATATTGAAGCCCCTTTAACTTCACATGTTTGATATCTACTCTTAAAATGGAACTTTTATATTCGGGGCTTCTCAAAACTGCTGGTGCATTACTCGTAGATAAAATTATTTTCTTCAATGTCATTGACTATCATCACAATAGGTCACTGAGCACTCAAAACATTTGGGGATATTTTTCCAAATCTGAGGATTCTTCCAAATTGTATTATCACTCTTTTTGTGGTTTTGGACTTGTGCTTCCATAGGTCTCTAGAAATACAGGGAGAAGAGAATTTTTTTTTCAGATTATCTGACTTTTCACATTTCTTAAATTTTCTAGTGACCATAACTAAAATAAAGAAATAAATGCCTCTGTTTCAAAATCCTTCAGTGTTACTTTGAATTAATCCTTAAACTGGTAGTTCAGCAGACATTTTCAAATTTTCAGTGAGGAAAATAAATTAAAAAATAGTGTGTAGTCCCTATATCTGAAATATTTTTTAGAATATGTTGAATTAAGCTTTGGGGTAGGTTTGTTACACATCTCTTGTTGGCATAAAATGTGTCACAAAAAAGTCCAAGGTTACATGTGAATGGAGACAACAAATGGTAGCCAATGGCATAAGCTTTTGTGAAGGACCAAAATGTGAGATGGGTTTGAGAGAATGAAGTATCAGCAGCGTTACAAGGTTCTTTGTAAGTAAGAATGAGAAGTCTTGGGAGTGCCAAGGTTCATATCTATTAGTTTATGGGAAGCTTCATGATACAAGTTTTAAGATCTACAAACATTGCCAAGCTTAATTCCTAATCCTTTCAAGAGGAACTGGTTGTATACATAGTTTCCTAAATACTTGTGTATCATGGCCAAAGAGCTTCTGAGGTAGACACCCAGAATGAAATACTGAGTAAGTTAAGTACCAAACTTTCCTCTGTCTAGTACATATGCAGAGTTGTCTCTGAATGATGCCTTAGAGCATCAGCTCGCTGGTGAGGAGCTGCCTAGAGGAGGAAATGCTTAAAACTGGGATTTATCTGAAAAGGTCTTGGGTGCCTCTATCCTCTTGAGGTCCAGTGTCCATAAATCCTCCTGTGTGTGAGAACCTGTAAAAAAAGGAAGAGATCCTAATGTGAGGAAAACGCTATCTCACCTTTTGCATTATTACTGAGACACAGGTCCCATAGCTTATCTGCTTTTTAGGTATTCAAACTTCTATCTCATTTGTTGAGAAAATGCACTCTCTATCAGACTGCTACTCTTTCAACACTCCTGCTGAATCTGTGTCACTCTGCAGCAAAGACCACATGCTGCACAGGGAGAGCTGGTGCCTTAGAAGCGTATCCCAGCACGCCAGCACATTGAAGAACAAGGCATCAAGCAAGAAAGATATGCTGCATAGGCCAGAGATTAGGATACTAAGGAAGGTGTCCTGGGTTCTACTCCTGTGAATATAAATGCATTTTATATCAAGTACTTCAGAACCAGTTATTGTCAGACATGAAGATAACTTCTGACTATTAACCCTTGTGTTGGTAACTTTCACTTGCAGAGAAAAAAATTAACTGTTTAAAACTTCTTCACACACCCTTTATTTAAAGAGTGTTTCAACTCTGATCAGGCCTTAAACTTCTCCCTTATTTACCCCTCATTTTAATTTATTGCCAGACAATTCAGGATGGCCTCAGAATCATGGGATCTGACAGAGGTTTGCATTCTTTAGAAGATGAACTCCACAAAATCAGTTGTAAACTCTTAAATAAAAATCAACCCTGTGTCATATCAGAAGCTACACAACAAAACAACCAATTCCATGTAATGTTCATAAAAGCCTCTCAAACACAACCTTCAGCACAGAGTTGTGCAAAGCTGCACAAAAAGGAAATTCATATATCATGGAAAGCACTTGAACTGTTTTGTGTTTGCTCTTGAATCAAGTTGACAGGATGGCAAAAAAGTACTTTTCTTTGTTCCTACCATAAAAAAACTAATAGAAATTATCGCTTCCCACTACCATTTCCCTTCATTGTTCTGCCAATGCTGGACTAATCAGGTCACTGCACAGAATACCACAACAGCATTGCTGCCATGCACCAAGTTGATATGGGCAGAGTTGTAGCAACAGCTCCAACATTTACCTCAAACGAACCTATGAAAATGTTCCAGTGTTGTGTAACCATTTTAAACTGACAACCCCCCCCCAGGAATTATGAAAATACATATTCTACCTATTAGCATTTAAGCACAGTAATGATGCTCCAAAGATACAATGGACAAATGTTATGCTAAGCGGTTTCAACTGCATGTTCAAGAACTCTTTTGAAAGCCTCTTGTACAGCTGCACAGTTTAGAAAAGTAATAGAGTTAGGAAGAACAACTGAAGCTTTGGAGTCTGTCTAACTAAATTTTACTTTTCAAAATTAAGATGCCATAAAAGTGCTTGAAATCTCAAAAATTTAATGTTTTGCCAATTACTAAATCAAAGTGACAAATAGCTAAATAGAGCTATTTAAATCTTCTCAACTGACAGGCTAAATTTCAGTCTCATGAAGTCTGAAGCTGCAGAAATACTAACGTCATCCAAAAGAATATTAATAAAAAGAATGTCAGTGGAGTTTGAGCTAGAGTGCTGCTGCCAGCGGCAGAAAAGTTTCAAGTTTTTTCTAGTGTGGCCATTTCAGAATTATACTACTGTAATTTTAATTAATTTAGTTTTAAATTTTTTTTTATATTTATTTCAGTGAGCATACTCAGCACTAGAAACTCCCTTACAGCTATACCTTAATCTCTACGATTTGTTTAAAGATATTTCTAGGTCAGTTTTCTTCATCAGTCTCTACTGCATTAAGTGCAAGTCAGTTCCTTGTTTCTATTCCATTTGCACATGTGAAATGTCCATGTGCAGTGCTTTATTGATTTTAAGCAGTTTTGCACCTTCGATTGAATTTTCCTTTTGTTCAAAAATCAATTTTCTTTCCTCCATTATTGAGGAACCGTTTTACCTTTCAGAGACAGAGAAGGGAAGGAAGTTGGGATTTTAGAACTGCTACAGAAAATGGTTAAACAATTACGTTATCAGACATAAGATGTGTCCACCTTGTGAAAATATTGGTTATATGTAGTGATAGAACAGCTGACTAGAGCAACTCACCCCTCTAAAAAAAAAAAGCAATCCCTTCCATATTATTTCCCCTGTTGGTCTTCAATGCAGTTGAAGTTAAGCATGCAAGTCCTATTTGTCCTATACCAATAATATTCTGGGAGGCTTACTGCCTTTCTATAGTCTACAAAATATCTCCTCCTCATTATAGTTGCAAATATTCCTGATATAGTCCAAAGCACACTCATCACTGTGTAAATAATTTGTAAAGTGCTGTGGAATAACTTTGGATAAATTTTATCCTGTAAGCTTGTTGTTTTCCCTTTTCCCCTTCATTTTCTGCTCAGTATTTTTCTTCATGGCAATTTGTTTTGTAGCTTTTTACTAGACTGCTTTCATGGTGAAAGTAATGGAACTATACTGGGCTAGTTTCTAAAGCTTCTCATCTATCATACCCATTCCTTTATCTGTCGAAGTAAGTGTCTCTGTTACTGAGTATACTAGCAGCTCATTGTCAGCTGCAGGAAAACTAATCTTAGCCTTGAATGAATGCATCTAGTGACATACACAAAACTTGGAGAGAAAAGTGTGGATTGTACAAAGAGACAAGGACAAGCACCGGGAAGCCCACAGAGTTGCAGCATCTTTCTAAACTGTATGCTTAATTTCTGAAACAGTTTATTTTTACAGCAGGATTTATACAAGGTTTGGTTTGGTTCAGCTAACAGGTCACAGCTGGGTATCTAACTGCCTGCCACAAGTCGCCAGCAGCCTTGTGATTCCCATTGCTGCCTCCCTATCTTTTGGCCAGGTGTCTTTGTCCCTGGTCTGCTACGGCCCAGGCTCAGCATAGCAGGTGGCTCACACCGCACCACCTTGGGGCACACTCGTGCTCAATGACACTGACCTTTTAGGACAGAAACTGGGGAAGAAGGGATTTAACTCTCTTCTCCATTGATGAAGTCCCACTTGTCCACAATGAAGGCTTCAGGACTGGCCAATGGCAGCTGTTGAGTCTTTCAGTTGTCTTCAGATGGAGTTTGCTCATATTCAGTATCATATATCTACTCCTTACAGACAGCAGGCCAGTGAATCTACCCCACAGGACTTCTAATTACCTGTTTCTGTGTTACCATGCCTACTCAGGAAGAAATTTCACTTATGGTAACTACTCAATAATTGTTAGTTTGGTTCCAGTAATCCTTCCTCTCTGCAGTGTTATCCTTATTTTTGTTATCCTGTTGTACCTTAAAATAAACAAACAGTGAGCTTTGATGTATCTATATTTGACTATATATCTATTTTAGTACCTTCCACATTGAAGTTCTTTTTGATTTCCTTGTCAGATTCTAGTACAATGTGAACACATCATTGCAATAATTTTAACTTGCCTTGTGTGTTCTTTTATTCTTTGTCTTTAATGGATTTATTTGAAATATTTTCCAAGTGTGCTGATTTTTGTCCTTTTCCCTCACTTTCCTTCCACAATATTTTTTCTACATCCTCTTTGCTTGTTTTTATAGTCTCTCTTCTCTTCTTTCCTTCAGATATGTTTGCATTATTCACACAGAATCACTATTTCAAATACCTCTTACCTGCTTATTTAGGAATACTACATTTTGGTACACTCCACGTCCCTCTTCTTTTCAGTTACTGACATGAATTTTAGAATCATAGAATCATAGAATCATTGAGGTTGGAAAAGACCTCTAAGATCATTGAGTCCAACCGTCAACCCAACACCACCATGCCCACTAAACCATGTCCCTAAGTGCCTCATCTACTCGTCTTTTAAATACTTCCAGGGATGGGGACTCAACCACTTGCCTGGGCAGCCTGTTCCAATGTTTCACCACTCTTTCATTAGAGAAATTTTTCCTCACGTCCAATTTTGCTTGTACCTTCTGATATAATACCATTTTTCAATATAACTTTCTCATCCATTATTGTCCATTATAGTACTATCTTCCTTAACTTTCAATTTCTTTCAAAATTTGATTTTCTAAAGAGAAATATTTCTCATTGGGGAATCCTTTAAGTAGTTCTTCATGTTGAAAACTGAAGGGTATATATCAGAGATTAGAGGTGGGCATGTAACGGTTAGTTTATGTGATTAAAGGCTCATCTCCATGAACCCAAAGGAGCCCAGTGGAACAATGACAGTTGGGGGAACGTCAACAACCTCATCAGAGCAAAGGGAGCCCCCAAGGCAGCTCCTCCCCAGCTGATCCCCAGCCTCAGCCCGTGGCCCCAGGGTGGCACCCACCAACCTGATCCCTCAGTCATCCAATGGGAGGTGATTACTGCCTTTGGGATGTGGGAGTCATTACGGGATGTCAGGAAGAGCCTTCTGTGATTGTGCAAGATTTATTGTGGGGTGTTCAGGGGAAGGATCAAAGGTAAGGAAAGGGAGGGATTAAAGAGGGCTGGTGAGGAACAAACAAGGGAAAAAAAAGGAAAATGGGATAAAAAGGATCAGTTGTGTGCAGTGGGCTGGTCAGCACGGTTGTCTGGCCATTCCCTAGACCTGATCACTGCAATCTGTTCTGTCTTCTCATTAAACTCCATTTCTAACTGTTTTCCTGGGTGCAGGGATATCTCTCCTGAGTGCACATGTGTGTCTGGAGTTTTGAGTGCAGCAGCTGGCGGGGGACCAGGGGTCTCAGGGACCTGCATGTCTGTGGTGGGAGCAACTGGAGACACCACAGAACATGTGCATTGTGTGGAGGTGTGTATGTCAGTGTGTAATCACTGGTGTTCATCAAGCTGGACTAGCCAGCGAGTAGGACAAGAGGCTCAACAGCTGGGTATCAGAGTGGCCGTAAGTCTGGGTTGGATTCTGGAGAGACCAGGGGGTCTGAGAGTTGGCTACCTGAGGGACCAGGGGGTCCATGCCAGCTACTGGAGAGACCATGAGGTCTGGGGTGGTCTACTGGAGGGTTCATGGATCTGAACCAGCTAGTAGAGCATGTGTTGTTGCATGTGTGCATATGTCTATGCGTGAGTCAGCTGGGAGACCAGGGAATCCAGGGCCAGCTACTGAACAAGCTGAGTGTGCAAGGATGCTTACTGGAGGGATCTATAATGTGTGGGGGAAAGTGTGTGCACGTGTGTGCATGCAGGCTAGAGTATCAGCAACTGGAGTGGGGCTGTGGCCTCTTGGGCTCCTATGTCCAGATGCCAGCAACTGGGGAGGCTGGGATCCAGGGTAGCTACTGGGCAGCCTGAGTGGCTGAGCCCAGCTGCTGCAGGGATCCAAGTTGTATATGTACATTTTCCACTAACAGGCTTTCATTCTGATTAGCCAGAAAGGAGAACAGGATGAGTCCATTTGTGCTGTTTATGTTTTCATGAGTGCTGTGTTTTCTGTCTGTGTTGATCTGTGTGGCCAGCGGTGTATACATGTGTGCGTGTCCTCTGTGCATGTGTGCCTATTGGGAAGCTGGACCTGGGAGCATGAAGCGGTAGCAGCTTTCCTCTGTCGGGCTGCCGGATTAGGCAGCTCCTCACAGTGACATCTAAGAACAGTGTATTCCAAGTGGGATTTGCAAAAACTCTTAATGTATTGTTGAATGAATGGGGAATTTATCATTGGCTTCAACAGGAATGGGTTCCAGCCAGGGAATTGTTAAGAGCATAAACAAATAATTTTTCAAACTGTATTTTTTTTAAAAAACATCTGTCTTTGAAAATCTACCACCTGTTTAAAATGTGCAGTCTCTCACATTTACACCCTGTCCTGTTACACTGTTTTGGACTTTACTCTCCTCTCACACCTATTTTACAAGCTGTGTATAATAGAATAATTCTTGATTTATACCAGCATATCTGAGAAAAGAATCAGTTCCCAAATGTTTTCTATTAACCAATTGACAAAAAGTGTATACTAATTAAACAGGACAGGAAATCTCACAGGTAGGCCTAGCAGATTCATGTCTGGCTTCCTATTTAACTCATGCCCAGGGAGCACAAGTGATCAGGAATGCTGCCATCAGGACGTGCAAACTAATGCAGGGCAATTAATGTGGGGATTGGCATGGGAGGGGGTGCACAGGGGCCCGGAGCCGCTACTCAATGCTGCTGAAGTCAGTGCAGGGGTGGTGGTGAGGTGCCAAGGGATGGTGTCCCCCGAAGGAAGGGATGTTAGCCCCTGCAGTCTATGGCACGTCAGAGGCCTGAATCCAGACTGCACTCCCAGAGAAGTGCCAGCGAGTGGCAGAGTATGTAGATTTTTATTACTGAGTGCATATAGGTACATACTGCTAAAGGAAGTATATCAGCCCCTATATATCCTTACTTTAAATTTAGATTTAAGATGAAGAATCTGGAACTGGAAGGACTCTCCTGAAGCATGAAGACCAGCCCCAGCTGCTACAGCAGGCAACTGCTTCATCATAATTCCTTTAACTAGCTTCAAGATAGAGCTTAATCAGTTTATTAGGTTAGAATTTCCCCCCGACTCCCCCCGAGTGTCACTCCTCTGATGGTTAGAAGTGTTATAATTTACAACCTAATTTAATTTATGGGCAGTTTATATTAATCATGTTCTTGTGTCAACATCATCCTTTACCTTAAATCAGGATGTTTCTTCCTCCCTGAAGTTTACACATGTAATGTAGGTTGTGGGAAAGAGATTTATCTCCTCAGTTATATCTTCTCTTACCCTTTGTTTTGCAGGCAAAAGAAGGAAACCCATTTTTCTTCTCCAAAATAGGCATCCTGTTCCCCACACGTTCCTAGAAACATTACTGTGTCAAATCTACTTCAGTATGAATAAAACTTTTGCAAACATGGGTGGCCAGTACTGTATACATCACCAACGCTTTTTACATAAACATAGTTTTTCACTTGTCTCTTCTGAAAATGCCTTTCCTGGATGCAGTCTGTGATGGTTTTTGTCTTTTTCTTTTTCACGTTCTGATCTACCAGCATACCCAGATTTGTTCTTCATTAATTGTAAATGATCTTATGCTTGTCCTTATTTGAACAGCATCCAATATTTTTTTTAGACCATATCTCCACTTCTTCAAAAATATTTTGGATTCCAGCCTATTGTCTAGCACTCTTGCTACCTTACTAGTGTTCTGCAACATACCTGCCACTCTTCTTAATTTCTTGTTATCTAAAACTTAGATATTGAAAAATATTACTGAAAGGTAGAACATCAAACCAGATTGCTGTGGAAAGCTGCCATTCTCATTGAGAATCACTGTCTGAATGTAGCTTTCCTACCAGCTTTTCACCTGTTCTTTCTGAAAACTAGACCCTGCTTCCTAAGTTTGTTTATGAAATGTCATGTGAAACAATGTCAAAAGCCTTGCTAACACCAAGATATTTGACATCCACTGTTCTTCCTGTATACACAATACCTGTTACCCTGTCATAAAAGCAAGTAAGATTGGCCTGACACTACCTGATTTTGACAGATCCACGTATGCTCTTACTCATCGCCTTGTGCTCTTGTGTTTACCAAACTGTTTGATTATTTATGCCAGTACTTTTTCTAGGAATTGAAGTTCAGCTATGGGTTTATAAATACCCAGATCCTTCTTTTTTTGCTTTTAACAGATGGACACCACATTTTTGTCTCTCGTGTTACTGTTGAAAATTGCAAAGTCATTAAATACAGTTTCTATTTCATCTTTACTGCCATTAAGGAAATAAACTAGCACCCAGAACAGATACATTTAGAACCTGATGCAAAACTACCTCCCTGATAACAGCGGGTGGTGGGAAAGGGAAGTTCAAAAAAAGCAAAAGATTTATTCAAGGACAGAGATTCCAGAAATGAGAGGAGTATGGCAAAATGTTTGTTATTTTCCTCAAAATTACTATCCAGAAAGAGTTTGCAGCAGAACATTGTTTCAAAATGGGTGCCAGCATCTTATGTATACATGATGCAATCAGTGCACCTCTGAAAATGCTAACTATAAATGAAAATGTTAACAGTGTCAGGACAAGATTAACAAAACTTAAATGTTATTAGTCAAAGACAAAATTTGAGCACTACATCAGGGAGTGCAATATAAAAATATTCTTTTGTTCAAAATAAGAAACAGGAGGCAAAGGTATGTGTTACAGACTGTTAATCACAAAGTCCTGAGAAGAAGTAATGAGAAATGGATAGGAAATCTGACACAATCATACGGTTGTGGAGACATATATCTTGCGTTATACAGGTGAGAGGTGATTGGCTAGGCTTAGTGTATGATGTGTATGACACGTCAAGCCTGTCAACTGATGTAATCACTAGAAAATAGACTGCTAGGGTACAGTGCAGATGATAATTTAGAAAAACAGATAGTAGGATCAAGAGCTTTCTGAAATGTCTCCGTGGACCCATGTCTCAAAACACCCTTTGGAAAGTGAATTGAAATATTCTTTTATTCAGAGAACTAACAACAGATATAATGAAAACTTTTAAAGCAGCTAAAATCCACCTTTCAACTCCCAGTCCTAGGATTGTTATATTTTATGTTAACGAGTCACTGGATAAAATCCACAAACAAAGGTTAGGTAGGAATTAGGATCCATGACTCACTATCCCTTTGAGAGAATTCGAACTACTTGTTTACCAACTCATACTATCCATGGCTCAGTGAATTCTAAATTCATTTCTTTGTTCATGGAATTGCAAAGGAGAAATCATATTTAATCCTTTTATCATAGCCATAGGACAGGACTGGACTTCGAATTTTCTTTCTTGGGAGAAAAAGCTGAGCTTGCTGTTTCCTGCGGAGATGAACTAGCCACCATCATCTATGAAAGGCTGACGCCATACAAACAAATTTTATGGAAAGCACTGGCTGCAATTGCATCCACGTTTACTACTTGTGCTGAGAGAATGTTCAACAGGTCAATCCCCTCAAGAAACCTGGGGCATGAAATCCTAGTATGTGGAACTAATTCTGATCAGGTTTAGGTGTGAGGTAAATTGTTGTGCTGTGCACAGAGGGGCAATTTTGAGTATTGATGTGGGGAGCTTGGAGCTGATAGCAGCTGAACAGAGGTTTTCTGGTTTGCAGTGTGTGTTTATCATTGCAATCACATTTTAAAAGTCATATTATGTGTAACCTTTAGTGAAAATAATTTACCTTTCCTTACCTTCTCATACATGTAAACTGTTTAAGGTTGCCTGCAATCAGCAGAGTTTACCAGTCTTGATGTAAGATTGCTGTTGCGCTAATAAAATCTTTTAGGCCAGCTGTGCTTTTGTGACTGTCTGTACCAGCAACTAGAGTGGGGCAGTGGCTTTGGGGGCCTGTATGTCCAGGTGCCAGCACCTGGAGAGACTGGGATCCAGGGGCAGCTACTGGGCAGACTGAGTAAACACAGCTGCTGGAGGTACCCACATTGTACAGATGTGTATATATATTCTCACCACTGGACCTCCATCCTGTCCAGCCAGAGAGGGGAGCAGGATGAGGCTGTCGGTGCTCCTTGTGTTTGTGTGGGTGCTCTGCATATCTGTCTGATATGTGGCTGACCATGTATATGTATATATGTATATATGTATGTATGTGTGTATATATATGTTGAATATATATGTGTCCTGTGTGTGCGCACCTGCTGGGAACACATCTTCAGCCTTACTACTGTTTGGACCTGGGGACATGGAGTGGATGCAGCCTCGCCTCTCAGGCTGTTGGATCCAACATGATATACTTTTTTCTAACAGTTCTCAAAGATGAAATTCCTCTTAAAAGCTCCCTGCAAAAAAAGACATAAGGAAAACATTGTAATGAAATAATGTTTATTGCTTGTTTGTTTAAATTGTTTTTCTTTTTAATAAGTCAGTTAATTGTGGTTACATTGCTTGTCTAACCATGGTGTCCCCTAAGGCAAAGAAAAGAACTTAATGTAGCTGAAATGATGGCACCTCAACCCTGGATTTGCATTAACAGAGAGTTGTTAAAATTTATTTTGTTCCTTATTTTTCTAGACCAGTAATTTTTTGAACCAAATATTACTTGGCACCAAACCAAAATATATCATCTGTTTCTTTCAAGCCCATCTTAAAGACCGTCTGTGCCTTTGTAATGCAAGGAGGGAGAGAAACAGTCCTTCATTTAGTCCATTTTTCAGCTGCATAAGTCAGTTTGACTTGTAGTGATTTTTTATTGAATGAGAAAACCAATAGCTTTTTTTTTCTTTGAATTGTGCTAGTGAAAAATTAGATTTTGCTAAATCTTCCATGCTATTTATTTCTATGTTGCACAGAATTAATAGAATTCAAGTAAAAGTCAGATAATTTGCTAGTCTACTTCTACTATTTTGAAATATATTGTTGTTGAACCAATGTGTATCATTTGATTGAATTTTTTTTTTCCCAGTAGATGAAGGAAAATTCTTAATGATATATCACACTACAACTGAAATATTGCAGGTCACTTTGATCATTCATACCACTGTTTTAATTTGTACATGCTGTGACTACATTAGGTTATATGAGAAGAGCAGTGACTGCATGGAATCCTCTGAGCAAACTCAGATCTCAAGGATGTCACAAGCAATTTGGAAGCCCAAGAGAACCAGAGCTGTAACAAAAGCTCAAGGAATAGTGTATTATTACAGTAGCAGGTACATTCAAATGAAATTGGTGTTCGGTACACCCAGACACCTTCACAGAGCTGTGTGAACAAAGGCTGATGATGTTTCAAGAGTCTGGAAGAACCGAGAACTTCCCTGGAAGGAAGTTCTTAAAACCATCCCACATGTTTCATATCTCCTTTTGCAAACTGTTGGTAAGGGCTTTTGGCAGATTCAGAAAGATATGGCCTTCAGGGATTCTAGATTCTTTGCTAACATAATCATTGAAGTAGGCTTGAAATGCCAGTCTTGGCTCACTTCAAATTACTCCTGAGAAATAAAGTGTTAGCAAGGGCCTACTTAAACAAGACCTTCCTTTATGAAGCCTATTTGGTGGACCAATTCCTACCTATAAAATATATAAAATATAAAAATGCTTTTAAGTATCATTCCACATCACCTTATCAAACACATTTTCTAAGGGAATTATCATGGTTCCCTACTGATTTTTTTCTGGATGTATGTCATCTGTACAGAAGGTGGGCTACTCAGAACAAGCTGGTGGTAGGGACAAACAATCACAGGAATTACTGAAAGCCCTTGTATTACAGTAATTCAGATTGTACAAACTACAGAAATTGGTTGAGTGAAGGAATAAAATCCAGAGATCCACTCAATAATGCTGCAAGGGTAACACCAGCTCTAGACCTCTGGCTACTGAAGGCTAAAGGCCTGATTTTGCGCATTATAAATCAGAGGCAGGTCTTAAAAGATTTCCTTTTCCCTTACTGCAAATAGTTTGCCTTTTTGTTGGTTGTTTTTTTTTTCAGAGTGGGCATCACACACTGTTTTTTGTTCTTCACATTACTTAATATCATCTTGTGCAGCAGAGGATGAGCCTGTTGTGGGCATCAAGTGCCCATGAAATAAGAATCAGCACAAATACTTTCAGGAATGAATGAGTGGCTGGAAGAAAAGAAATTAAGAGCAAAAGGAGCAAAATGAAAAGCAGAGCAAAAGGATAAAAAGACCTGAAATGTGGGGCAAAAGAGGAAAAAGGAGAAAACCAAGGATCGCTAAAAGGATTTTTTTCCCCCCTTTTTTAAAAAAAAAGGCATTTTTAAACAAGGTATGTTCCCATTCATACTTTAAAGGCTGGGATAGTAGCCTAGTAGTTCATTCCATTTAGACCACAGGGAATTGCAAAATTCTTGTCTCTTTTTAGTGATGGCATTGGGTGCATCTATGTAGTGATTTAGGATGCCGGAGACATTCTTTTCAGCTGCATGGTTTTCTTATGTCTACGTTGGAGTATTGCAACACTAAGTCAAGGGCACCAATGATGTGCTCCAAGAGGTTTCCCTCTTGGTGAAATCAGAAAGCAGATCACTCACTTGGGTGCCAAGTGGATCTGAGGTCCTCCAACAGTTAGGTGTCAGTTCATGCATAAATGTCATTGCTAGTAAAGATGCAGTGTGGACGAATGCTCCTAAAACCATAACGGATTATGCCAAATCAGCCCCCAGTCCTCCTCACTAGATTTCTAATCAGTCAGTAATGTAGACTCACCAACTGAGAGTCCAGTGTTCGCAAGGTCCCTATTTATCTCTGTTTATTATCTCTGTATTATTATTAAATAGTAATTTTAGGTTCCTTGAGATTAAAAAAGTTACTATGCTACATCAGAAAGTTTTTTCAAAGAAGAGAAGACTCGGTCATCTTTGCAGTATCATCAATAGCCTAGCAATTAGACTTTACTAGGGATGTCATAGGTCCAGATCCAGTTATGGATGAGGTGGTGCTGGGACCTGATTACAGATTTTTCACGTTCCAAAGTGCCTAACCATTAAACTTCTGGGAGTCTATTCTTTGAATTCCCTCAGAAAGTGAGAAACTTTTGTTAGGGAAAATGAGACTGAAAACTAAGTATTCCAGTGAGAAATTTCACTATCAGGTATTTGACATATTCTTATTTTCCTCAGTGGCTGAAAACCCCAAACCTAGGCTTAACCTGAAAATGTATTTATTAATTTTTCAGATTTAATTGATGCAGATTTCAGTTATTTTTCATGTTACTTTTATCACACAAGTGTATTAGTATATTCTGATTTTTCAGCATAAATTCCTACATAATTATCCTTCCTTGGTTCAAAAATCTAATATTATTCTTATATACTGTATACATGTACCTAATTTACTTTTTTGGCTCATCTGAGCAGTTCATGATCCCATTGTATTGTTCATAAACAAACCTTAATTGCCTCATTTTTCAAGCCATTACTCAGCATTGCATTTAAACCAGACATATTAGTTGATATCCATCTTCTGTATTTTGTTCAGCTCCCCTCTCTGAAAAAAATATTTTGTTAACTCGGTTACATGTCGGGTTTTATACAAATCTGAATAGGTATGCTTGCAAAAAATCTGTAAACATTTAAGTGTTTTCCTTACATATTGAGAAAGAATTTTCTCAGTGAACACCACCACCTTTCTATTGTCTAATTTCAATGGGTGTGTCAAGGGTTGTTACACACAGCCATAATAAACTTATTTTTTATTGTTCATGGCAATACAGATACAGTGTATCTTATCTGTAAATAAAATACAGTAAATCTGTTTCAAAACAATTTTCTTTTATTCACATGTATTTAAAGGAATCAAGCAGATAATTGGTTATTGACTTTTTAATCTCACAGAAGTCCCAGACGAGGCTTGGTGCACCTTCACGAGGAGGTTGTGCACCTGCTTGTACTGGGTGCAAGTTCCCGGGTGTCTGTGGAGAGGTGCTGGCAGCGGGGGCTGCAGGGCGGCCTCTGTGAGGAGAGGCCGGGGCTGCCCCGTACCGGACACAGCCGGTTCCAGCCGGCTCCAACCGACCCAACGCAGGGCATGGCTGAGCCCCTCGGCCAAGGTGGCAGTACCTCGGGGAAAATGTATTTGAGAAAGGGCAAAACACCAGACAGAGAGAGGAGGAGGGAACAAAAGTAGTGCAAAACAGCAGAAGAAACACCAAAGTCAGAGGAAGGGGAGGAAGAGTCTCTCCATGGCAGAGCAGATATTCCCTGCCACCCATGGAGGACCTGCGCTAGAGAAGGTTTTCCTGAAGTACTGCAGCCCATGGAAGAACTCACGTGGGAGCAGAGGAAAGGTGTGAGAAGAAGGGAATGGCAGCGAGAAACTGCTAAGTATTGACTATACTGTGCCCTTCCCCATTTTTTTGCTCGCTGAAGGGACTGAGTGTAATCTGTGGTGATAAACAGAGGCGTCTGGAGTGAAGGAGTTAAGCCTGGGAATGGGGGAAAAAAGAGTTTGTTTCAATGTTTGTCTTTTTGTTTCCCACTACTTGAATCAGTAATTATTTATTTACTTTAACTGAGAACAAATTGTTAATTTTCCTAAGTCAAATCTGTTTTGCCCACAACAGTAATTGGTAAGCGGTTTCCTTGTCCTTATCTTGACCTATGAGCTTTCTCATTCCTGTTCTTCCTATTTTCCCTATATGGGGTAAGCGAGCACCTGGGTGGGAGTTTGGCTGTTAGCCCAGACTAACCCACCACACTGGTTTGTCAAGTTATATGCCTGAACAAGAGAGTACATGGTCAATAGCTGCAAGTAAGTTGCTTTACATGAGGGGGGAGGTGAAAGCTTTAGGCTGGAGAATTTGCCCGCCCTCATGGCCCTGGAGGAACCCCATTCCACCACTTCTGGTCCCAGCTGTTCCCATTAGATCACTGAAGATTGTCTTCCCCCCCGTGACTGACAGTGGCTGCCTTTGGCATCAAAAAGCAGATGCTGTAACTAGGAGAGGTGTTGTAGAGGGGAAACATGACATTCTGCAAAAATAATTTGCCTTTTCAGCTTTTGGGA
Source organism: Aptenodytes patagonicus (assembly GCF_965638725.1). Taxonomy (NCBI): domain Eukaryota; kingdom Metazoa; phylum Chordata; class Aves; order Sphenisciformes; family Spheniscidae; genus Aptenodytes; species Aptenodytes patagonicus. Next base: position 26,633,544 of record NC_134949.1, read on the forward strand.
CTGGACAGGCTTGAAAGCCCATGTATCATCTTCATTCAAAACCAAATCTCCCCAACCCTCCCAAACACAATGAACCTGTCAATTTATGTCAAATACCATACTGTAACAGAAAATACGGCCGAAAGGCTTAGGCTTATCCTTTAAGAAAACTCACTGAAAGAAAATTTCATATTTATTATTTTCAGAATCTTTAAGATACACATTTCCTATTTTTCAGCCTCAATATAAATAGCTTTTTTGCTGTTGGTGTCCTACCAAAATGTTTCACGTTTACATTTAAACTTATATTTTTGCTCAAAGAGACACCTTGGCTTACTTGACTGAAACTTACAGTATTGAGACCACCACAAATGTCATAACATGGAGTGTAAGTTGTTGTGATTTCAATGGCTATTTTATATGTCATTTAAAACAGTCCAAGGTAAATGCAAGTTCCTCAGACATTCTATACAGTCCTTTTGAGTATTTCAGTATGTAAATTTTCAACAGCTTTCTCAAAACAGCTCACTAGAGGCTCAATGGAATAAAGGCAAATAAATGTCTTTGACAATGATGGAATTTAGAGCTGTGAAGGGATACAGTAATTTACTAGGTTTGTTGTACATTTATTTACGGTTCTATGAAGCTTTCACTTAACTTAATATTGACTTTAATCACATCTGAAAGACAATTTCTTTAGAAGCTGTGTTGAAGAAGAAAAGATAGATGCTGTATGTACAATCAAGTTCAGCAGTAGCTTTAAATAATGGAATTAATAGTCAATTCTAATGAAATAATTTATCTTACACCAATATGACTGTTAATGAGTTGGCTAAGCAAGTGTAATTCACCTAAATTTGGTGCTCTATGAGTAGTAAATATAGTTTTATTGTAGTGTAACTTCCACTGAATCTCATAAAGACTGCACTTGCTTGTAATGGCTATCAGTTTAAGATTGCAGGGTCATGTTAACTTTTTTGCATTTTTTTTTCTCCTTTTTCCCAGTATAATTGGTTCCATACTTTATCCTTGCAATGTGAAATTCACACAAAAATCAGGTACAGGTGATACAAACTAATTTGATGGGAAAATATACACAGACATAGACATCAAAGAAATATTAGTTAGAATGATGATTGTTTTCCAGTTCAACCTCCCTGTTGAAGCAGATCTATCATCACATTAGATCAGGTTGACTATAGCTTTTTGACTAGTTGATTTTTGAAAGCCACTGTAAATGGAGATTACCCAGCTTTTCTAGGTGACTTATTCTGTTTCCCTTACTCTCTTAGTAATTTTTTTTCCCCTGTATGTGCAGTCTGAACCTCCCAACTTTGCATTTGTAACCATTTCTCCTTGTTACATCATCTGGTACCACCAAGAAGAGTTTGTTTCCACCAGCTCTGTAACTTCCCCTCAAGTAATTGTAAGTTGTCATTAGAGCCTCTCCAAGCCTTTTTGCCAGGAAAGACTCAGTTGCCTTAGACTCTTCTCATAGCTCATGTGCCCTAGTCTCCTGACCATGTTGATACCCCTCCTTTGAACTTTCTCTAGTTTCTCCACACTCTTCTTGAGCTGTCAATCCAAACCTAGACAGACATATTTCTGTCTGTACATCTATCTATCTGTACCTCAGGCGTGGCCTTATACATTGTAGGATGCTATCCTTGAAAGTCCATCTTCTGGCTCCATCACACTTCCAACTTCCTATGTCCCCTACATCTATCTGCCTTCCTCCTCCTGCTCCTCTATCTCTATTTCCTCAAAGCAGGACCTCAGCTCAGTATTCTCTGGTGTTCATATCATCCTAATATACTTCTTACAATCATCAAGCTCCAGCCCCAACCCCATGCTTTCATGCCCAGTCTTGTACTTCCCTAGTCCGGTGCTCCCTACACTTTTTTTCTCTTTCCATCAGTCCTCTATCATAGACCTTCAACTCAAAGAACAAGCTCAGTCATGGCCCAGGGTTTTTGAGACCCCACAGCAACTTATTTCTTCTCTCAGGAATTAAATTCCTGAAGTCCTGGGAGTTGGACTCAATGATCATTATGGGTCCCTTCTAACTAGAGATATTCTATGGTTCTATGAAATTCAATGTATCAGCTGTTGTTCTCATGTAGATGTCCATGTGCATAGTTACTCATATATGGGTGATCAATGCTGAGCAGTTGGTGTTCAGTTACTGCAACCAGCTTGAAGGAAAAATAGAAGTGATTAGTAGCTAAGGAGTCCCTGAAGTATGGGGCCTTAAACAATTATGTTGTCTTCTTGTGCTTAAGACCAACACAAACAATAGTAGTGCCAACAGTAATGTAGATTTTCCTCTACAGCAGATATATATTCCATATTTAGAACAAAAATACACTCTTTTTGTTTGATGACTCTTCAGCATCTTTCAAACTGGTTTTATTTATTCTTTTATTTGACAAGTCTGGTGTCTTACACTCAACAGTTTTACAAAGGTGACTTGAGAAGCCTCTACTCTGTTCTTGTGAGACCCCACCTGGAGTACTGTGTCCAGCTCTGGAGCCCTCAGCACAAGAAAGACATGGACCTGTTAAAGCAGGTCCAGAAGAGGGCCACAAAAATGGTCAGAGGGCTGGAACACCTGTCCTGTGAAGAAAGGCTGAGAGAGTTGGGGCTGTTCAGCCTGGAGAACAAGAGACTTTATTGCAGCTTTTCAATATATAAAGGGGGCTTAGAAGAAAGACGGAGAAAGACTTTTTACCAGGGTCTGTAGTGACAGGACAAGGGGCAGTGGTTTTAAACTGAGAGAGGGTCGATTTAGATTGAACACAAGGAAGAAATTTTTTATGATGAGGGTGGTGAGACACTGGAACAGGTTGCCCAGAGAAGTTGTGGGTGCCCCATCCCTGGAAGTGTTCAGGGTCAGGTTGGATGGGGCTTTGAGCAAGCTGATCTAGTGAACGATGTCCATGCCCATGGCAGGGGGGTTGGACCAGATGATTTTCAAAGGTCCTTTCCAGCCCAAACCATTTTATGATTCTATGATTCTGTGATTCTATGATTCTATGATTTTAAGCCTACTGGAGTACCTCAACTCCTATGAAGGACTAAGAGAAATAGAATTCTGACATGATCCCAAGTAAAATATTAAAATGGATGATATAAGGCTCTTGAAACCAAGAATGAAAGGGATAAACAGTACAGAAAGAAAGTCTGTGGGGTCTAGTGTGAAATTGATTGGTCAAAGCGGCTATCTTTTTCTCAGATAAAATCATATGTTCAATTAATAGAAATGAGTATCTGTAGCTTTATATTACTTATGTTAACATTGTAAGGTAAAAATTAATATTATAAGCCCCAAATTAGAAAATATTAAATGATCTTGAGACTGCCAAACTGACAGTCAATCAGAGTCTTATTAAGCAGGTAGCATTTTATAAGTTAAATAGGTCTCATAAATCTATTTGTCTAATGTTTTGTAAGAAAAATAACCCGAAAGGCTTGATTTGGATCTTACTTCTCATAGCCTGTCACCTGTATCTGAAATTTTCCTGATTTTCATTACCTGGAAGAGACAACTTACTCCTGCTATTCACTTTCATTTATCTTCTCCAGTATGGTCACATTTACAGCCTGATCCAAAGCCTGCTGAATCGAGTGAGAAGATATCCAGTCACAGTGATGGACTTTGATCTAGGCTTTTTTCTTGGTTTTGCTAACTTTAAAGTTATTACCAGCAGAATGGCTCAATTTTTGTCTTTCATTCCACCAGTATATCTCTGTAAGGAGTATTATTGAAAAGCTGCTGCCAATGACCTATCAGGGAAGAAAGACTTTTTTTCAGTCGACATGCTGTTGCTTGCAATCCTGCAAGTCTATTACAGGGGAGGTGTTGTAAATAAACTTCTGTAACCCAATCTCATCAAGTCTAGAAATGGAAGAGAACATGCATAATCATATATGAAAAATACATTAGTTGTTTCAGTGTCCAGTGAAGTATTATTTCATCAGAATATCAAGTCAGTTAAAAATAATAATCAGTTGGATATATGAGTGCAATTTGAATATTAGCTTCTGTTCCTAATCATTCTTCAGCTTTTCAACACTCTGTAAGTTGGGAAAGGAAAATTTATAAAAAAAAATTGCATTTAGTAACTTCCACTCTAAACTTTGCTGGCAGGGCAGTTGGCTCATTATATCATGTCAGGTCTGACAGAGTTTCATGGTGCCAAGAAACTGTCTCAGCTGGTTTGTCTTCCTGAAAATTTTGCACATTGTTTTCATTTTTTTCAAAAGATATAAGGGGGGGACAAGAAAAAAAAAATATTTTTAGCACGTACCTTCAAAGAATCATAGAATCATAGAATCACAGAATCATAGATTAGCCTGGGTTGGAAGGGACCTTGAAAGATCATTCGGTTCAACCTTTCATGGGAAAGGGAGCCTAGATGAGATTATCTAGCATCCTGTCTAATGGCATCTTGACGTGGTGACCCTACCACATCCCTGGGGAGGTTGTTCCAGTGAATGATTACTCTTACTGTAAAAAATTTCTTTCTTATGTTGAGATAAAATCTCTCCCAGTGCAGCTTGTACCTGTTGTCCCTTGTCTTCTCCATGTGGTGGCTTGTGAAGAGAAGGCCTCTGTCCTCTTTGTAGCCACCCTTTAAGTACTGGAATATTGTGATGAGGTCCCCCCAAGACATCTCCTCTCCAGGGAGAAAAGACCTAACTCCTTCAGTCTTTCCTCATAGGGCAGGTTCTCCAGCCCTTTGATCATCTATGTGGCCCTTCTTTGGACCCTCTGCAGTCTGCCTTCATGTTTCTTGAATTGTGGGGACCAGAACTGGACACAGTACTCCAGGTGTGGCCTGACAAGTGCTGAGTATAGTGGGATGATTACATATCTATCTCTGCTAGTAATGCCGTGTGAATGCAGCCCAGGATCTGATTTGCTTTTGTTGCAGCAGTGGTGCACTGCTGACTGATGTTCAGCTTGTTGTCCCCCCAGGTCGCTTTCAGCAAGGCAGCTCCCCAGTCACCCAGATCCTAGCCTGTACCGGACTTTTTTGGTTATTCTGTCCCAGGTGAAGGACTGCACTTGTTTTTCTTAAACTTCATACTGTTTTTGCTAGCCCATTCTTCCAGCCTGTCCAGGTCTCTCTGTAAGATGTCTCTCCTTTCTGATGTGTTCACCTCATCACCAGTTTGGTGTTATCAGCAAACTTGATGAGGGTGCCTTCAATCCCATAGCCCAGGTCATTTATGAAGATGTTGAACAGTGTGGGGCCAGTATCGATCCCTGGGAGACTCCACTTGTGACAGGCTGCCAGCCTGAGTAAAAACCATTGATCACCACACTCTGAGTGTGACCTGCTAGCCAATTTCCTACTCATCTCACAGACCACCCATCCAATCAGTATCTTGCCAGATAAGCTTTAGGCCAAATTGCTATTCTGTAAGAGTAAAGGAAAAGGGAGGAGAATTATAGAAGAGTAAAGATTACTTGTAGTAAGAAATATCCCCCACACCTTGTACATTAATTAAGTACATTAATATTTCATAATCAAGAATGCTCAGATTAGGCAAAACTAAAATACAAGTTGTTCATGCAACCTTAATTCTATTCCCTTGGAAATAGGAATTATAATGGTTTACGTGAGGATTTAATGGAAAGGTTGAAATGGCTGTTTGTAAAACACATGTGGAGCCTGGCACAGTGTTTGCATCTGAGTTATCTGGAATTGGTTAGTTTTGTTAGATTTTAACATTTTTATTTAATTAAAATTTATATTTTAATACTATTAAAAATTACAAAAAATATTACTTTTTTCATTTATTTCCCAAAATTATTGAAGGGTGTATTTTTTTCACTGGGAAAAAATGTGAACTCCTTTCCGTTCTTTTTTACCTCCCTTCCAATTACCCTTAGCTAATATATAGCTCTCCAGGGAGTCACTCCTACATCTAAAATAGTTCAACGCCTTCCCTGAGAAATGGAAAGAATAGGGTACTTGTCATCCTAGAAACTTTTTCTATTCACAGCTATGCTAGAGGTGCCCTTACACAAACTTTTCATCCTCAACGTCAATATACTTAGTCATTCATCTATCCACTATTGCAAGACCCAAGTTATTTTTTAATGGATTATACTTCCTACTCCGTAATAGAGTCACTATTCAAAAATAATGTGCTATGAAGTACTTAGAAGTACTAACAGTAAGTGGAAGATCCAAGAATAGGACTTGCCTTAACCAATAGTCTCAAACAATGCAGTTTCTAGTTCTCGTATTTCTTTTTATTTTGACAAACATATACTTTAGCATATATACCTGTTACTGAAATGGTAATTAGCATGCAGTTAGCTCCTGTGTTTGAGAGTTGAACTAAAAGTCTTTGGAGTAAATGGAAATGATGTCATTAATTTTAAAGGACAAAGAGCCAATTTTCATAGAGCAGAGGAAAAAGCCAAGCCTGGCAAAGTTAATAAAAATTTAAAGAAATCCTGCCTGGTTGTTATGCTTTGTCTACTAGGCAGACAGAAGTAATTCCACTGCTGTCAATTTGGCACTTTGTAGTGTTTTTTTGTTCACTTCTGGGAAGGAAAAAGAAGGAAATATATTTTAATGAGTGTCTGTTATGCTGTTAAACTAGAGGTAGTCATCTGTACATGGAATTTGTATTATTTTGGTAATGGTCATCATTTAAGTTCTGTTGCTCACCACCTTTCTGCGTGTTGCTTCTATAAGTATGTGTCCAAGAGGAATGTGTTCTGGATATTCCCCTAAAACCAAATGAAAGTATAGTTTCCATTAAAGAGAATTAAATACAAGTTAAAAAAAAAATAAATTAAAAACCCACAACCACTTTAGGCCTTTCCAGCAGAGCATGTATTTATGATGCATCTAAAAAAGAAATAAGGATCTAATTGTCCAGATCATTGCTAAGGAATCCACACATACAGTGGCTCTGTTACTGCAAGAAAAAGCAGCATGCGCTGGAATTAATTTCTGCATAAAGTTGTAACACTAAATCAATGTCTGATGTTGTTTGAAGGAGTAGGAAGAAACCTGATACAGTATATTCAGATAGTCAGTAAAGACAGACATATTTTATTCAAAGGATATTACTTATGCAAAATATAAAGTAAAAATTTTTGAAAACCCCTATAAAGAAAACTGATGGTACATATTTATCATGAAATTTTGACTATTATAATACTAAATAAGCTATCTCAATACATACCTCACTAAGTTGGCCTGCGCAAATTCAATCACAGAATCCCATGTGTTTTTACTTTGGCTAGGGCTGAGCACCTGTAGGTACATAAACACCATACTGGGCTGCAAAGCCACTGTCAAGCACCCCTTCCCAAAAAGGTGGGACTCTGTACGTTAGCCATCTAGATCCTGACCCCATCTTCCCATGCCAGCTCTCCCACAAAGTGGGAAGTAGTTCTTTCCTGCTTCCAGAACTCCATCAAAATGGCGATTCTGAAGATTTTTTTTTTTTTTAAATACTTTCAGGGACAAGACAACAATGAAATCAAGATAAGAACAGAGTAGTCAAAGAATTTCTAAACAACCACAGATAACTCACAGATAAGGCCAGGAAGTACATAACCTTTTGGAAAAGCAATAAAAGCTTCCACTCAAAACCCAATCCCAAAACATCTACATTTCTTTAAGATTTATTCAGTCCTTTCAAGACCTTAAGGCCTATGCAAAGCCCTTCCTCCTGCCTCTGCTCTCTTTTCTCTTTATAAGTATCAGTGTGAAGGCTTTCCTTTTGTAAAGTTCTGGATTCCTCAGTCAACTAACTATTTTGAAAGACCTGAAAGACTTCAAATCCTTCAGCAGGTGTTCTGTTGCTTCCTTATAATCTTCCCTGAGACAACTCTGTCGTTAGCTTTCAGCTTAGTCATTGAGATAAGGGGCTGTCATTTCAAAGGTAACAATAACCTGTTATTAAGTTCTGTTATTAGCTGTCTGCTAATAATCTCTTCCAACCCCAGAGGAAAATAACAAACAAGCAAACAATGTAAATGGAAATCCTTCTATATCCCATATGAAAACATTTTATACACAAAAAGCACCTACCAAACAAAATTAAATATAGTAATATATGCATATATTAGAAACAGTCATGTGTAATTTATTAGAATATATTTCTAAATCTAAAATTTATTAGAATATAAGTTTTAAGTTATAATATAACAATTTTCCAGTACATCTCTAAATCAGGAAAATAGAGATATCAAGCCTTCTACCATACTTGTTCTAAGAAAACTAAAAGGTGAACCACAGAGGCAAAAAAAGCTTTTAGGTTTCTGATACCTCTATCACATTGCTTAACAGAGGGTAATACAAACTGACTTCATACTTCCCCCATCATATACATGGCATTTATAAAATCTTAAAAAAATCGTTTTAACTTTAAGTAGTATCATGATTTTGTAAACATATAAAGCAGCCATTAATAGTAACAGACACACAATCATAAACACTAGAAGTCTTTTCAGAAAAAGCACTAGTCAATCTAGTGGAAGAATGATGACTTTTTTAATGATTTCAAGGAGAAAAAATATTTAAAGCCGAGGTATTCCCATGAGCTGCAGAATGAGCGACAGCTGGTTTCCTACAGACCATGTTTAGGTCTCCTTAATAAGCCCCTTGCTGCAATACTGGGCTAGCTTTGTCTTTTATTTTTTAATGTTCCTGTGTCAGGATGTATTATCGGTACCTCAGATGCATATATGTATTGGTTTTCTTGGAATTATTCAGTGGGCCAAATTCATACCTGCTTTCCCTTATTTTGGTCTCCATCCTCTACTCACCTCCAAATTTCCACAAAATATGTCAGAATTTTGTGTCTCTAAGATTTCTACCTCTTGATTTGTTTAGAAATTGCCCAGTTAAATTATATGGGGAGACACAGAGGCAGAGCAACCCAATGTACTTAATTTTCTTAATATGTCAGGCATCAAGACTCCACTACTAGTTCTTCCTTAAAATATTGTCTCGCGTTGTGGGGCTCTAACTATCAGTTGATTAGGAACAAGAACCTAAAAGAAAGACCAAGAACAACAAGTTGTTTGAGAACTGTAACAAATAGTACTGCTCTTTTGTAGGTCAGTGAATTTTACTTTTTTAAAACCCCACCCATTCCCTGGACTTTGGCACCATTTCAGTTAATTTCTTTGGAAAGTGACCAGATATTCCAGAAATAGTTGATTTTTAGCAGGATGGCCTGGCATTTCTGATGGCTATATTAGAAAATACAAGTGTTAGTTTTAAAATACACAATCATTTCTTCACTGTTTTCAATCTATTTTTTTCGAAAGGTAGTTTGAGCGTAAGAGAACAAGAACTCAGTTTAGCATTATCACGTTCTGTACATTCTATTTTGTGCAATACCAATGCAAACTACTTCAATAAATGTTGCAGCATATTGGACAAATGAAAACCTTGCTAGAACTGGTTGTTAAATCACTTTTCAAAGCAAAATTTGGAAATAACTTTGAAAAATAAACAAATCATCCTCTACAGCAATAGTGGTGTGTTGTTCTGTAGTAAGTGAATTGCCAAGGTCTACTCTATATGAAACAAAAGCAGAATCTGACCTCAAATGATCATAAATTGCAATAAGGAAAACTGGAAAACCCAGAATTTTAAAGCAAGTGAATGTTTGGAATGCAGAGCTTGCACATCTGTTTTTCTACGCGAGATTTTAACTTCCATTTGCTCTTTGGTTTACATCTTTTCAACACAGGGCACCTTTGAAAGTGCAGCTGAATCTGTCATCTACAGATTAGCATATGTTGCATTAAGAAGCCTACTTAAAGTCCTTTTAGGCCGTTCTCTCTGATTCATGTTCATCTTTACCATACTGCTTTGAGGACAGAATGGCAGAAAGACAGTTAATGCTATGTGTGTCTTTTCCCTTTTTTCTTTCAGTGTTTGAAAGAAAGAATTCTCGGCCGCTTATTTAGATACTTGCTTGTCATTTCTCTGCATCTGTTTTCAGGAAATACTTCATGGACTTGTAATCTCTGTAATCTTAAGAATAATGAGGATTTAAAAGATTGTTCTACATTTAAAGTCAAGATAACATGATCTTACTTTTTTCTTCTGGCAAAAAAGAAGCAAAGACAGAAAATGAGGGAAGATTTTATCTGAGTAGTACTTTAATCTGCTCCCTTATAGAGAAAAAATACTTAACTACTTCTTTCTCCTTTTTTATCTCAGGAAGAAAGATTGACTACAAAATCCTACCATTTGAAAGGTATTGTCTCTTATTTAAGAAGCCATAAAAGACAATCTATACAATATACTTTTATTGGAATGTATACTCTTAAATGAGGAGTAGGTTAAAACAATTAATACTTTTTCTTTTTTTTTTTTAATTTGGAAAGATGATATGTTTGTTTTCTACTCTTTTTAGATGGAGTAAAAATAGTTAGACTGGGATTGACATAACTGGCCTGCTTAACTGCCCATGAATATCATTCCATTCCCATCATCTCTTGATGATATAGAAAATCCTGGTCTATCTCACCACACTTTCTAGGATAACTCCTGCACTAAGGGTTTTCCTTGAATTGAGATTTGTGGGAATAGGAGAACAGAAAAAAAAAGAAGGATGGTTCCCATAATGTCATCATCTCACTAAACAACTCTTTGTGTCTTGTCCCTGTGATATCTGAGTGTGTAAACCTGTGGGTGTCATTGCATTAAATAACATCTGGTCAAATATTTCAATAGCTGAACATTAGTAGGGAGTAAAATTTCTATTTTTTTTTTTTTTTTCCACATCTAAGGCCTGAGGATGTACAACACATCCCACACTGATCTGAAATTGCATTTGTAACCTTCCTGGGATACACCTCATCTCAGTTCACATGCTCAGAGGTGACTCCATGAGCCAAGTGAGGTAAAAGGGCATAATCAGGAGAGTCACTTTAAAAGTGTACTATTGAACCAAAAAAGTTGTTGCTTCTGAAAGAACCACAAGCGTTGTATGCTGAATGAGTTATCAGATTTAGGGAAAATATTTTTTTTTCCTCTTTTTTTTTTCTTTTTCTAGTTTCCTACTGTTGGAGTTATATAGTTCAAAATTATAACAACAGTAAAATTTAAGACATGTTATCTCAACTAGCCTTTGACCACAATACTGCAATGGTCACAACCACACAGCTTCACCCTTCTAGCAGATGTCAAATGACATCAATGTCAAATATGAATTAATTTTGCATTGATATGTAATGAATTTTACCATGAACTCACTTTAGGGCAACATCAGGTACTCACTGAAGCGGTGAGCAGTTCATTGGGAACAGTGAGAGGAAAGCATTGACACGGTAGGCATTGTACTTAACACCCAGATTGTGCAGATTTATTGCATTGCCATAAATATAAAAGGCGATTTGTTATAGCTCACAATATTTGAGACAATTTATCTGGCATGCTGGGAAAGCTGAAGCTCATAATTTCTATATCCAATAGGAAAATATTTTTATTTTGTAATACTTTTAGTTTCACTGAATTGTAAAGCACTTTCAGTTTTGGTGAAGGACAATGGATAGATGCACTAAATGACAGGTTCTAAAGAGTCATCAGTATGTTAACAAATCACTGCCTCTTCTCATCATAATGGCAATTATTTAGGATTTAAATAAGTATGGAAACTAAATAAGATAACAAAAAAATTAAAATCTAGTATAATATGGCTTTATGCTCCATTATAACAGCAGACATTGATAGAAGAATCAAAGAAGTAATTATTTAATGTGCTGTCATCTAATCTAATCTAATCTAAGATAAACTATTCGTAATTATAGGCCCCGAATAACTTTTGTCACAGGAGGACCACCTGGTAGGTTCCTTCGTCACAGAATGCTTTCCTTCTTGATAGATGCAAGCCCTGTATTTGTCATTCTCTGTTTTTTTCTTTTTAAATGTGTATCATCTTCTTTATTTTCATTCTGACTTACTTACACATTTTAGTACCAATAGGAATATTTATCACTTTTATTTTACAAAGTAAACAAATATATGCAAAATGTAAAAATAAAAACAATAAAATAAAAAGGATGGTGACCATGAAGTAATCTACAGTGGCAGTTCCCTCTCCAAGTCCATGTTAAGACAAAGCATTCAATGGAGTCTAAAATAAAAGAATAGCAGCTCACATGTATTTGGACTTACCAGGAATCTGCAAAGGCAGATGATCAAAATGGCATAAAATACGTAATAGTCTTAATGAATAAGCTGTTTAATGAACCAGGAGGTACTAAAGATAAAATTCATCACATTGACATCAGTTTTAGGGTGCTACCCTTAGAGTTCCAGTAGCTCAATAAGAAAGAAATTAATGATATGGATTAATATATAAAGAAAGTAAACTGAGGTCTCACTTGTAAGTACGTGCACCAGTTGTTCTAATAACTTGCTTTCTGCAATTAAAGCAGGCAAATTATGGAATTTTATACACCCAAAAGCTCTGAATGAGACTTGTGAACAGGTATATTGCCCTTTGAAAATAACTAAGAGTAAAATTATCTTTAAATGTACATGAAAGCCATGCTTTTTGCAATTTCTGCAACTTCAGCTCCTTTATATAGTATAACCTGTATAACCTGCATTAAAACTGACTAAGATGTTGCCTTTTGAATTCAATTTGTTTGGAGCTTCACTTATGAGAAAACAAAGATCAGGAAGCTATAGAAAGTGTACAGAAAAGTATGCATTCCACATACTCAACTACTCCAATCTTGTTACAGTAGAATGAGCATGTTTTATTGTCACGTGCTTTTTTCTTATGTCCTTCACAAACCATTATTTAAATACAGTTTCAGGTGTTTAGTATTAATAAACAACTTTCATAGTTCTCTTTTACCCTGTGGCTTGACAGTTTTTGGAGAGAAAGCTAAGATAATGATTAAGATAATGACTGCAAAAATTCTTCTGAAGTATGAAGTATATTGCAATGAACTGAAGAGTTAATACAGAGGTCTTTTTGTCTGATTTAAAATCACAAATTAGATCCGCTGGTGAAATTGAATTATCAACTTAAATGCAGTTCCAGTTCAGATTCTCTTTAGCACATTTATATTTTATGAGTGTGGAGTGGGACTGATCTTTCCAAGTTTAGTTCACCTAAAAGGCAGGGTCCAGCCTAAGGTAGCTGCCCTCAGATCTTTCTATCCTCACAGAAGAGAGAGGCGCCCCAGCAGATAATTAATTCTGTCTTAAAACAGAGCACTAAGGTAAGAGAAATGACAGTGTGATCTATAGGTGTGCCCCAGGGGATATTCTGTAATGAGACTAATAACCCAGCAGGTCTCACAATACTCACTGAAGAGCTAGAGACTCCTCTAGAAAATGATTCAGAGCATCCAAGTTAAGCTCTGGAGGAGCCTCTGCCTTTCCATTGGCTTTAGAGGGATGAAAAAGCCAGAAACGAACTCTTGACAAATCCTCTCCTTTTCCACTGGTTTTATAAGGTAGCCTTGGTGACCAGCTTATAATAGATGATTTTTTTTTTTTTTTGAAAAGCTAAAATTAGGAGACATGACTCCTTTCCACAGTTCGTTCTTACGGAAGGTTTGCATTCCAGCCGTTGCTTTTTTCTGTGAATAAGGATTGCAGAGTTGAGCCCACAGCTGTAAATTCTAGTTTATATTTAAATGAAAACTCTGCCTTAAGAGTCTTGCTAAAAAAGAAGAGTCCGGGAATTCAGCTTTCTGTTCCTTAGGTAGATCAGTGGCACCACTGCATGTGCAAGGAAGGCTAATTTTGAAAACTGGTAACACCATGGATGAAAAGCAACAGCTCAAAATAAATTATAGGAAAATTATCTCCATGAAGCAAAAGAAGCACCACTTTCTCTTCCTCCATTGATTAAAGCATCAGAATCTTGCAACATCCTTTCAGTTGTATCCTATAAACCCATTTCTTTAGGAATTGTCAATTCCCTCACTGATCTTTCTGTTTCTTTGAACTTTCTAACTACAATGAAGTAGTAGTTATCTACTAGTAAGTAAGTAAATAAGAATACTTTGGGTATTTTAGGGGTTTCAAAAGAAATTGCCTTTATCTCACTGTATGATAACATCATTCTCTGAGGTTGCATTTTTTAATGTTACGGGAAAGAAATACAAGAAAACAATTTAATACAAAGAAAGAAAAAGTATGGCAAAAGAGAGGAAAAATATCAATAGAAGGAAAACGGTCGTGTAAAATATTGCTTAAAACATACCTTGCAAATGCTCATAGTCACTCAAAGGGCAAAGTGGTTTTTACTCCATTTAGCAAACAGGTCACCTGAGACAGAGACTCTTCCTTGGTTGGTGGAAAGACAGGAATAGGTGTCAGCAATTCTGTAAATGTGAAAAAAAAATGGCAACCTTGATTCAAGTCCAGAATGGTGCCATAAAACTGAACAAGGTTTGATCATCTAGTCATGTTAATATGCATTAATATAACACTGTTATGTTCTTTGTGTGATAGTTACATAATCTCAACTCTTTACCTAGCAATATTCAGATTTCAGAACAAAAAATGAACCAAAATCAACATGACAGCTGTCTTTACATCTTCCATAAATTTCGTATTTGTATTCTATTAAAAAATCAGGGAGTGGGAGTTGGACTGATCTTAATATAGCTTAATGAAACCAATGCATTCAGTTAATTACCTTATTTTATGATATTGTTTGAGTGTGTTTTTCAAATAACTAATTTTACATCCTGTTGTTCTTTTCTGGTTTTATGCTCTATAATCTATTCTCATAGTTTTGTCTTCAGGAGTTCTGCACTATTTGCTTTTTTGTTTGTTTGTATTAACTCAGCAGGTGGGTCTCCAAACTATGCATATGTAAAATTTGTGTAACATTTAAAGCACAGCTGGATATGGTCCCTCTTCACTGTTACATGGTACAGCTCCGTTTTACATGATTGGGACAATAATTCCCTTTTTTTGTTGCTGTTGGTTTTTTTTAAGAGAAAAGAGAGAGAAAATGCACCACAGGACAGCATTATTGAAAAGATTAAATAAGAGAGTCGTGATTAGTAAATGTGACTGCATAACTTTTTTCTTGTGGGAGTTAGATTGCACACTGATGTATCCCAGTAGAGAGGCTGCCTCCTGTATAGAAGGAGGCCTCTGGAAAGATACTGTTGTAGAAACTGTAGTTTATTTGTGCAGAAATAATATTTGAAAAATTCCAGTTTTAGCCTAATTAGACAGTACAAAATTCTGAATCCTTGCACAAAGAAAGGTTTTGTAAGCTTTGGTATTCAGGAATTGCTTTGAATCTGTGTGGTTTAAAAAATGGGCTGAATTCCAGTTGCAGTTACCTAGTGGAATATGGCCTTCTATAGGTCCTTGTCTCCATTTCTTCCCATCCCTGGCTCCAGACTGCTTCTTTTTAAAGTGAAACCACTTAATGATACAATTCCTATACTTTCTTTCCCCAAGCAAATCTAGTGAATGTTTATGAGACATGCATTTTTAAATGCATTTGTTCAGCCCAGTAAATAAATAATTTAAAAAATCCAACATACACCCCCCCCCCCCATTCAGTTACTTTGGAATGGCCTTTCATTATCTGTATGTTTCCTTGAAATATTGGTAAAAGACAGTAGTAAGTATAGCTATTACAATTCTTTGATGTCTTGGGACTTGGATAGTTTATACTATAGTAGTTGTTATCTGACAGATCTTCCCAGGAAAAATGTCAAACTCACTATCTTCCCTTGTGAAAGATTAAATATTTTCAATAACTGGAGAATATGGTCATCAGCTGTAAGAATCTAATGAGAGAGAAGAGTAGCGTTTTGTCAGTCATTCATGTTTGTGAACACCAATCTTTGCTGCAGATGTGCATTTCATTTGCACAAAGAGACAGCAGGGCCCAGATAACAGGGGCAGCTGTACTGTTTATTTCACTAGCATTTTTCTATCACAGTGTCTTGAGTCTGGAACCTCCATGGTTCTTATTCTCACATACTTTGCTAGGGTGCAGAATTATGACTTTGCATAGGCTAGTGTTCATGTTATTCATCTTAGATTATTGGGTCCTCCACAGATTCTTAGATTCCCAGAGTGAACATCCTATCCAGCTCTTCTTTTACTGTTTCTTAAAGAAAAGGAGACTTACTAGAGGCATGAATTAAGTGGTAACTTGAATTGTAGGTGATGGTTCTCTGTTTTGTTGAGAACTTTCTATCTAACAAATGCTTCTGTTGTGAAAAACTTGACGTGTTTTTAATTTAGAATACAAACATTGTATTGTTGTTAGCAGAAATCCTGTCTTCTCCATATTTCTATTTCTATCTATTTCTTCAAATCTTTTATATACACATATACCTAGTTCGTATGATTCTTAAGTGGTCATAAACTCAACTCTACCAGCTTCAAATTTTGTCATTTTATCTTTGGCTTTCTAACATTACTAACAGACACGTTGTCAAGACCTAAAGGGTTACCTGGCCTGAGGATGTGTAGAGGTCGTGACTGTGGGTTCATAGGATTCAGTAATACACAAGAACATGGAGCCTTTATCTTCTAAATTTCTCTACTTTATTACAGAATACCACAAAACCCACAAAAATCTCCATTAGCAAATAAACTACCACAAAGTCATTACTAGCAAGTACATCTATGATTAATAAAGCGAATATATACAATCTATTATAGCTAATAGATTATAGCTTATTTATTCTATATCAATAGATATATCTTGTTTGTAATAAGCTATTACAAACTGCTATCAGCAATCAATAATATAGTATCAATCAACAGTATGGCAGCAGTTAATAATAGTAGCAACAATTGTAAAGCAACCAGAAACAGCAACAACCAAGTAGGTATATGCTATTACAGACTACTACAAACTTATCATTAGTGAAGCAACTTGCCAACAATGAAATGGCAGATGTACTTATGACAGATTACTTATAGAGATACGTGATACAGGTATCGAGTGAATTAGGCAGATTTCAGAAGGGGACAAAGCATCCCAAAGGGGAGGACAAACCAATCCCAGAGGGGAACCCAACTATCCCAGAGGTGGGAGGACAAACCAAACCGACCCCTTAAGGGGGGGACCAATAAGATAACAGAGACTCACTTCAGAAATGATCCATGCCACAGCCTGGAGTCAACCAGGCATCCCTGGTGAGAGTCCGAGATCTCATATAAAGTTTGTGCAGAGTTCAACCTGTTTAGGAAAGAAAAGTACGCGCAAGACAATAAATTCTCAGAGAGAGAGGCTCCATTTTGGATAAAACTTTTTGTATCAGAGACGTAAGAGGGTGTAGGACATCACAACTTCAAGCAGTTAATAGAAGTTAGTTTTGACTTTTCACCTGTAACAGCCAATAGATGATGATTTTCTTGGTTCTTTCAGACCAATTTTATTTTCCCAGACTGTTCCCACTTTTTCAGATGATAAGTTGCCATTACAGTTTCTTAGTTTTGAGCTTACCAATGGTATGTCAGGATGTGTCTGGTTTCTAGGTACCCCAGCTGTGTTTCAAAGAGGCCAGCTGCACTTTTCAAGGATGTTTCTGGTTCAAAGGCCTAGTTCCCAGGTTTACAGCTCCCAGGCTGGTAGGCAATTTCTCTGTCAGTGTTCTTCAGCAGACATTTTCTTCCATTCAGTAATTTTCCCTTTCTAACCAGGCCACCTTTATGGCTGCTCACATCACATGTTCACCAATGACCAGTTTAAAATCTGAAAAGTCTCATTGCTTTCTGTTTAGTTGTCCATTTGTTTTCTGTTCCAACATAGATGTGGCACTTAGGGATGTGGTTAATGGGTGGGCTTGGCAGTGTTAGGTTTATGGTTGGACTCAATGGTCTTAAAGGTCTTTTCCAACCTAAATGATTCTATGAATCTATGATTCTATCTTTTGTTTCATGGGTGTGGAAGGCGCACAAGGAGAAGAGCAAGGTACCTTCCCCAGTGATATTATTGTGGTCTTCTTGATGATACCGAGCATGCTGTCCTGGAGCAGGAAAACTTAAGGAATTAGGTATCCATGACACATCTTACAAGCTCTCTTGTACACCACACATTACCTATATTTTGCTGTTTGTTAGAGTGAGTAGGATTCCTCTCACCTTAATTTAGCCATATGAATGTTTAATCTGAAATAGTACGGGCGGCTCCTAGGCAGTCAAATGAGAAAGAAACAAACCTGGAGAGAGACTTGTCCCATCATATGATGCCTAAATGGGATAATCGGAATCCCTTTCTGGTGATGCGTGTCCTTTCATTGAATATAGATTAAACTTAGAGTGATTTTCAGACAGCTAGAATCCCCTGGTTCTGATATAACTTTGATTTGGGGCATTACGTACCTTTTCTGTCTCCCTGTCTTTGTGTCAGCTTTCAGGTTCTCTGCTGTGGTTTTTGGTATACTGCAACTGCCAATCAAATTCACTTTGTCAAATTACAGCGCTACTGTCCATTCTTTATCAGCTTCTTTTTGGCCATCCTTCAATTGCTCAGAAAATTGTCATTTACTTGTTAAAAGATAAATTGAGGTCTATTTTGTTCCACTTGCCTATTATGGTTGGGTCTCCTATCAGATACTCAGATCTTTATTGGTATATTTATCTCTAAGTTTGTCTCCTTACTTGGGCGTGATTCCTCAGTAGCGATGAAATCTGACTGCAACGCAGACAAAAAAAAGGGGAGAATTTTCTGCCCATTTGTCAGGCGAAGCAAGGTTCAGTTTACAACTGAGCTTTTTTTGCGGGAAATATCTAATATGAAGGTTACATAGCTGAGCTAACGTATACACTGTAAAATCCATTGCAGGAAAAGTATAGAAAATAGACAAGTAAAAGTGGAATTCTGGGAAGATAAAAAGAAATAATAAAGTAAATTGAAAAATGTACACAAATAGGCAAGCTGGACAAACAATTTGAAAAATGCAGTAAAAGTAGACCAAGCCGTACCTAAGTATTAAGCTATACAATATAGAAAGAGTTCACTGAATGTGTGCCCTGAGGACAATGGATCAAAAGATCTGCATTATATTTAGAGCTTTTACAAACTTTTACTTCTATCTGTTGATGAGTCCAGATGATCAGTGGACCTAGTGGAATTATTGAAAATAATAGCCTATTTTTTTCTAAATATTTAATATCATATATTGCTTATTGTATTATATCTCATAAAAATTTAATGAGATTACATTTCATAGATTAAATTTGGCTATCAAAGTATAGATGATATATATTTGAATTAGATTGTTTTTCTAAGTAATATTTGAGACAATATCTTGCACTGAAAAGTTACCTGTTGTTAATCATACTTGCAAATCTTACTATTATTTATGATTGGCAATTACTGAAAAGCAAAATCCACTTTTTGGTGACTAGCAAACAACTTTCTAGACTAGAGAGAAATTGTGTAGGACAAGCTGTGGTAGTAACCTCCAAAAGATAGTTTTATCTTGAAGTCATCTGAGAGCTTGAATCCTCTGTGTAGACTATAAATAGAAGCACTAAATGTTTTCTTGTGATGTGGCCATGAAGGGGTCAGTTAGCACATCTATTCATTTCAAACTGCTTCCACTGACACCAGACCTGTCCCTTCATCACCACAGAGGGAGATGAAAAGGAATAATGAATGAACTAAAAATAGAGGAGTGAATCTATTTGAGGATGACCTGATAGAAAGTCATAGAGAAGAAAGGCAGAGGAAACCATCTGGATATTTTCTGAACAGTAACCTAGAGTAACATCTTGCCTCTGTTGAACACATGGAGTCTTTCCACTGTCCTCACTGTCTTCAGAATTTCCCCTTTCTTTTCTCAGTTTTTGAATGCTGCTTCTCATTATTTTTCTCCCCACTGCTACTAACTTGATCTTTACCCCTCAAAATGCAAAATTAAACAAATCTAATTAAGCAGAAGTCTGACTTTTCCTAATTATAAAAGAGACAACATTTTAAGTTCATCAGGGTGCAAATACATGCTCCTATGAAGAACTTAGGAAAAAGTAGTGGTGACAAATCTGTGAATGAAATATTTTGTTACCCCACTGTAACTGAGACGGAGGCAGTGTGGAAGGACAAAACAATCCTGGCGAAGGGGCAGAGAGGTTTGAGTTCAAATATGATGTATTTTGAAAATTATAAATAAATCTAAAGCAAAGAAAGAAGCATGAATAGTTAGAATCTGATTTATCTTTTATAGCGTTAGTTAATCCTACTGAGCGCAAGAAGAAAGGGGAAATTGAATTTTTATTTATTGTGTAAGGTATTCCAAAAAGTTAGTTAAAAAGGGACAAACCTCCTGCATAATTTCAGTTCAGAATAATTAAATATTGGAGAGGTTCTGATTTCCAACAGGAATTATAATGTAGCACTTTGAGCCTTTATTACGTACAGATTTCCGGCATGTATGTGAATAAGATGTGAAATTGAGAGGAAACATCAGAGGATGAGGGCAGGAACACCTGTTTCAGAATGTGTTTGCATTCCTGCCAGAAATTATTTCTTAATCAGAGTTCATTGTGTCACTGGTAACATTAAACACTCTCAGGCTGAGTGTATGGTCCGAGTAGTGACCAAAATAAAGATTATTGCACCAAACCCCAAGAAACCGGTCATGAAATAGCATCTGAAAAGTGTCAGGGGAATCGGGCTGAATCTGGCAGCCCAGCAGAGGGGAGGCTGCTGTGGGTCCCTGCCCTCAGGTCCATGCTGAGCAAAGGGGAAAGATTACCTTCTTCCACTTAGTGCAGCCCAGGATACTGCTAGCCTACACTGTCATGTAAGCAGGAATAGTCTTTTAGTTTCTGTTAAATCTGAAATTATGCACTTTTGTAATATGTCACATCTTTCAGCAAAAATAAAAGGCCAGAGAACTGATGTTGGGAAGGGGAGAAAGATGGAAAAGAAATCTGAACGTACTGCCCAGGATATCATTCTGTCTCAGGACTCCTTTTTCAGTGTTCCTTTTCAAGCAACATTATTTTTCTAGCTCCACTTTTGCTATATTCTCAAGAAATATTTGATGGCAAATTCATTCATATATGTTACTGAAATCTAGGAATCAAAATGAGAATAATCTAAGAGCATAGAAAGAGAAATCCCTCAAGGTTTAAAACATAGCTAAGTGCACGGCTATCATTTTGCACTAAGGTGTTGCAGCATACTGCAAGTCTAGGCACTCATTGAGAAAAACGTGGGAAGAAAGCATTTATAATTGTTTGGAAGAATAGGACAAGGTTTTCTAAAGTAATACTTTTAAGTGTGCACATATTTTTGTGGTGACTGCAAGGCTATGAAGCAACTCCAGTGCAACCAAGTTTTTCCTCCAAGCAATATTTCTCATGTGACATCCACAGGAATAAATTGGGCCCAAAGTGTCAGCTTAAGCGTTTGTGACTAACATGGGAAATTTAAGAAATATAAAACCTCTCAAACCATGGAAAAGAAAGCTTGGCTCTCAGGCAATGTATTTGGTCTTTAATTTTTCTTTGCTGTACATCTAGAGCAAACACTATCTTTTTTTCTGTTGGCTGTGAAGGATTTTTCAACAGCAGCAAGCTGCTATTACTGCTTCTAAACACCTACATAATAGTAATAATAATAATAAAAAAATGAGCAGAGTTTCTATTCTCCCTTCCTCTAGAGAACTTAATTTCTCTGACAGCAAGGAAGTGTAGAATCAGCTGTAGAGTTAGCAAAAGTTTAACTGTCTGAGTCAGAGCAGAAAGTTGCTATTAGCTACTTGACAATAAAGAAAGAGAGAGAGCACCCCATCAGCACCCAAGCCGTTCAGTTTCTAGAAATTGGTCTCACTGGAAGCATGCACTTGATGTTAAAAGATGACCTCTGCTCTGTGTTCTGGGGCAATGAAAAAGAAAACAAAGCAACCTTTCAGGCAGTGTACTTGGAGAAAAAACTATATTCTGGTCCAGCATGAGTTAACAAGCTTTATTGTGGAGATAAGCAAGGAATGATCTGAGCATGGCCTAAACGAGTAGCATTTTCCCATCCATCTGTACTTCAATATGTCTATCATTTGTTTTTCAATTTCAATATGAGTTGGCTTCCTTCTCATTCATCATTTCTTTAGTTATGATAGTTTTATAGAACTGGGGAGGAAAAAGACTTGGGAGCTAGGAAAGTAATTCACACTGGCAGGGTTTGAAGTGAGATTTTGTCACACTTTTGGAAAGCTGTGGGGAAAAAGAATATCAGATAAATACTAATTCATTAACGATTATATACAAGATCATACTACATGCACACTTTTCAGTCAGAGCAGCAAAAACATGTTTCCAAAAGAAGTAAAAAGACTGTCAGCTAGAACTTTAAAAAGTATACTGGAAATTCTGGTTGTAAATATACTTTGAGAAACAATCTAGAATTAGCAGAGGTGGGCTACACAATTTATTGGGGTTTTTTTCATCTTATTTCACTGAGACTTGACTTGTGGATTATTCATGAACTGCATGAGCACAGGAAAGTAAAAGGCTCTGAGATATAATGCATCCTGCCACCATGAATGAAGAAGGTGTGTTGTAAATTAAATCATGTGGGGGCCAAGTTCAGCAAAGCACTCCAGGTGTCCTTCAGTTTGTGCAGATATTAAAGCTGATGTTTCTCAGCAGTGTGGGAAAATGGCAATCAGATTATCAAAATGGATATCAAGGTTATGCAAATATGTAACCATCCAGGTCTGCCCAAAATCCTGTTGAGGGCAATGAAGATAATTCTATTTATTTACAAGAGCCTATTGAAACTTAAACTATTAGAAATCATAACTGCATAGGGTTCCCTGCCTTTTGAAGTTCTTACTCAGGTATCCTCAGGCAAATCTCTGACATCAGAGTTTGCCTGAGTAAAGACTGTGTCAAGCACTGTAAGGATGCAAACTTTTAAGTTCTATATTATCACTAAAAAGCCTGATATCAATGTTACTGACATCCATCCCCACTAAGAGGAGTTAGCTTGCCAGTTTTCTGTGTTAAAACAAAAAGAATAAAAAATGTATCCTTAGTAAACCCAGTCTTCTAAAAACACAGTACAATAAAGCAAAGGTGAATACTAATAATGTCCAAGTATTGTCAAAAAGAAAAGTATCCTTGCCCAATATTAAAAATGATCATATCTTGAACAAAGAAGCAATCATGATGCAGTGCAATTACTATAATGTTGTCCTCATTATTTACTACTAAAGGCTCTGCATCTTCTTTTTAATCGCAGATATAGTCTCTGGATCAGCAAAACTAGAGTATGTTGGTTATTTTTCTTTCTTGTGGATAAATTGTTGTTAAACATTGGTAACCTAACAGCCATACTTTTAGATTTCTATTAACTTAATAAATGAGGGAAATTTTTCAGTTAAATAAATTTAAAAAAACAGGACAAGTAAAAGTACAAGTGACAATCCCTTCAGTAGCCAGGGCTCTGTGTTTGGCTTGTGAATTTAATTGTAATGAATCTTTGGGGTTTTTATTTAGATTTTTAAAGGCTTTTTTTTTTTTTTACACCCCCCCTCCCCCCCCCCCCCCCCCCGAGTTGAGTTATAATCTTTTACATTAAGCACTTCAAGTGTTAGAGTAAGGATTAATCAGTGGGATTTTTTTTTTTCTCTGTCCATACGATACAACAAGGAGGGAATGGTAAGGCAGTGCACTCTTTAACCAGTACACAGGATTTAAACATGCTGAGACAGAACAGTTTGACTATTGGCATCACTGCTTGGCTTAGCAATTACACAGTTGTAATTCTCAGGATGATACTGGTGGGCTTTGGCAGAGCTGTGCGGTACTGAGACCTGCAGACATTGCAGGGGACATGACCTTGCCATGGATCACCTCATCTTTCATTGTAGGAGATAATGTATACAAGCAGAGGTGATAGCCTACATGTTAGATGTATAGTTGTTTAGCTGAATGATGGCAGTGTAATGTCCACAATTCTTCTATGATGCATATGGTTAAAATAAAGACCAACACAACAAATGGGCACATATAGAGAACATAGAGAGACGAAGAGCTTTTTTGGTTCCAGTCAGCAGCAGCATTTATTTTACTGGTTAGACATGAGATATAAAGCAGAGAATATGAGCCATGTTTTAAAGGTTGAGGGGAACGTGATAAGATGAAAGCCTATGGTAGACTGTTTGAGATGGATAGCACAGCATTTGTAAGAATTCAGTGTCTACTTTCTCCATTCAGCTGGGAACTAAATGACTACTAAATCAACAACAAGAAGAGACCATTCAATTACAGAAAAAGGTGAGATTAAAAAGTGCATATGGAGACATAATCCTGAAGATATGGAGCAGATGAAGAGAGTGGGAAAGGCAGAGAAGGAAGTGTCTTACCAATATGCTTGTACGTGTAGTGCTGCATTCTGAACTTGGTACATGCAACAGAAAGGCTGAGGAAGTCACAGTAATCACAATTCACGGTGACAGAAAGAGGAGAATCTTCAGGAGAGTCAGAGCTGGGGCTTGGCAAGTAAAAGTTATACTGTGAGAATGACTGAGTGATGAGTTGCAAGCCATAGGATTGTGAAGGAAGAATCATATTAATTTCAATATCTTTATCTGTGTTTCTAACAGCTTTCATGGCGGGATTTTTAAAGCTTCATATTTACAACCAAATTACAATCCATATTACTTTTCACATTTACCATAACTTTGTAGGATTTTTTTCTTTGCTTATTTCTTTTTATTTCCACCAGTTTAGAAACTACAGCTGGATAGCAAAATGTCAGTATTTAGTCCATGTTATTTTTGGATTCTCATGACCATTTTCTCTGATGATGGGTCCATAACACAAAGGGTGTTTCTTTTTAGCTAAAAACATGCTGTTTAAAGTAACGTTTTCAGTATAGATATGTAAAATGTTTTTGTGTTTGGAAACTTATATCAGTGTCTGAACTGTTGATCTCACTAAGAAAAATGTATTGATATTCAAGCAAATGCATTTTAGTGCACAGATAGCATTACTTTGATTCTAATATGCTTACAATGTATAGAACGTTCCTTTTCTAGTAGTGTCCACTTATGTGTAAATATCCATCTTTCGGCTACCATTTCATTATTTTTCTACCCCAGTTGCCTGCACATTATTTCCTTCTTTGACTCAAACAGAACTTTTTTGTCAGTTTTTTTATTTAATCATTCCCTCATCTTTTTTTTTCTTTAATGACGTATATCCTTATCATGCTACAGAGTTCCTGAGACCAGGAGAGCCAAAAATGGAGCTTTTTAATCACACATGGGCCTTTTAGTTGTCTAGTATTTCTATATTAACATGTATACATATGCATGGCTAAATCCATATAGACAGGTATAAATATTTGTCCTCCTGGGGTCTTTGGTTTAATGAACTATACACTTCTTTCGGAAACTCAAGTTAGAGACTTGAAATGGGTTTACAGGATGCCTGAGTATCCTTATATACAAAGTTCCATGTGTGATATTGCAGATAGTCAGGTTTTGCACATAAGGATTTTCATAGATTTAATTTTGATCTTTTTGGTTAATATCTCAACAAATGTATTGTTTCCTCTGTTCGTATAAGATTCCACTGAGACATAATAGCACGTCATTCATATTCCCCCTTATCAGCAGAATGGAGTTTGACTAAGCTGGAAAGATATTTCTTCCAATAGGAAACTGAAGAAAAAATAAACCCAAACCATGATTTTTGGTTCAACTCCCAGATTATATAGTCTAAAAATCTAAATTGTGATTAAAATATCAGCTGACTGTGAGTTGGATGCGATTCAAAGATACATATTCTTGGAATATAGCTAGCTAATTCTTCTGCAGAAATGCAGTTTGTTTTCAGTCTGTTATGTAGATTATGGGATCTATGGGACTCAAGTCAGAAAAGGCGTTTGCAAAATGTTTATCAGTTTCTATTTCACATCATGGGCTATTACATTTCTCTATATTTAATTCAAATGTAATGGGAATGCAGAAGCTAGAACTGTAAGTTCTCACTGTTAAGATCTTAGCCGCAGTCTGAAATACTCTGAAACCTGTAATGGTTTAAATGTGTGTGCAAATTCCCTGGTTTCAATCAATCTCTATTTAGCATTCTGCAAAAATCTGTGCAGGCTCGCATTGTACTATAGTCTGAATTTATTACTATAACCCCTCAAGTCAACACCAGTGAAATTAGTTTACAGTTTAAGCATATCTGTGGCTTTGCACCAGTGTTTTTATGGTCAGTTTTATCCAAAGGAAATGGCACATATATTTTCATCTTCTCTACTTTCTTTAAAGTGAAACAAACAGAAACTAAATTTGAAAGTGGGGATTGTGGGGTTTCAATTTAAATGACTGGGACTTTGATTTTTGACCCATAAGTTTGACATAAAAATAGTTTTCAAAGGTTTGAAAAATAAATTTTCTAAATTTAAATAGGGAACAGTATAAGTATGAACTAAGGTTTAAATTCTCAGATCTGCCTTAGTGGTATAGAAAGTTTTATAGGTTGCTTCAGAAATCTAAGTCTAAATTACATTATCCTGGTATTTCTAATATTTGATTAAATCACCAGTATTCTAATCTATAACCATGTAATTGTTGACACCAAATAATAGTGAGGAGCATTGGGTGGCCACTGAAAAATCGCTGTTTCAGTTATAAGAATGAGGAAATATGTCTGGATGAAAATCAAATCAATGCAAAGAAAACCAAAAAGCCTGTTAATATTATATCATCACTCCACTACAAGGGTCACTCACGATAAGGTAATGAGGTTTCATCTTAAAAAGAAAACATCTGTTTCCCTGTTCATTATTCACTAGCAAATGAAAATGAAGATTTTAATCCTAAATTAGTGAAAGAGAAACTAGAAGTCTGAGAAAAAAGGGGAGTTTATAAATATATTAAAAATACTTTTTGGATAAGAGAATAAATTATGAAAAATAGTTTTCAATATAATATTTGCACTATTTACAAAAAAAGAATGTGCCACAACACAAAAATAAAAGGGTTTCAAAGACATTACTTTCTGTAAGGAAATATATATCTACTACAACAATTATAATGGGGTAATATTTAAGTTTTATTTAAAAACTTTGAAAAATCTTGATAAATAAAATGTTTTTTTGTAATAGTATAGGAAAGACATGCAGGAAAAAACCTAATGAAGAGGAATGGAAATAGGTATGTAGAGCTCGTCTCATTTTAGTCAGGTGGTGTTAGAAACTGAAATTATTAAAAATTACTGTTACAATGGTGTCTAAGACAGGCAAACTATAAAAAGATCTATGGTAAAGAAAGATGATTCATAGAGGAAATATTGACTGTCATGCTTAAGCACTTCAGATCCTAAAATGGAAACAAATATGCATGGATATTCTTTCCTGCTCTAGTGAAAACAGTTGTGGAACAGTAAAATGAATTGGTGCTACTCTTAGTAAGTTTAGCTAGAAGTTTTGTTTTCACTGTATGAAGAAAAGTGGTTATCCAGGAGAAACTTCTTAATTTAATGAAGTCAAGGAAATGTAATCATTTAAGCAAAACTCACTCTGTCCAGAAAATTTGGAAAACAGTCCAGGCTCCTGGGAGCATCATATGGTACAAGCTGGCATAAACATTTGAACAGCAAATGATTTGCTGGAAAAATAAATTGTAGCAGCAGTCACCATAAATTCAATTTGGAACCAGACAGAACCAATAAGGTTCCAAAACCGGACAATATTTATTGGGCCTTCTTGTGTTCACTTTTACAATGTCAATGTCAGTGTACAAATTGGGAGTATGAGAAAATCCCTCTCTTAAGGAGTTTACAGTCTAAATACATAAGGTAGCAAAGTATTATATCTACCCCTATTTTACTGTTAGGAATTGGAGGCACAGCACTACTAA
Source organism: Aptenodytes patagonicus (assembly GCF_965638725.1). Taxonomy (NCBI): domain Eukaryota; kingdom Metazoa; phylum Chordata; class Aves; order Sphenisciformes; family Spheniscidae; genus Aptenodytes; species Aptenodytes patagonicus. The sequence continues at coordinate 26,661,367 of NC_134949.1, forward strand.
GGTTATGATCCAGACAACCCAAACCCTGAGCATTAGCCGTCTCAAAAATGAGCCTTAACAGTATCAAAACATGTATCTGAGAGCGTGGTCTACACAGCTCATTCTCCAACAGTGCCTAAACCCAAAAGAGTAGCAACATCCCTAGTCCAATAGTGTGAGGTGCTGAACACGCAGCAAAAGCATTCTGGTCTGGAAATATAGACTCCTATGATCTATTCATCCCCTGTGGCAATCCAGAATTCAGGCACTTTTCTACCCAAATTGCCCCCGAGGCAGTGCACTCCTGAACAGAGTGATAAAACCAGACTCATTCAAGACCACGGGAAGAGAGAATAAGAGCTGCTCTTCACAGCCCACCTAGTAATTTGGCAGGTGACACCCTAGGAGGTAAGGGTTTCCTCACCTCCCTGTGTAGCCAGAGTTGTCGCATCCAAGGTGACATCTCCAGTGGTGGAGAAGCCTCTTCCAGAGGAGAAGGAGTGCTGACTCTTTCCACCCCTCCTGAGAAAGCTGTCCTGCTACCTGGCAGAAACGCAAAAGTCACATTGCCAACCACAGATGACCAGGCTTAGCGGACAGAGGCTGCCCTAAGCTTCAAGTCTTGATCCATTTCCATTTCACGCCCCACATCTATTAATGCTTGCCTGACATTAAATGCATAAATAAATAATAGACATTCAAAGAAAGGCACTCCTATTAAAAAACAAAACAAAACAAAAACCCCAAAACCAAACAAACACGAAAAACAAACAGGAGCTTTGTTTTTCATTACAATTATAAACCAAGATTTCCTTAAAAGTATATTTTTCACAAAATCCTCTGGCTTCTCCTGTGAACTTACTGCTTCTTGACCTTCTTTCTCACTAAGAAAGAATTAAGTCAAGGAAAGTAAGAAGAAGTGTAAGAATATAACTTTTCAGCTACAAAAGAAGGTTAAACCTCCCTTCCTGACCTTTCACAAAACCATTGCACTGAAATATTTTCAGAACGGGCATTGTGCTTGTTTCTATAAATTGCTAGTGCTAGTTAAAAAAAAATCTTTTTATGTCTTGATTTGAAAATATGTTGCCTGCAGAGGTCCAGATACAATAGAAAAAGATGAATTTGGGGGAAGTGCTTTCTCTGTGAGTGTTGATCCTGAATAGCTTTACCCTGTGATGCTTTGTGTGAGATGATACGGCTCAGCATGAGCTCATGAGTGATCAAGAGTATTTAATCACACAGAACAGGATACGCAAAGATAAACTGGAGCAAATGAAAAGAAGTATTAAGTACAGCAATCAAGATCTGTGATTTGAGTCTGCCTTGATTATGACAGCTTAATGTTTCAAAAGTAAGTTTTTTTAATTTCAGATGAAGCAGGTAAACGCCTATGTTGATTTGCTAGAAAGTCTGTGAATTCCAGAAAGCCTGTGAACCCTACTCATGTGACATATGTCAAGATTTCATGTTCACTTACCTCTAAGGAACCTTACACAACATGAACAATTACATTTCAGACTTCTGGTTTCTGCCCTTGCAATTAACTGGATCTGCCTATCTCTCAGATTTACATAGGACTGAAGTTCCTATTAGTGACAAATGACAAAAAATTGTTTACCACATTAACTTGAATGAAAACAACATTTGGGAAGTTTCAGAATATTCTCCATCTTAGTCCTTTATGTATGCTTTCAAGGAAAGTAAGTTGATGGAAGGAGGAGGAAGAGGTGAATGGCTCAGTTGTACATGTGGCCCTGAAGGGGGAGAAATTGTTTCACGCTTGGGACTGATTTGGGGATTCCCAGCCATGATAATTTCATTATGCAATGGAACAGAGTGGCATTTCTTTTCTTTTCTTCCAAAAGCAAATTAATAAAACTGATCTACAAGAGTTTTACAACTCTTTACAAATTTACAGTTTTACAAATAAAATTTTAAAAATTATTTAAAATTTAAAAAATATATTGCATAGACATTGAAATTTGGAAACTGATGGAAGAAGATTTTGGAGGGGAAAAAAAAGAGGCATTTGATGTAATTATTAAATTCAAAATACTTTATTTCTCATCTTTTTCATTTTTATATTCGCCATCTCTTGAGGTACTGAGTTATAGAGAGGAATAGAAATGTAAATATTATTTTTTCAGCAATCCTATACAGATTTGAATGATTAACACTATTTTTCCTCCTCACAAAATTCCACCACAAATTATCAGGCACAGCTATTGATGATCATCCTTATTCATATTTGTTGAAGAAATGGAAAATTCCCCATCAGCCAACATAAATATGCAAGTAATTGATTTCCAGCACAATTACTGAAGAGGAACTTGAGGACAGGGTTTTAAAGTTTGCAGCCATGCATGGTGAAGGTGGAGAATCTTGCATGTAGGCACAGCAGGACCTATGACCCTCTCTAGCACACCACATCCACAGCTCCCTCTGCAGGAAATAGCTGCCAGCAGCTTTAGAATCATAGAATCATAGAATCATTAAGGTTGGAAGAGACCTCTAAGATCATCGAGTCCAACCGTCAACCCAACACCACCAGGCCCACTAAACCATGTCCCTAAGCGCCTCATCTACTCGTCTTTTAAATACCTCCAGGGATGGGGACTCCACCACTTCCCTGGGCAGCCTGTTCCAATGTTGAACCACTCTCTCAGTAAAGAAATTTTTCCTTACATCCAATCTAAACCTCCCCTGGCGCAACTTGAGGCCATTTCCTCTCGTCCTATCGCTTGTTACTTGGGAAAAGAGACCAACACCCACCTCGCTACAACCTCCTTTCAGGTAGTTGTAGAGAGCGATGAGGTCTCCCCTCAGCCTCCTTTTCTGCAGGCTAAACAACCCCAGTTCCCTCAGCCGCTCCTCATAAGACTTGTTCTCCAGACCCTTCACCAGCCTCGTTGCCCTTCTCTGGACACGCTCCAGCACCTCAACATCCTTCTTGTAGTGAGGGGCCCAAAACTGAACACAGGGTTCGAGGTGCGGCCTCACCAGGGCCGAGTACAGGGGCACGATCACTTCCCTACTCCTGCTGGCCATGCTATTTCGGATACAGGCCAGGATGCCATTGGCCTTCTTGGCCGCCTGGGCACACTGCTGGCTCAAATCCAAACTGCAAATATTATGTCAGCCATCACTTTGAAATTAATATTATGCCAAATAAGCTAGAACCCCTCAGCTTCTTGTAATTTATATATATATATTTTATTATTATTTACTATTGCATATACTGGCTGTTCTTCACATGGACAAAAGGGGATAGTCCCCCTCCTAAGAAATAAGCACGATCCACAAAGCAGATAAACTGACAAAATTTAGGGTAAAGGAAGAGGTCTAAAAACAGAGAAGTTGATTTGATGCCTAGCTAGTTGGTACAGTATATTCAAACTTGGGTTTACTGAGTGACCTTAGTCTCTTCATTAGTGCTAGTCAAATAACTAACAATAACACATCATGTCATGAGTCACTACCCTTGTCCTGCCACTTGTCCGTGTTCATAATCATATCACTAAATGAACCAGTAGCATAGTTTTTTTCAGGTAAAACTCAAATGCAGAAAGGAATAGAGGGTCACATTCAGATTACTCACAATGGATTTAAGCAATGTCTTTCAGACAATGTTCATAAAGTTGGAGCTTTCAGGAGGAATGGAAAAATTTGGTTTTCCTCTGTATCAGGTCTTACATCTAAAGCGTGGATCCTGAATGCATGTACTGCCTACAGAAAGTTACTTAAATAGTTGATCTTTCAAAAACATGATATTCTTACTTGAGATCATAAACTATCCAATTCCCCCTTCCTGCTAAGTCCACACACATTTTTGCCAGGTAAAGTAATGAACATACCTATCGTATTTTATTTTTTTCTTTTAACTCAATCAAATTTCTGTGGTTCTTAAAGAGTCTTATAAAGCATACTTTAGCAATACTCCCCCTATGAGTTGCAGGACTTGTAAATAAATCAGATACAGAACTTTCAGTAAACCTGATCAATTTACTTTAATGTTTTTATGGGAACTTTAAAAATATCATATAAACTTTTTGATGACTTTTTCTGGTACAGATTTTTTTAGGTAAAATGTTAAAAATGTAATTTTAAAATATAACCAAAATATAAGCACTGTTAGAGAGGGTTTCTCATTAAAAGGTCAATATTTGTTCATTCAAAGATAAGTATAAAACCACAAGTAATTATGACATTTGAAAACAGAAAAGAGCTTTTTGTTAAGTTTCCAAATCCTTTTTTTCTGTATGTGAAGTTAAATGGCACGTCTTCAGTTCTCTGCTCAGCATGACTATTCAAAGCCAATTAATTTACTTCACATAAGAGATATTTAACATATACATTCCTTTTAAAACCTCCAAAACACCCAAGTTCTCTGAGCAGCTAGAAAGATAAGCAAAAGAAATTTGTAGGTGAATCAAATCTTATTAAAGGGTAAGAAAAGCCTGTGTCTGGATAAACATTTTATTTTTCAGGTACAAATGTAGCTTTAAGAAGTAATAATATCACTATGTTAATGTAGAAATGTTAAACATTATTCATATGCCCTGGCATATCTAAGGCACCTACGAAGTGGGACCTATGAGACAGGTCCTATGGCAAGCCCATACTGAAGCTGCAGCTGGAGGCCAGGAGCATACTTTATGGCATAAAAAACAGTACTGACACCTGTGTTCCAGCAACTGCACCCCTTTCTTCCCCTCAAATTTCTATTTACTATAATGAGCACTTAGACTCCTTTTAAAGGTGTAGATACTGATACCCAGATTTTTTTCTCTGCATAGGAATCCTACCATTTGTCTTCAGGATACATTTATGAAGAGGTACACTTTTTCACAGTTTATTATGCTAACCTGAATTAAGAAATGCTATTTTTTCCACTAGTATCATGAGAGTCAATTGTTCAGCTGATTTTTGAATGCGTTTGGTGTTATCTCAAAGTGAAGTTGTGGCCAAGAAGTGTCAGCACATGAAACCACTTAAAAAGAATAGCATTGTAAAGCTAGTTGTATATTAACTGTTCAAACAAATGAGTTGTGATTAAAGGTTGATAGTTTTACTGGAGGGAGCTGAGTAAGACTGTAGCAGCCAGCCAGCAGTTTAATCAATTAACCAGATTTCTAAAAATACCCTGACCTTTTTCTTTTCCTTTTAATTGGGAAGATAATCCTCTGATATAAGAAATATAATTGGTCTGTGTCATGGATTTGAGCCTAGGCTTACAAGGGCTTTAAAACCACTTGTTTAAAGACAGAAATATGTTGGAATTTGATTTTTATGTTTGGCTTAGCACTAGGAAGATGTTGCTCTGTAACTACAAGAGAACATATGTCACATGGCTGCATTGCAGTAGTTCAGAATTTTAGAAGTCTCTGCACAGTCTTCATTCAGGCCCCAGTGTTAATCACTCAGCTGCCTTCTATAATCATGTATTTGAATTTCTGACAACACAACCCCTAAAATAGTTAACTCAACAGAACTTTTTTAAAGTATAATTTAGTATGCAGTGCAAAAACATGCTGTCTTTATCATCAGGCTGAGACAATTACCATGTAGAACATTTCTGAACCTGATTGCACCGCAAATTAAACAGTAAATGTAGCAACAAATGGCTGATGTTTTGAAAGGGTATGGGTGAAATACTTTTTTCAAATCTGGATACAGTTATTTCTGTATCATTCTATAATTATTTTTTAATGAAGATACTCTCCACTTTTCTGTTTTGAAGACTGCTTTTTAAATATCGTATCTCTGCAGTAAACAGCCACTAATGAAATGTTAACAGTGGCATAAAATATATTGCATAAAAACACCTGGTGCTGTCTATTGTATTCTAGATACAAAACGTACTCCACTCATGCTAACACAAAATGAAAGGGAAGCAAAATTGTACAACTATAAGATTAGAAGGGACCTTGAAAAATCACCTGGGTCATCATCTTACAGTGAACCCATCCTAACAAATATTTTTCTAATCTGCTTTTGAAAACCACTGTGTGAGCAGTTTTATAACATCCTGCAGTAGTCTGGTCCACTGCCTCATAACATTAAAAAGAAAATTAGTATCTTATCTATAGTTTTTTTGTTACAAATTGAACTGATTTCTACTTGTCCTTTCCTACTGTCTTCACGACTTCTTCATAACATCCCTTTATAATTAGAAGACTATATCTTCCCACTTCCTGCTGCCAGCAAAGACAATTTGATTATTTTTTACTTCATGCACTCTCTAACATGCTTGCCATGTCTGTTATCCTCCTGTAGACTCTTTTTTCTTTCTTAAAGTGTGGTGCCTAAAACTGACTGTGGTATCGCAACCAAGGATCACCAGTGCTAAGTAGAGCTGAACAATTGTATTCCCTGTTGTAGAGGGTTGAGAGAAAAGTTCTGTCAAACAGTGCTTGGCATCCAGTTGTCTGCTTTGCTCCACTGCCCCATTATGGTCAATAGTAGGGTACATTATGTCCACATCTTAGCCTTTCACACATACAGACTTCTTTGGTTTAGTTTAAATGTACTTTTATTGATAATTTAAGTTAGGCCTCTAATATTTAAATATTTCTTTTAACCACTTTTTCATGATCTGGATGTAACAACTCATTAACAATATATTCTAGAACTTTTCTGGGACCAAAGCTGACTAGTTTACAGCTGTCTTGTCCCTCCTTTTTTTTGCATTTTCGAAGATAGGTTTATGATTTTTTTTTTCCATTTCCAATCCTCTAAGGCTTTTCCTACTCATTGTGTTTTCTAAAAGAACTATTAAAGTTTAAAATTCTTCACACAGTGCCATAAACACTGTAAGGTGATTTTGATAAGCACTTGTAACTTAATTACAACTATCTCACCAAAATGTTCTTTGTCTTGTTCTTTCCAGAATCGGACCTGCATCACCATCTTCTTGTTAAACATAACTTTTGCAATCTAGTTTCAACTTAGACTTCAAAAAAGAAAGAACTGAAAGCTTCAGCTGTTATTTGCTCTTCTTTTCCAAATGGTCTTGGACCTGTATTTCTTTTAATTTTCTTCTTATGCAGTTTTAGGACCTGACCTTTTTTCCTTCTATTTCTCTTGCTAATTGAAACTCATATGCTCTGTTCCATTTCTGAATTTATCCTTACAAGTATGGGCTCTTCCTTTCTAATCTTACTCAATTATATCACCCATAGCCATAGGACCCTTTTATATGACTTCTTTTTGCTTTTCAAGTCACTGAGGATACCCTGATGTAGTTAAAATTGTCTCTAACCATGCTTTTCATCTTCTTTTTGCATTAGCTAGTTTGCTATCGTGCATTGATATAGTTTCTTTCAGTAACTGCCAGATTTGCTGCATTCCTTTATCTCTCAGATTGTCTTCCGAAATGACCTATCATATGAGTTTCCTGAGTTCCCCGTCAAAGCTTGACTTCTTAAAGTACGTTATTTTCAGTTCTTCTGTCACACTTGTTTCCCTTAGGATAGTTCACTCTATCATTTTGTGGTTACTTTCACTCCATACTACAATGCACCTTTGGCATCTCAATCAATTCTCCCTTTTAGGCAGAACTAAATCTAAATTAGCTAGTCCCCTTCTAACCTCCTAAACAAAGTTTGTTCCCAGCACATTTCATGAGCATGATTGTCCATCTATAGCCTGTCATAATATTTCTCCAGCAAATATTTGGTTATCTGCTGCCACCACATTCTAACTTTTGAATAGGCTAAGAAAAGTTTCATCAAACTCTTCAACAAAGGTCTGTATGGATTACTGCCATTATTCCATTCTTCTTGTTTTGTCTTTTACCAGGACAAAGAATGTTAGCGTCTCAAGTCTTAATAAACTCTAGACATAAACATGATGAATATATACAGTATTTCTTTCCTTACCTGTCTTTCCTGGAATATCAACACTCCAAATAAAAAATTTGTTCCCCCTATTCCCCTGTGATACTAATTATGTCATATAAAGAGTTTTACCAAGACTTCTGGATCTTCCAATCAGTTTCATGTTCTTGTGTTGCATTTCCAAGACGTGGCACCTTGGTATTTTGCTATTAGGCTCAAGCTTGCTCTATGATTCTCTAAACTCTGTACTATGGTAGCAGTTGGTACACTGCCACACTCACATTATTAATCTGAGTTAAAGGCTGGTGTTATTATTAAGCCTGGATGACTTGCAGGGGCTCTACAAAAGGTGACTAAGAAAAGCAAGTTCTCTTAGGCTATTCTGCTATTTACATAGGTGACATTTGTAGTCAAGACACCATCTCCACTGGAAATTCTTTAGTTGAGAACCACTTCATCATTTCCACAAGTCTTTTATCTTGGATGGAGTTTACCCATTGATAAAAAGGCCAGGTGGGTACATATTTAGCTCTCACAGCACAAAAGAAGCACAAGGATGCTTGCTGGGGAAGCTGTTTAGGGGAGGTGACCTGAACTCTCAGACAACATTTCTGGCATTTTGTGATAAATGTATGAATAATTCCTTAGTGCGCAGAGTTATTGAAGAACAATTAGGGTCATATTCTTAGCTGATGTAAATTATCATTCCTCAGTTTACTTCACAGATGATATTACATAATTTCAAAACCTGTTACACTATTTTTTCATATTGTGTGTAAAGGTTTGCAATGGTGTTGCATAGTAGCTGCTCATCTAAATGAAAATTATTTGCTTGCATACAATGTAGTGCTGGACAGCAGTGACCAGGACTGCTGTTTACAGATTTGAATCAACTCAAATTAAATCTGACAGATGCCCATTAAGTGTAATGGGAGTTGGATCAAGTCTCTATCACAAACAGGAAAGGAAAATACTCTTCAATAACATGCTGGGAGCTATGTCCAGTGATAAAATATGACTGAAACATAAGAAATGAGCTGAAAATATTTTACAACTAAAATGCTCCCAAGAATGATTTAACAGTAATACTTTAGAAGAAGAACACATCATTTCTATTTTGTACCAAAGTAAAATACAGAAATTACTGCTTCAACAAACTGGATAACTCAGCAACATCTTTGCAGGCACTCATAGGACACTCTTAAGTGAGTGTTCACTGATGTGAGAAGGTGGTCATCCTAGATGTGTCATCTCAGATATTTCACAAATCAAAGGTAAGAAGCTAATTCTGACTCCACCAGAAACCTTGGCTGTACATAGCTGTGTTTCCTGAGGTGGAAAGCAAGAAGCAGATTATAATTCTTGCACACAAAATCTATTTTCTCTTTGCTGCAGAAAGTGGGGAGAAATAATCTGTGCTTGCCGTGTATTTGGCTTCAATAAGATTGCTCAAAAGAGTATCACAGAACCTGTGCTGGTGTTCATACGCAGTTCTATGCAGTTCTGTCCCTTTTCCTCATCTCTCTAACCACTTGCATATATGTACATGTCATGGTTTTAGAATGGCTACTTTTCCTCCACTCGGCTGCTCATGCTGTAAGCAGCAGGTGCTGGGGAGGAAAGGAGGTGTATGCAATCTCTTGCATCCTTTAGTAGGTGAAAAAGACGGTAATGAAATGTGTCTGAGCTAGAAGTGACCAAGGAACCAGAAGCTCAGGTTTGGGAGGAGAGAAATGTATTAGTGCAAATACACTATTGTGTTCTCAAAGAGAAGAGGTAGCAATCTGTAACAATCTGTAATATTAACAATTAAATAATTTCAAGCACTGACAACAGATCAAGCTGTACCATAGGAAATATGTGAGTGCTAGATACAGAAAAAAACCCACAACCCAACCCACAAAGAATCTTTTTCTGTAATCAGGAACACTTTGAAACAGTAGTTAAGAAACAAGTTACAACCAGATTGCAGAATCAGTTCTGTGAAACACGCAGCCAGTTCAAGCCTTTAATAATGGGAGCAATTACAGTTTGCTGTGTTCACATAGCAAGTGGTTAAGACTGCATCAGCATTTCTGTTGTAACTCCATACTTCCATGGGCTTAAAACTTAGCTGTACATGCTGGGAGTTTTTGTTGGTTTTATTTTGCACTGAAGCTTAGCTTTCTTATGCAATTTCACTAGCAAAATATTTAACCTTATTAAATACAGAGGTTTAGAAGGAAGCTATAATACAGTCAGTGTGGTCTGACTCTTTCTAGCCAAAGTGTGCTTTGAGCACATATGGTAAGAGGTGAAATGTTGGTTTTAGACAATGATAACTGAGAGCTAGTGAAACTTTGTGTATGTATCAGCGCATCTGTACTTGTCAAGTCAGTAAAGCATGTGTGATTCCACTTTAAGTGTATTTTAAAGTCAACTGAAGTAAGACTAAAAGATTGGGCTGAGCCAAGCCTTTATGCAGGTGTACAGATCGCTAAAGCAGAACCATGGGCATCTTTTTAAAATGCTGCTATTTGAGGAAGAATGTGTAGAAATTAATGACTGATTGAGGTACAGGTTTTCCAGATGAAAGATAGCAGACAGTTGTTTAAGAAAGCTAAAATGCATATCTCCCTCACTTCAGTAGCCCTGGCTGGCACTGGGTATGCCTTCTCCATTACGTGGTACAACAGTAGCTGTGGGGTTGTTCTCCTGTTGTGGCTGTAGAGAGCCCTATGATTAGCTGCAAGACTCATATAATGAATCGTTTACTGGAAGATTTATCATGTACTCTAAAACACACATTTTAGGATACAAGCAATAGCTGTTTTGTCGAAAATCCACATTGATTAAGTGTATGTGATTTTTTTTTTCCTTAAAAACGGTATTATAGTTGTATTAAAAATGCCTTAGTAGTAGCATTCTGCACAGTATTTATGTTAGCTAGAATTGTGGTAAGCATAACAATTTACATTTGTATAGTTGCTTTTATCCTATGGGATCTCTGAGTTGTTTACAAGTATTAATACTATTTGTTTTAGTGGTTGTTTATTTTAGTTTAAAAATAACCTAATCACATGTTTACATTACATTAATTTTGCACTTTGAGACATTTCTGGTGTGCCTTGTCATTGCTAAAAATAACCAGTATAATTTAATTTCATTTTATTGCTGTTATTTCCCATAAGTAACTCTTGCATAAATAGTTTAAATCAAATACTTCCAGCTCTACAATATCTCTTGTTTTATGCTTTAGTTCCATGTTAGCAGCAGCAGCAGCGACAGCAGCAGCAACAACAGTTTTTGCTGCATGCTGAGAAGAGTGCGAGGCTTGTGAGGTCTCCAGAGGCTGGCTGGCATGGTCAGTTCAAACCATGGGAAGCTGCATATAACTGGCCCCTGGGCAGTGCCAGATACCAGGAGCACCACAAACAGGTTGTACAAACAGAGAGAGGCATCTGAGAGAAGCAGCGCGGCAGTTTGCTTGGCAGTTTGTGCAAGAAGGGCGGCACACTCTGCCAGCTGTCGGGCTGCTGCCTGCTCTGCTCACCTGCAGGCTCAGGCTGCAGCCCTGACAGTCACCCTAGCTAGCTGTTGCCTGTGCAAACCTACCCAGCAGCTTGACGTCTCCAGGGAATTAGAAAGGTTTATAAGGCAGTGCTTTGAGATCTTCGGAAGCATGGTGGTAGAGACAAGACGAGGGATGTGCTCTGCAGCAGCTGGGAACCATCTACCTAGCCAGACTAGCCTGGGACAAGTGGAGGTGGACACTCAGACAAAGCTTCCTATCAGGTAAGCTGCTGCCCAGGTGAAGGACAGCAAACTACCCCACGGTTCTGGGTGGAGGAGAGTGCAAGCTCTACCTGTGCAAGGTGTGCTCTGGTGGAGTCACTCAGGCAGAGGCTGGAGGAGACCACACCAGTTGCACACACACTAAAAGATGCAAAAGGAAGCAGAGAGTGCTAGTAGTGGGCCACTCTCTGCTGAGAGGCACTGAGGCACCCATCTGCCAGCCTGATATACAGGGGGGGAAGCTGGCTGCTTGGCCAGGAGCCGAGATCCAGGATATCACAGGTAGACTGCCACAACTGGCTAAAAGCACAGACTACTATTCCCTACTTTTCTATGTGGGCACCAATGGCACGGTAAAACATAACCTGGGCAAGATTAATCACGACTTCAGAGCCCTGCTGGCACAAGTGAAGGGGACAGGGGCCCAAGCGATCTTCTCCTTTATCTTGTCAGTGAGATACAGAGGTGCAGGCAGAAGTCGACACATCATGTAGATCAATACCTGGCTTTGTGGCTGGTGTCATCACCAGGGCTTTGGCTTCTATGATCATGGGATGTTCTTTGACGAATACAAATTACTGTGGAGAGATGGGATCCACCTATCTAGAAGAGGAAGGAGAATCTTTGCTGGAAGATTGGCTGACTTAGTGAATTGCTCTTTAAACTAATGAACTTGGGGGGTGGGGTCCAAAGTCATGACACTTGTGTACTCACAAGCAACAGAGTGGATGAGTGCACCTAGCAGAGTAGTGAGGAATGCCCCCCAACCCTCCAGAAAAGGTTCCACCAAAAAGGTGAGACAGTCAATAGTCCAACCAACTGCATATCTATACCAATGCACACAGCATAGGTAACAAACAGGAGGAGCCAGAAGCCACTGTGCAGCTGGAAAGCTATCATCTGATCACTATCACTGAAACTTGGTGGGATGAATCATGATTGGAGTGCTGCAATCAATGGCTATAAACTGTTCAGGAGGAACAGGCAAGGAAGGAAAGGTGGGGGGTTGCCCTCTGCATAAAATAATGGATTGATTGCACAGAGCTGTCTTTGAAAAACAGCAATGCATAGGTCAGGGGTTTATGAGTGAAAATTAGAGACCAAGGCAACAAAGGAAACCTCGTGGTTGGCATTTAGTAAAGGCTGCCTGATCAAGGGGAGGATGTTAATGAAGTGTTCTTACTTCAACTACAGGAAGAATCATGCTTGCAGGCCCTGATCCTGCTACGGGACTTCAGCCACCCTGACATCTGCTGGAAAAGCAGCAAAGCAAGATGCAAGCAGTCTAGGTGACTCTTGGAATGCATTGAGGATAACTTTCTAATCCAGGTGATAGAATGCCCAACCAGAGGAGATGCATTACTAGATCTGTTGCTCACCAACACAGAGGAACTTATTGGAGAGGTCAAGATTGGTGGTATTCTGGGCTGCAGTGATCATGCCCTGGTGAAATTCATGACCTCAAGGAATATAGGCCAGGTGAATAGTATAGTCAAGACCCTAAACTTTGGGAAAATGAACTTTCAGGTTTTTAAAGGATCTGGTGGATGGGACCCCCTGGGAAACTGTCCTCAGGGATAAAGGAGCAGAAAAGAGCTGGCAGCTATGTGAAGACATTTTTCTTAGAGCACAAGAAGTATCTATTCCCATGTGCAAGAAATCAGGCAAGGAGGGCAGAAGACAAGCGTGGCTGAGTAAGGGCCTCCTAGTCAAACTGAAACACAAGAGAGAAATGCATAGGCAGTGGAAGCAGGGATACACATCCTGGGAAGAATGTAGGGATACTGCCCAAGAGTGTAGGGATGGGATCAGAAAAGCTAAGGCATAGCTGGAGCTAAATTTGGCAAAGTATGTGAAGAAAAAGGGCTTCTACAGGTACATTAATCAGAAAAGGAAGACAAAAGAAATGATACATCTCCCCCCCACCCCCTCAAAAAATGAGACAGAGGATCTGGTGACAACTGACATGGGGAAGGCTGAGGTATTCAAGAACTTTTTTGCCTCAGTTTCCACTGGCAATTGCTCTTCCCACATCTCTTGAGTCCCTGAATCTCAAGGCAGGGACTGGGGAAATGAAGTCCTACCCGTCATAGGAGAAGATCAGGTTTGAGACCATCTGAGGAACTTGACTATACACAAGTCCAGGGGACCCGATGAGATGCATCCCAGGGTCCTGAGGGACTTGACCAATCTAGTCACTAAGCCATTCTCCATCATATTTGAAAAGTAATCACAATCAGGTGAAGCCCCCAGTGACTGGAAAAAGGGAAACATCACACCAATTTTTAAAAAGGGTAAAAAGAAAGACCCTGGGAACTACCGACCAGTCAGCCTCACCTCTGTGCCCAGTAAGATCATGGAACAGACCCTCCTGGAAGCTATGTCAAGGCATATGGATGACAGGGAGGTGATTAGAGACAGCCAACATGGCTTCACCAAGGGCAAATGGTGCCTGACTAATCTAGTGGCCTACAATGAAGTGACTGCATTGATGAATAGGGGAAGGGCAACTGATGTCCTCTATCTTGACTTCTGTAAGGCCTTTGACATGGTCCCACACAACATTCTTGTTGCTAAATTGGAGAGATATGGGTTTGATAGACAGAGTAGTCAATGGATAAGGAATTGGCTGGATGGCCACATCCAAAGAGTTGCAGTCAACAGCTTAATGTCCAAATGGAGATCAGTAACAGGTGGTGTCCCTCAGGGGTCTGTCCTGGGACTGGGACTGTTCAATATCTTTATTAATGACATAGACAGATTGAGTGCACCTTCAGTAAGTTTGCTCCAAGCTGAGTGGTGCAGTTGATTCGCTGGAGGGAAGGGATGCCATCCAGATGGACCTTGACAGGTTTGAGGAGTGGGCTTATGTGAACCTCATGAACTTCAAGAAGACCAAATGCAAGGTCCGGCACCTGGGTCAGGGCAATCATCAGTATCAGTACAGGCTGGGGGATGAACTGATTGAGAGCAGCCCTGCGGAGAAGAAGTTGGGTGTATTGGTAGATGAAAAAATAAATATGAGCCAGCAATGGGCACTTAAAAGAACCGTGGCCAGCAGGTCAAGGGAGGCGATTCTCTCTCTCTACTCTGCTCTCGTGAGACCCCACCTGGAGTACTGTGTCCAGCTCTGGAGCCCTCAGCATAAGAAAGACACGGACCTGTTGGAGCGGGTCCAGAAGAGGCCCATGCAAATGATCAGGGGGATGGAGCACACCTCCTATGAAGAAAGGCTGAGAGAGCTGGGGTTGTTCAGCCTGGAGAAGAAGAGGCTCCGGGGAGATATTATTGCGGCCTTTCAATATTTAGAAGGGGCTTATAAGAAAGACAGAGAAAGTTTTCTTACCAGGGCCTGTAGTGACAGGACAAGGGGCAATGGTTTTAAACTGAAAGAGGGTCGATTTAGATTTGTCATAAGGAAGAAATTCCTTACAATGAGGGTGGTGAGACACTGGAACAGGTTGTCCAGAGAAATTGTGGCTGCCCCACCACCTAATCTAGTGAAAAATGTCCCTGCTTACAGCAGGGGATTTGGATATAGGTGATCTTTAAAAGTCCTTTCCAACCCAACCCATTATATAATTCTATGATTCTATGGTTCTATGCGTACAAGTACCTTGGAGCTAATATTGCTAGGAAACACCTGTATACACTCACATATCTATAAATGATTAACAAGAATTTCTTGGGGCTTAAGAAGGAACTTTAAGTTTTTGCTGAATCATATTGTGTTTTAAGGTTGGTACTGCTCCTATTCAAATAGCAGAGTTTCACAATTGACTCTCATGGGAAGAAAATTGCATGTGTAATTTCATGCACCATTTAAGCAAAAAAGGATCTGAAACAGCACATTCTCCATGACACTGATTTCCACCAGTGCCCTTCATCCTGAAGTCTACTTTCTGTTCCCACTGGATCCCATTTTGGTTCTCTTAAATGTTGTGCTGGTTTTGGCTGGGATAGAGTTAATTTTCTTCATAGTACCTAGTATGGGGCCGTGTTTTGGACTTGTGCTGGAAACAGTGTTGATAACACAGGGATGTTTTAGTTACTGCTGAGCAGTGCTTACACACAGTCAAGGCCTTTTCTGCTTTTCACACCACCCCACCAGCAAGTAGGCTGGGGGTGCACAAGAAGTTGGGGGGGACAAGGGGACACGTCTGGGACTGCTGACCCCAACTGACCAAAGGGATATTCCACACCATATGGTGTCATGCTCAGCATATAAAGCTGGGGGAAGAAGAAGGAAGGGGGGGACGTTTGGAGTGATGGCGTTTGTCTTCCCAAGTAATCATTAGGCATGATGGAACCCTGCTTTCCTGGAGATGGCTGAACACCTGCCTGCCCATGGGAAGGAGTGAATGAATTCCTTGGTTTGCTTTGCTTGCACACACGGCTTTTGCTTTACCTATTAAACGGTCTTTGTCTCAACCCATGAGTTTTCTCACTTTTACCCTTCTGATTCTCTCCCCCATCCCACCGGGGGGGAGTGAGCAAGCGGCTGTGTGGTGCTTAGTTGCCAGCTGGGGTTAAACCACAACAGTCCTTTTTGGCGCCCAACATGGGGCTCAAAGGGTTCGAGATAATGACAGATTTGATTAGAATGTGCTAGATCAATTTTATAGCTATTATCACTGTTTAGCTATTAACTGGCAGGCTCCCGTGCTTGCCATGGGGCTTGCTTGCCTTACTGTATATTAGAGTCTAGTGCTCGTTAGTGGCTGCTTTTTGCTTTCGCTGCTTGCTGTCCTGCTGTACTGCTTATCATCTTACTCTGCTGTGCCTGGGAACATTTTGATAACAGCAATGGTGATGCTCCTGGGCTGGCAGATGGCCAGGGCACCGCTGCTGTTTCTGTGCTGCTGTACTGGACAGGCTGGAACTCCAGTGTGAACTCGAGTCGAAGGGACTGTGGTCTGTGGATGAGTCCATGTGGGAGCAGGACACCCTGAAGTGTCTGTGGCTGTGGATAAGCCCATGCCAGAGCAGGTACATCTTGAAGCGTCTGTGGCCATGGTTATGTCTGTGCCACAGCAAGTGTACCTCTGAAGGGATTGTAGCCCAAGGATAAGTCTAACTGGAGAAGGTATACCTTGAAACATCTGTAGCTGTGGATAAGTCCATGCTGCAGCAGGTACACCTTGATGTATCAGTGGCTGTGCATGAGGTCATGCTGGAGCACCTCAAAGCGTGTAGCCATGGAGAAGCCCACGAGAGAGCAAGTACTCGCCTGGAGGGACTGCAGCCATGGGTAAGGCCATGTTGGAGCAGGTTTACTTCTGAAGGGACTGTGGCTGTGGGGAAGGCCACACTGGAGCAGGTAGATCTCTGAAGGCATTGTGGCCCATGGAGAAGGCCACGCTGGACCAGGTGCACCTCAAAGCGACTGTGGCTGCGGATAAGTCTATGCCACAGCAGGTATACCCCTGGAGAGATTGTGGCACATAGACAAGGCTCCACTTGGAGTTGGTACTCCCCTAAGGGACTGCAGTCTGTGCATAAGTCCAAGCCAGAGCAGGGGCAAGGGGAGGAGTTCATTTCAATGTTCAACCCAATGGTCTGGTCCAAAAGGACCAGGGGTGGAGATTGTAATGGAAATACCTTTAAGTTGTTGTAACACACGATTTGAGTTGCATGTTATGGGAATTACTATAGCAGGAACCACCTAAACCAATGGAGGACAAGCCTTAGAAGATGCAGTGCAAGTGCAGCAGTGACCCGACCTGAGCTGGCTTTGATGCCCAATAACTCCATGCAACACTCGACCTCTCCTGTCCTGAGTGACCACCATCACAGATGGACCCCAAAGTCATGGGCTAAATGAATTCCATGGATGTTTTCTGGACATTTATGGACATTTTACAGACATTTCACAGGGGTGGTCCATAGACTAAGAGGATGATATCTGTGTATTGTATTAAAGGATGGGAAGGGTGGTGGTGGTTAATGAGGATGTATTGGATAGCGTGGGACCTGAGCATGATGTAAATGGTATGGAATAAGGGGTGGAGAATGTGCTGGTTTTGGCTAGGATAGAGTTAATTTTCTTCATAGTAGCTAGTATGGGGCTGTGTTTTGGATTTGTGCTGGAAACAGTGTTGATAACACAGGGATGTTTTAGTTACTGCTGAGCGGTGCTTGCACACAGTCAAGGCCTTTTCTGCTCCTCACACCACCTCACCAGTCAGTAGGCTGGGGGTGCACAAGAAGTTGGGAGGGGACACAGCTGGAACAGCTGACCCCAACTGACCAAAGGGCTATTCCACATCACATGATGTCATGCATATAAAGCTGGGGGAAGAAGGAGGAAGGGGGACTTGTTCAGAGTGATGGCTTTTGTCTTTCCTAGTAACCGTTATGCGTGATGGAGCCCTGCTTTCCTGGAGATGGCTGAACACCTGCCTGCCGATGGGAAGTTGTGAATGTATTCCTTGTTTTGCTTTGCTTGCGTGCGCGGCTTTTGCTTTACCTATTAAACGGTCTTTGTCTCAACCCATGTGTTTTCTCACTTTTACCCTTCTGATTCTCTCCCCCATCCCACTGTGGGGGGAGTGAGCGAGTGGCTCTATGGTGCTTAGTTGCCGGCTGGGGTTAAACCATGACAAATGTTAAAAGAACTCCTGTGATTTTAATCTTTGCCTAATTTAGTTGATTACTCTTCAGCTGTTTCATGTGATTTTTGTTTTGCCTTTCTTCTATCACCCTGGAATAGTTCAAATACATCATATATGCAAAGAAAATATTATTTTATTCTATAAAGAAGTTTATCTCAGTTATGATGTTCTGCTGAGATTAGTTAGGTTGGAGAGATGTGCTGTACTGTTTATGATGTTATCTACAAGGTTTACAAGGAAAGTGTCCGTGCTGTGATAAAGAAGCAGGAAAGTTCGTTCCTTACAAAATATGCCCTGGACTGGTCATTCACAAGAGCAGTACCATGCGTACTCAGTCCTTTGGGATTGTCAGGGATTGATTCTTCAGAGTTTCTACCTGAGGAAGATAATCTTGTATACACCCACACCACCCTACTCCTGCCCATCTGCACAGTAAAGATTTTTACCTTTATTATCCTCACTCAGTTCTTGGATCTTTAGGTATTCATCAAGGAGTCACATGTTTCCTACTACTAAAAACTGCTTCCCCTTTGCTAACACTCATCAGTGTTGCAGTCTGAGAAAACTGGACAGTAATATATGAACCAAAAATCTAAATACATGGCAGCCCTTTGGACTACCGACATAGCCATACTGCCCTGGCTGTTGGGCTGTTCCTTCCATAACTTATGTCAGGATGGAAGCTTGACAGAACCATCTATGAGTAAAATCATTATATATAGTCTGTTCATTGGCAAAATGTTATAACTTACATGAGGTAGCCAGCGGGTGCCACTAATCCAGCAGATAGTGAAAGAAATCAAATGGATATTTGAATATCTAAAGGCTGATGGCTATTTTGTTATTTCAGCTATATAACCTTGTAAACATATTAAAATAATTTAATATTGTTCAGTGCAAATTCAACTAAGATCTAGTATGACTTTCATACTTAGTAAGTGGGGACTTTAACCTTCCTTATGAGAATTCCTCATAATGAATGTCACAAGATCTTTAAACAAGTTCTTTAAGGAGAATATCTTTGGCAGAGTCAAGTTAATTGCCCTAAGATGTGATGCAACACTGGTTTGCTGGCTGGATTCTTCTTCATTTTCTCCTCACTGAAATACTCCTTCTTCCTTCAGAAATGCATCATTATAATCTACATATTTGCCTTGATGTGACAAAGAAATACTTACTGAAACAATTTACCCGTTAAACATTTCCTTCTCAGCTGATATTTTATTTCCAGAGCATTTTTTGTATAATACTCCGTTCATGATGTTACCTTTCACTAATGTCAGATGCTTTAAAAGACCACAACATATTTGCTTCATTTTTTTGCAGACTGTCATGGATATCACAAAACCAGAACAGGAAAGTTTATTTTTAACTAAAACCAGGTTGGAACACAAATTACAAAAAGCAAAGAAATTTGCGCGTAAAACCTTGGTTTTACTACTAAACTGACCCCTAGTACAGCCATTATGTTTTACTATGGGTCCCGGTAACAAAGTAGGGTATTAGTTTCACTTAGCCAAGGTATCTGATTAATTGGTATGAATTGGATAATGACTTGATTTCTCATGGTTTTAATAGCTGCCATTACAGGAAAGATTGGCTTGTTGTCAGCCAACAGCATTAGCTTTCCCTGAATAGTGGTTAAAGGTCATAAAACAGCACTTAGTTTGATTTATTTTATTAATCAAAACCATACTTGTTTTATAAAAGTCTCATGATCTTGCATTTGATATCTGCAGTCTGATGTGAATCCATCAGCCTCTAAAACCTTCAACATCTTGAGGAACTGTTCTTGGATACTGCTGGCATTCTCTTCAGAGAACACACCTTAAACATACCCGTGAAATTTTGCAAGCAGAAGCAAAGCTTACTTAATTTCTAATAAAAGTAAAAATTATAAACAATTGATGAAGTCAGTAAGGCTTTACAGGGACATTGGCGTTGGCTGCAAATTGGAAGATTTGGGCCTAAAGGTCCACTATTCTATTTCAACTAACCAATTGCATCACTGCTAAAATTTCCATTGACCTATGCAGAACACTTTGTATCATTAAAGGGCTCAATTAACTTTAGGTCCATTTTATTAAGATAAAAGGCATTTTCAGTCAATTATAAAGAACATAAAGTTTGTCCTGTACTTTTGTCCTGTACTTTTCCCTAAAGTCACACTAACATTTCTCAAAAAAATATTGCAAGTAATTAAAAAACTTCTGTTCCATGACTTAACAACAGAGATAATTGAGTAATAAGCCTATGGTTAGATAATACTGCTGAATCACAAAGCTTTTTTTTTGAAGAATGGAACAATAGCTGAAGTTCTGAATTCAATAGGCAGCTGTTCTCAGGAAAAGGGAAATTTACATGACATAATAGGAATTTAAAACAAAAACCCCAAAACTTAAAGCGAGGCAGGAATAATGACCTCTAGCCTGTTATCTGAGAGGAAATCTTCAATATGAAAATTAATAATTTTAAACATTCTTTTGCCTTTTACTATAATGATATCCATAGTTTTCCCTCAGCCTGAAATGTAAAATATTAATTTAATCATAGTGGTCTAGGACAAGATTCTAAATGGAACATGGCCAAGCAAGAACTGTCATTCTGATTTTGCGATTTTGTTTCTTAAGCAAGAATCCCGTATCTTTATGGAGTTCTCAGATTTTAATGAAGTTATGCATGGATTGAGTGGTTTGTTTTATAGACAAAGCTGCGGAACTGGAGCTTGCAGTAGGGAAAAGGAATTCCCAGCTGCAGTGTCCAAGAGAATAAAGAGCATGTTTAGTGAGACATTTCAATTCTAATATTAAGGTAATAATACCACTTCAAAACATTGAACATTAATTACCTAATGCATTACACCGAGAGAAAGTAATAGTCGTAGAGCTGTAGATTGTCTGAAAATATTACCTACATTTCAGTTCTTGCTCAGAAAGTATATGATTGTCAGGAACCATTTAAACAATTATGCTATACTTTAGCCCCTGCTTAGAAAACAGGCAGTGACATACATTTATGTATGATTTTTCAAACAAGGATGTGATGTTCCTGAAGTTGAACAGCTATTTTGTGGGGGGAAAAAAACAGGAATATTTTGAAAATTACAGTGCAAATATTAACAGTACATTTACCAGAAGTATTACATTCAGTGCTAATAAGAATAGTGTTAATACAATTTCCAAGCCACCTGCTCAGAAAATGGTTTGTTACAAGATGTCAGTTATGTCACTTTTAGTTTCAGTAGTTAGGCAGACAAAAGGCAAAGAAGAAAAGCAATTTCCTTTACAAACTTTGAATTTGTAAAGGTTTTTGTTTCCAGAAGGTACGTATAGCTGACAAGAGGAATCAAGTATCTGAGTTCTAAGAAATTTGTTGCCAAAATAATTACATTATATTTTTGAGCAATAAGTTCCTTTTTGTAAGACCGTAATTTCTCTAGGCAAGGGAAGCTTATTGATCCTTTTGAATGTGTGTTCAGTCTGTCTTATCTACCTATTCACTTGTTTGATCCACATCAATGTAAGCGGTGTATGAAAATTTTGATGGTGTCTGAAGTTTTACATTCAAATTTATCATAAATTAAATCAATATAGAAAAATGAATACAGAGATGTGAGGAACAGATTATGTGAAAAGATGAAAAGTTCCAGCTCTAAATTAGTCATCGCTATAGAATGCTGCAGCACTACACCATATGTTTAAGTTGCCAGGACAATAACTAAGATGGGAGTAAATGAAAGTGAAAAAACCCCAGCAAACTGAAGGGTATGAACACCAAATGTACTGGGTTTGGCTGGGATGGAGTTAATTTTCTTCACATCAGTCCATATGGTGCTGTTTAGACTGATGACCAAAAGAGAGTTGGTAACACAACAATGTTTTAGCTATTGCTGAACAGTACTTGCACAGTGTCAAGGCTTTCTGTTTCTCACTCTGCCCCCCAGCGAGCAGGCTGGGAGTGGGCAAGAGGCTGGGAGTAGACACAGCTGGGACAGCTGACCAAAACTGACCAGAGAGATACTCCATGCCATATAACGTCATGCTCAGAAATGCTCACTTAGGGGTTTTTCTTTCCCCCCTTCCCCACTTACTAAACAGTCCTTATCTTGACCCATGAGTTTTCTTGCTTATTGCTCTCCTAATTCCCCCGTTCCACTGGCGGGTGGGCGAGTGAGTTGATGGGGGCTTAGCTGCCAGCCGCAGTTAACCCACAACACCAAGGTAAGGGTAATTGCAAAACAAGAATAGGCAACCGTTAATGTAATTCTTCCTCCTCTATCTTTTAAAATGGGTGGAAAATCAGTGCAAGATAACCATGGATGAATCCCAGAACTCTTGCTCAACAACTACTTATGCTATTAGATCTTACCTTTTAATTTCTTCAAGACTTCAATAGGAATTTTGCCTGACAAAAGACTGAAGGACTTGGCTGCAAATATAGGGCAACATTATAGATGACATTTAAAAACGTGGATGTGATGGAAGTTAGATTTCTGGCGATTTCATTATGCTTAATTCCACTGACAGATAAGTATTAAAGCCATGGTTTCAATGACCAAATCTGTACCGCTAAAAAGAAAAAAGGAACATGCTTCAGCTTTGGAGCATTGGTTGTCCATAGTACAAAAATTTTAACTGTGTTGGTTTTACTGTCCCTTTCCAAGAAGATTCCCAAGCATAATTTTGGAATAGCACAGGCCAAAGACCATTCACAACAGGCAGCATGGATAGGTCTATAGTGGTTTGTTTCCCTCTATTCTGTGTAATCCTTCAGCACTATCCATTTCCACACTCAAATAGAAAAACATAAGTAAAATAATATTAGTGTGTGAGAGCCACCTGAAACTGAGGGGAAATCCAGGGTCTGGATAATTTGGATGTTATTATTATTATTATTGGTGTTACCAATCCAGAGAATTCCAACAAACACAAATTTGTTGTGCAAATTAGATGCAGCCAGGCTATGCCACTTGGCTTCTGGGCTAGTGGTCCCTGATCCTATGTTATTTAGCAGTATAGATAGAGCTAACGTTTCCACAGGCTATTTACCCTAAGCATACAATGTCATTGTGTATTGCAATGTATAAACAGCAATATGAAGTTTTATCAGGTTAAGAGACATGTTTGCAGAAAGAACTGAAAAACTCTGATGACAGCATGACAACTTTTAGTTTTCAAACTGTCATTTCCATAAGAATAAATACTATATTTTTTTGTACTGAATGCACAACAGAGTGTAGACTAGTATATTAATTTATTTATCAGGTAATCTTAAACAATACCTAGGTATTTACTGTTTGCTTCCTTTCTTCATATTATAACTGCTTCATTCATCTTTGTATAGGCCAGTCTTAAAAGTAAATTTGGTTTAATTGTTCCTACTGTCTACAGCTGTAATGCTACCAGCATCTATACTCAGGTTACCAAAGTCATGTGGCTCAAGTTAGTTTCATCTGTACTGCCAGTAGGGATACAGCATTGGGTATGAGCTTTTGGTTTATTCTGAGTTAGAACTAGAATGTGATCCAAAATGCAGAGGTAGGTGATCTGGGCTCAAGTGTGTGCTGGCTGTACAGATGAGGTGACCAGCCACTTCTTTATTCAACAACCCTTCCATATAATATCTCTGCAAGCCAGTGGGATCCTGGTCATTGTTAGTCATTCTAGTCATAGTAAAATACTATGTACAGCAGAACAACCCTAAATAACTTTGCTTGCAATTAAACCATGCCAAAGCTGAGAAACATCAGACTGTCTTTGAACATTTCAGAAGACATTCATGATTTTACCTTCATTTGTACTCTCATAATATAAAAAGCATTGAGATATCGTAGAGTATCAGTTAGGCTTTCCTAAATTTTCTTTCTTTATGTATATATTTCTTTCTTTCATAGTGGTAGTGCTCACTTTTTACTGCTAAAGTACAGTTTAAGCCAGCAGCTAGTCCAGTTCTTAAAGCAACACATCTGTAGAGAGTGCAAAGGGGAAAAGCACAAATATTTTGCTCTTTGCAAAAACTGTATGCAAGTCTCTCTTTGTCTTGTATCTCATATATAACATCTTGGTGGAAAGTGAGCTATACATTTGCTTGGCTGCTTGCAAAGGTTTTATTATCTGAAGCAACCTCCTTCTCCTTTCTCAGGTTCTAGCTTTGCTAAACCACTTGTCAGCTTGTATAAAATGGCTGTAGATAAGCCATAGACACACTGCAGTGATCCTAGATCACACATCTGAGTGTCATTGCCCTTTTTCCTCAGGTGCCCAATTAGTCTGTGATGTGGCTGGTTCTGTTTTAGTAATGCAAATGGTTAAAAATTTCACTGTTCATATTGCTTCTGTACTGATTTGTCAAAGAGAAGAGTATTCATACACCTGACAAATGTCAATTACTTCAGTAACAGACTAAATATGGTTTCTTACAAGAAACTCCTTGAGAGCTGTGTACTTTGAATACTTTTATTATTATTATTATTATTATTATTATTATTATTATTATTATTTCAAGTGGCTGTTTACTTGAAGGTCTGTATTCCAATTGATATCCTGCTGACATTTCTTTTTGTAGAATGTTTTTTTTGTAATAGTAAGTGCTTCCAATTACGTTTGGAGGCATTTAGCCCAACCAGTAGGAAATTCCTAGGAGAGGGGAGAATCAAACTATCAGACCTAGATCAGGCTGGAGAGACATGCTTGTCTCCACTCATGTTCGACAGATGTGAACTCTATTCTAAAGCTCAGTGACTGCACTCACAGCAAATAGAAAGGAGGAAGCAGTGATTTCCCAGCTTCCCTGATACCAAAGTGGTCTGTGAGTGCCTGAAATATGGGTGACCCTTGCACAAATCTTTCTTTTACTGAATTTGAGCAGGAAGTAGGCTCCAGTAGCCCTCCAGTCTCCTACAAAACTGCAGCATTTCTCATTCTCTTGTGCTGAACCTGGTCCACCATGTACAATAATTTAAATATTGATTTGGAGCATGGACTTTAATTTAATTATTTCACATGGATGCATAATCACTACTGAATTGCAGTATTTGCCTGCCCTGGTGAATATTTAAGTTATGGAAAATGGAATAACATCAACTGGAAACACTGAAGGCAAGCTGTTCCAGAAACTGCTATGAAGCAATGGTTAGGGCACTCTTATTATAAAAGACTGCATTTCAAAGTCCTGCTTTAAATTAGATAGAAGCCAGATAAACATGAAGGTGAGTCTAGGATGGACATGAAGACAAGTGTCTCACAATTTCAGAGGAATACAGGAACCAGTAGGCTACTTGAATAACTGGAGAGGGTTTGGATGACAGATATTCTTATAAAAAAGAATAGGTGAAGGGATTGTCAAATGTGGAAATCTGGAAGGACCTGAGTTACCTAAATGCTTTGGTGCCTTCAGGGCTCTGCTTGTAAAATAGATGCAGAACAGCACAAATGCAAGCACATGGGACATTTTATAGGTAGAAAGTCAAATATCCATAGAGGTAGAAGATCATTGAGCTGGGCATTATTCGGTATATATATATATATATTCGGTATATATATTCGATATGGGTAAAGATAACAAAGTGGAATTAAAGTACATAAGTTGATTCATGAACTGAATTGAAGATCACTAACTATGTTGCCAGTTTACCCCTAACATATTTCAATATAGAAGCTAGAAAATTTGAATAGATCTCTGTGGAACTACCACAGAAAAATATCCAGACAGAAATGCCAACAAAGAAATTAGAATTTAAATTTTTCTCTATGTAAAGTACCCATATAATGCATAATGTGCAAGGACTCATCGGCAGGATAAAACATACTATGAGTACCAAGCAAACTAGCTACAAGATACTTAAAAAACATTTTTATTGTCCCTAAAAACATTGTTCTAAAGAACTATCTAAAATAAACAATTTTGATTGTATCAGAAAACCCCTAGACTCTCTTGGTCTAGCAGCAAGATTGTTGTATGAATAGCTCATTAGCATTTGCCTACATGCCAGACTGATAATACCATCTTTTCTACATACACAGACTGTGAAGCACAATTTCAGAAATTCTCTATTTCAAGCCAGAGAGTACTGAAAAGGAAATATTTCCCTAGTAGTATTCTAAGACATGTGGTGTTACTTAATATACTTTTCATCTTCAAAATTTAAAAAAAGAGATCAAAAAGTATATTAAAAAGAAGACAGGCTTAGACATGAATCACTTCAGATGCTCAGAACATCTATAACTGTGATAATGACCACTGAAGCTCTCAGCATTTTCTGAGCAGTTTGGGATTTATTTTTTGTCCGTGAGCTAACTAAGACTCAAAAGGCATATTTAAGTTTTCTGTTTTTCCTGAATTATCAAATATACTTACTTTTTCACCCATATGTCACAGATACCTTTTTCTGTTCTAGGGTATATAACTAAAATATTCTGAATCAGAAAGAAGGTAATCAGCTGTAGTTTGAATTTTAAAGGTTAATTTCAATGCCAAGGCCATAGTGGAATTATAAACAGCAAAGTATAGATCAGCAGCCAAGGAAAAGTGTTCCTGAGAAACAGTTTAATAGTTTACTATAGTAGTGAACAGCGTCCCTAACACTATGGACCACAGATTTGTATCTTCCATTAGACAAAATGTGCATACTGAAGACTTCATAAGCTCTTCATAAAAGAAGGAGTGTTCAGGGGACAGGTCACAAGTAGGAGATGACAGGGGCCCCCTCCATTTCCCAGTGGCTGACCACAGGGTTTAGTTGGGTGTATGAGTGAGCTTTGCAAACTAGCAAGATCGTTCTCAGTAAGTGCCATTGCACCAGGCTTGGACTGCCTAACAGCCTGCTTTTCAGCAGAGCCCTGCTGCCAGGCATAGGACACTGCTTTGGCATGGGAACTACAGCTGAACCACTTGTAAGCCTCAAGCAGACTCATACTGTATCCCTTGCACTGATCCCAGGTCAGTGAAGGTGAACATTGGGATCCAAAAGCTAGAGTGTTTCTGAAGATCTTGGAGCTTCAAGATCTGAGGAGCTTGAAGCCATTGTACTGTAATGCCATAATACTTGCTAACCTCTGTGGTTTGCCTTGGCACACAGGGAGAGGAAGTTGTGCTATATTAACATCATGATGATGTTGAGGTAATTGACGTAGTCAGTGCCTTGTGCTGAGATCAGAAATTAAGTATACTGTTATCAAAGTGAATGCCAATTCTGATTTCAATGTGAGATACCGACAAATAAATGATATGGATTGATGGAGATATCTGAATTATATTTCAGCTACAATCTTCAGGATACAAAAACTGTTCACTAGCACCAAATAAAGGCCTTATATTCAGGGACAGAAGGTCTGTCATCACACTTTAGAACTGAGAAAATCACAGCCTTCCACTTTTATCTAATGGAAAATATTACAAATATCTAAATGTGAAGGAAAGGGAAACTGTTCAAAAGTGATCAGGTGATTAGGACAATTATCCAGGAACATTCAAGTTCAAATCCCCACTCTAAATCTAAAAGAAGCAGTATTTGAACTTCCACCTCTTGCATCCAAGGTGAATAGTACAACCGTATTTACTGGCTGTGCTGGACTTGCTTATTCTCATTTCAGCTGTAACTGTCTGAGGTATGTTATTTCTAACACACTGTGTGCATCTGTTTATGCTTTTCTTCATCCGGTGCTATGGCTGTAAAATCACTACTCACTCCAATATTAATGTAATATTTAAAATAGCAAATAAAATTAGGTAAGTTGTCTTTTTCTTGAAGGCAAACTAGAGTACAATGTCCTATTGAGTAAAATATGCCTCAAGCATTTATATTCTAATGTGGTGAAACCTGAGAAAAGCAGGTTTATGAACTGTGTTGCTTGCATTCCTTGATTCTACTACAGGATGTCAGCTTATGCTTCAATTCACAAACAAGCACACCGGAAACTGTGACATGGCCTTTTCTACTTTCTTCCAATGTGGGCTGAATACTAATGTCATAATACAATCAAACAAGGTGAAATAGTTGTCTTGAAAACCCTCAGAAGCATGTTACAGTGTTAGCTTGGTGGTGTTACAGATAAGTCTCACTATTCATTTGCTTGCACTATTCTGTAAATTGAATATCTCCACTACAAAAAGGAAGAAAATAAAATAAAAAGGATGTGAAGAAAATAAATCTGTTGTCTGACATTTTTTAGAAGTTTAAAAAAAATATTAAAACATCATTTTCTTTCTTTTCCACAGTGAAATATTTTGAGGAGGTTTGGAAATTAATTTACACTTTTTGTTTGTGAGTAGGTTACCTTTTTGATTAAAGATTCTCTTCTTGTTTCCTCCTGGCTCTTCAGTGGCAATTCTGTAAGTCAGGGGCTGCATTTGGACTTGTGAAGGGCATACTGGAAATTGGCATTTGCTGCCTAACCAGGATTTGTGAATGCATGAGTCTACCTCATCATTGGACAGCAGGTTAAGAGATTCACCTTTGAAATAGGTGAAAATATATCAGAAGGGAGAGGGAGAAGAACAGCGTAAAATGTTTTTGGTGTGTGTTTTTGGTGAAAAGGTTTGTCAGTTATTTTCATTTTTACTGTAAGGGGGAAGCTGCAAGAGGGCAAGTAACTCAGGTCTATTCAACCTCCTGCTCAAAGCAGGGCAGCCCAGGGTCTTGACCAGCTGAATTTTGGAAATCACCAGGGAGGGAGATTTTGCTGCCTCTCTGTGCAGTCTCTTCCAGTGCTTGACCCCTGTCACAGTGAATAATATATCCAAAGAGAATTTTTCTTCCTGCTGACTGTGGCTACTAGCTCTTGGTCTTTCACTGTACACATCCAAGAGAGAAGTCTGGCTCTCTTCCCTATAACTCCCCTCCAGGTAATGGAAGACTGAAATTAGATTCCTCCTTAGTTACCCTTGTATTCTTCATGTTAAGCAAATGATGTTTCTTCAGCCTCTCCTGATATATCATATTTTTCAGCCTCTCTACCCATCTTGGTGATTCTTCACTAGACTCTGTTGATATCTATCTTACCAGGGTCCAAACCCAGACACAATACTCCAGATACACATACTGAATTCACAATCACTGAATGGAGAAGAATAACCATTTGCCTCAATCTGCTAACTACACTCTTGCTAATACAGGCCAGTAGGCATTTAGTCTTCATTGTTGGAAAGGTATCTTGTTGTCCTGTAGCATCCCAGGTCCTTTCCCAAAGACATGCTACCCATCCAGTCTGTCCCCAGCCTGGACTGATGATGGACTTGTTGCATCCCAAGTACAAGACTTTGTGTTTATTGAACTTTGTGAGATTCTTATTAGCTCATTTTTCCAGCTTGTTGAGGTTCCTCAACAAGAACGGCCCACCTCTCCAGCATATCAACCATGACCCCCAATTTGAAGTCATCCAAGAACCTGATAGGGGTGAATCCTCACCGAGGTCACTGTCAAAGTTGTTAAATAGTATCAGCCCCTTTATCAGTTCCTGAGGAACATGACTTATAATTGATCACGAGGTACACTTTGACTCATTGACCACTACCCTTTGAGTCTGACTGTCCAGTCTTTTCACCCAGCTTGTAGTTGACTCATCTAATATTTGTCTCATCAGTTTGGCTACCAGGACTCTGTGGAAGACTGTATAAAACCCCTGATATAATCAAGGTAAATGCAGTCCACTGCACTCCCTTCTGCCACAGAGCCGGTCAGTTATTCAGAGCAAGGAAAACACAATTTGCCCTCGAGAAATTGATGCTGTCTATACCCAGTCACCTTTTTTTTTCCTTCATGTGCCTAGAAATAGCTTCCATGAGGATTAGCTCTATAATTCTGTCAGGTAGTGAGGCTGACTCTTCTGTCTGCCTAATAATAAGATTTTGGAGTTTCTTACTGTCTGGGGCCTCTAGGATAGGAGGTTAAGTAATCAAGATTAAAGAACCTAAATTTGGGTGTCTGTACATGTATGTCAACTAGCTAGCTTTCCTGTTATAGGCAATGGAGGGAGGATTCAGGTACCTAAATGGGAATCTAGTGTCACTGGAGAAGCCTTAGGATACCTGAGACATCCCCCCAGGACTAGAAGATACGACCCACGACCTGTGGAAGAATCATGCTTTCCCACATCAGAAGCTGGAGACCAGGGAAGATGTTTCAAAGAATCTCAAATGGCAGTAAATACATGTGCTTAACAAACTGAATCATGCCATGGACAACTCCTTTTGGATCTGAATCACCCTCTGGGCTCCACTGGTGGTATTAACTTGATCTTTATGGGTTGTGATGGAAGCTTAGTTTACATTTATAGCATCTGAATCTTATCCTTACTTGTCTGTACCTAGTTTTCACTTCCATAGCGTCCCTTAACAGAGTGCCCAAAGAGAGATGACTGCATAAAGTATTAGGTTGTAGAGTCTCACTGCTTGTGTATTACAAAGGAGTGTATAAGATGATGAAAAAATGGAATATTTGCCCTACTTCATGTGGATTTGTCAGGTTGACAAGGACTTAAATAACATGAATTGTACGGGGAGATCTTTTCAGAGTTTCCAGTCTCCCAGCAAATATTGCCAACTGCTTGTATTTTTACTATATGGACCTCCCATGTACAGCTAGTTTTTGCTAAGAATGATTGGGAAAACTTTATCAACAAGGGTCACTTCATGGATTAATTTAATTCTTCACTGACAGCTCTGTGAAAAAGGAAAAATATGTCTTCTAAAGTTTCCCCTTTTTCAATAACATGAATGCTGTACCTTTCAGAGTTTTTTTGTTGTTGTTGTTTTGGTTTGTTGGGGTTTTTCCCCCCTTTTCCTTATGTTTCTTGAAATCTACATTTTGGAATTAAAAAAAAAAAAAAAACCACCATAGGTGAGAACTGAAGAATATCCGTGAAAATGCAAGCATGAGAAAGTTATGTGCAACTAAATGGAAAAACACAAGTACAACAGTCATTCCTGCATCTGCTATAATATACCAAAGTTTGCAAATTGCCTAAGTCACTCTAGGACAATGGCTGATGTTGCCAAAGTCTGCATCTCATCTGTACAGTCATACTGTAAAAAATGGATGATGAAG